>NC_069504.1:460332306-460674806 GCF_027579735.1 Bombina bombina | reverse complement strand
GAGACAGGATGAAAAAAAGAGAAAGTGGATGAGTTACAGGCTCTGTCCAGCCCAGAATACCAAATTGCAAAGCCAGCCATCAGGTGGAAGAACACCCAAAATAAGATTTTAATCTCTCCTACTTTCCCATGATCGCTCAGACATACTTATGGCCAAAAGAAAACAAAAATGAAATAAATGTATCAGGTAAACATACATTTTCTTTTCTTTAATAAGATGGTGAGAGTCCAAGAGCCATCACATGTTGGATGCTATACCCAAGCTGTGAAATCCATCATACCACCATGAAATAGGGTGGGATAACAATTAAGGTAAGAAAAGAAACTAAACAGGCACGATGGCATGCAGAACTTTACTACCTAAACCAGCCTCAAAAGAGGCAAACATGTCAAAAGGTAAAACTTGGTAAAAGTAAGGAGGCCTAAAAAGCTGCAGTACAAATTTGTTCAATAGAAACTTGATTTGTGAAAGCATAACAGGTGGCAACTGCTCTAGTAGAAAGAGCAGTAATTCACACTATATCTTATAAATCAAAGCTTTAAGCCAAGCTATTAAGGTAAATGCTATTTCTTTTTGTTCCTTGCAAGTATCAGAGAAATCAATAAAGAAGAATAATTTCTAAATTAATTTGTGGCCTGAAGATAAAAATGTCAAGGCCCTGATGACATCCAACTTCTGAAGCAATATCTTTCTGGAGCTAGAAAGAGAGATGGAATCACAATTTCCTGATTAAATGGACAGTCTACTCCAGAATTTGTATTGTTTAAAAAAGATAAACAATCCCTTTATTACCCATTCCACAGTTTTGAATAACCAACAGTTATAATAATGTACTTTTTACCATTGTCATTACCTTTCATCTAAGCCTCTGCAAACTGTCCCCTTATTTAAGTTCTTTTGACAGACTTGCATTTTAGTCAATCAGTGCCCTCTCATAAGTAACTCCACAGGCATGAGCACAATGTTATCTATATGGCACACATTAACACTCTATAGCTGTGAAAAAATGTCAAATGCATTCAGATAAGAGGCAGCCTTCAAGGGCTTAGACATTAGCATATGAGCGTACCTAGGTTTAGCTTTTAACTAAGAATACCAAGAGAACAAAGCAAATTTGATGATAAAAGTAAATTGGAAAGTTGTTTAAAATTACATGCCCTATCTGAATCACGAAAGTTCAATTTTGACTAAACTGTACCTTTAATGCTATTCGAAGATACCACTTTAGGAAGGAAAGAATAGTACTCAAAAGTGCTGTTTCCCAATCAAAAATCAGGTGAGGGGAATCATAGGATATGGCTGAAGGTTCAGTAGCTCTTCTGGCTGAGGAAATGGCTAAGAGAAAAAATATGAAGTAAAGAAGGAAGGCTGGTCTGGTAGTAATGCTTCCAAGTCGTTTAATTGAGATGTGCTCAATGCATAGGTCCTGTAAACAATGGCCTATGCATTGAGCACATCTCAATAAAACAACTTTGAAGCATTACTACCAGACCTCCTTCTTTACTTCATATTCCATTGAGCGGTTGGGTATACCGCATCTACACTGGTCTGGTGTTGGAGACATTACTTTGGAAACAAGGAGACTGCACTGATTTCGGTCCCTCACATCTCTCCCAGCTGTTCCCTGAGCCAGTTGGTGGGACACATCCACTCTGACAACGGAGAACTCTGAGTGGACGGCTTTGCGGAGCAGCATCAGAAAAGAAAACATAATTTATGTAAGAACTTACCTGATAAATTCATTTTTCATATTGGCAAGAGTCCATGAGCTAGTGACGTATGGGATATACAATCCTACCAGGAGGGGCAAAGTTTCCCAAACCTCAAAATGCCTATAAATACACCCCTCACCACACCCACAATTCAGTTTAATGAATAGCCAAGAAGTGGGGTGATAAAGAAAGGAGTAAAAAGCATCAACAAAGGAATTTGGAAATAATTGTGCTTTATAAAAAAAAAAAAATCATAACCACCATAAAAAAGGGTGGGCCTCATGGACTCTTGCCAATGTGAAAGAAATGAATTTATCAGGTAAGTTCTTACATAAATTATGTTTTCTTTCATGTAATTGGCAAGAGTCCATGAGCTAGTGACGTATGGGATAGCAATACCCAAGATGTGGAACTCCACGCAAGAGTCAATAGAGAGGGAGGGACAAAATAAAAACAGCCATTTCGCTGAAAAAAATAAATCCACAACCCAAATATAAGTTTATTCTCAAAAAATAAAAAAAACTACTTAAATCATAAGCAGAAGAATCAAACTGAAACAGCTGCCCGAAGAACTTTCCTACCAAAAACTGCTTCCAAAGAAGCAAACACATCAAAATGGTAGAATTTAGTAAATGTATGCAAAGAAGACTAAGAAGCTGCTTTGCAAATCTGATCAACCGTAGTTTCATTCTTAAAAGCCCAAGAAGTGGAAACTGATCTAGTAGAATGAGCTGTAATTCTCTGAGGCGGGGCTTTAGCCGACTCCGAATAAGCTTGATGAATCAAAAGCTTTAACCACGATGCCAAAGAAACGGCAGAAGCCTTCTGACCTTTCCTGGAATAAAAAAAGAAAACTCCTTAAATCTTTAGTGGCTTCAACAAAATATTTAAGAGCTCTATTAACGTTGTTAGAATTCACAACCTTAGGTAAGAATTTAAATGAAGTCCGCAAAACTGCCTTATCCTGATGAAAAATCAGAAAAAGGAGATTCACAAGAGAGAGCGGATAATTCAGAAACTCTTCTAGCAGAATAGATGGCCAAAAGGAACAACACTTTCCAGGAAAGTAGTTTAATGTCCAAAGAATGCATAGGCTCAAATGGAGGAGCCTGCAAAGCCTTCAAAACCAAATTAAGACTCCAAGGAGGAGAGATTGATTTAATGACAGGCTTGATACGAACCAAAGCCTGTACAAAACAATGAATATAAGGAAGTTTAGCAATTTTCCTGTGGAATAAAACAGAAAGAGCAGAGATTTGTCCTTTCAAGGAACTTGCAGACAAACCTTTATCCAAAGCATCTTGAAGAAACTGTAAAATTCTAGAAATTCTAAAAGAATGCCAGGAGAATTTATGAGAAGAACACCATGAAATATAAATCTTCCAAACTCGATAATAAATCTTTCTAGAAACAGATTTACAAGCCTGCAACATAGTATTAATCACTGAGTCAGAGAAACCTGTATGACTAAGCACTAAGTGTTCAATTTCCATACCTTAAAATTTAATGATTTGAGATCCTGATGGAAAAAGGGACCTAGAGATAGAAGGTCTGGCCTTAATGGAAGTAGCCAAGGTTGGCAACTGGACATCCGAACAAGATCCGCATACCAAAACCTTTGAGGCCATGCTGGAGCCAACAGCAGCACAAATGATTGCTCCATGATGATTTTGGAGATCACTCTTGGAAGAAGAAAAACATAAGCAGGTTGATAACATAAGCAGGAAAACATAAGCAGGTTGATAACATAAGCAGGAAAACATAAGCAGGTTGATAACACCAAGGAAGTGTCAACGCATCCACTGCTTCCGCCTGAGGATCCCTGGACCTGGACAGGTACCTGGGAAGTTTCTTGTTTAGATGAGAAGCCATCAGATCTATTTCTGGAAGCCGCCACATCTGAACAATTTGAGAAAACACATCTGGGTTAAGAGACCATTCTCCCAGATGTAAAGTCTGACGACTGAGATAATCCGCTTCCCAATTGTCTATACCTGGGATATGAACCGCAGAAATTAGACAGGAGCTGGATTGCGCCTAAACAAGTATCCAAGATACTTCTTTCATAGCTTGAGGACTGTGAGTCTCACCCTGATGATTAACATATGCCACAGTTGTGATATTGTCTGTCTGAAAACAAATGAATGGTCCTCTCTTCAACAGAGGCCAAAACTGAATAGCCCTGAGAATTGCACGAAGTTCCAAAATATTGATTGGTAATCTTGCCTCTTGAGATTTCCAAACCCTTTGTGCTGTCAGAGATCCCCAAACAGCTCCCCAACCTGAAAGACTAGCATCTGTTGTGATCACAGTCCAGGTTGGACGAATGAAAGAGGCCCCTAAAATTATACGATGGTGATCTAACCACCAAGTCACAGAAAGTCGAACATTGGGATTTAAGGATATTAATTGTGATATCCTTGTATAATCCCTGCACCATTGGTTCAGCATACAAAGCTGGAGAGGTCTCATATGAAAACGAGCAAAGGGGATCGCGTCCGATGCTGCAGTCATGAGACCTAAAACTTCCATGCACATAGCTACTGAAGGGAATGACAGACTGAAGGTTCCGACAGGCTGCAACCAATTTCAAACGTCTCTTGTCTGTTAGAGACAAAGTCATGGACACTGAATCTATCTGGAAACCTAAAAAGGTTACCTTTTTCTGAGGAATCCAAGAACTTTTTGGTAAATTGATCCTCCAACCATGTCTTTGAAGAAACAACACTAGTTGATTCACGTGAGATTCTGCAGAACGTAAAGACTGAGCGAGTACCAAGATATCGTCCGAATAAGGAAACGCCGCAATACCCCGCTCTCTGATTACAGATAGTAGGGCACCAAGAACATTTGAAAAGATTCTTGGAGCTGTTGCTAGGCCAAAAGGAAGAGCAACAAAGTGGTAATGCTTGCCTAGAAAAGAGAATCTCAGGAACTGATAATGATCCGGATGAATCGGAATATGAAGATAGGCATCCTGTAAGTCTATTGTGGACATATAATGCCCTTGCTGAACAAAAGGCAGAATAGTCCTTATAGTCACCATCTTGAAAGTTGGTACTCTTACATATCGATTCAAAATCTTTAGATCGAAAACTGGTCTGAAAGAATTTTATTTCTTTGGGACAATGAATAGATTTGAATAAAACCCCAGACCCTGTTCCAGAAACGGAACTGGCATGATTACCCCTGATAACTCCAGGTCTGAAACACACTTCAGGAAAGCCTGAGCCTTTACTGGGTTCGCTGGAATACATGAGAGAAAAAATCTTCTCACAGGTGGTCTTACTCTGAATCCTATTCTGTACCCCTGAGAGACAATACTCTGAATCTAATGATTTTGGACCAAACTGATCCAAACATCTTTGAAGAATTTTAAAATGCCCCCTACCAGCTGAGCTGGAATGAGGGCCGCACCTTCATGCGGACTGGCTTTGATCTCTTAAAAGGCTTGGATTTATTCCAATTTGAGGAAGGCTTCCAATTGGAAACAGATTCCTTTGGGGAAGGATTAGATTTCTGTTCCTTATTATGTTGAAAGGAACGAAAACGGTTAGAAGCTTTAGATTTACCTTTAGGATTTTTTATCCTGAGGAAAAAAAAACTCCCTTCCCCCCAGTGACAGTTGAAATTATTGAATCCAACTGAGAACCAAATAATTTATTACCTTGGAAAGAAAGAGAAAACAATCTGGATTTAGAAGTCATATCAGCATTCCAAGATTTGAGCCACAAAGCTCTTCTAGATAAAATAGCTAAAGACATATATCTAACATCAATTTCGATGATATCAAACATGGCATCACAAATGAAATTATTAGCATGTTGAATCAACTTAATGCTAGACAAATCATGATCTGATACTTGTTGCGCTAAAGTTTCCAACCAAAAAGTTGAAGCAGCTGCAACATCAGCCAAATAAATTGCAGGCCTAAGAAGATGCCCTGAATATAAATAAGCCTACCTTAAATAAGATTCAAGTTTCCTATCTAAAGGATCTTAAAAAGAAGTACTATCTTCCATAGGAATAGCAAGAGTTGTAATAGACCCATCAACTTTGGGGATCTTTTCCCAAAACTCTAAAGAAACTGCTGGCAAAGGATACAATTTTTTAAACCTTGAAGAAGGAATAAAAGAAGTACCAGGCCTATTCCATTCCTTAGAAATCATATATGAAATAGCATCAGGAACTGGAATAACCACAGGAGGTTTATAAACAGAATTTAAACATTTACTAGTTTTAATAACAAGAGGACTAGTTTCCTCCGTATCTAATGTAATCAACACTTCTTTTAATAAAGAACGAATATACTCCATTTTAAATAAATAAGAGGATTTGTCAGTGTCAATATCTGAGGCAGGATCTTCTGAATCAGATAGATCCTCATCAGAGAAAGATAAATCAGTATGTTGCCGGTCATTTGAAATTTCATCATCTTTATGAGAAGTTTTAAAAGACCTTTTACGTTTATTAGAAGGCGGAATGGCAGACAAAGTCTTCTGAATAGAATCAGAAATAAATTATTTTAAATTTACAGGTATATCTTGTGCATTAGATGTTGAGGGAACAGCAACAGGTAATGAACTACTACTGATGGAAACATTTTCTGCATGTAAAGGTTTATCATGACAAATATTACAAACCACAGCTGGAGGTATAATCTCCACAAGTTTACAACAAATGCACTTAGCTTTGGTAGAACCGTTATCAGGCAGCAGGAATCCAGCAGTAAATTCTGAGACAGGATCAGATTGAGACATCTTGCAAATGTAAGAGAAAAAAACATATAAAGCAAAATGATTAATTTCCTTATATGGCAGTTTCAGGAAAGGAAAAAATTTAAACAGCATAGCCCTCTGACATAGAAAAAGGTCAGAGGCAAAAGGAATGGGGTTTTGAATAATGAAAATATTTAGCGCAAAGTATGACGCACAACAAACAAACAAAAAAAATTTTTTGGCGCCAAAAACATCTGGAAACGAAACACTCGCGTCATAGATGACGTAACCTTGTGAAGCAATCGGCGTCAACTAAGACACCGGAAATGACGAATTTGCGTCAACGAACGTAACTTCGCGCCAAAAATGACGCAATAAATTTTGGCATTTTGCGCCCTTGCGAGCCTAATTCTGCCCGCAAATTTAAAAGACAGTCAATTGAAAAAGATACTATACCCTAGGTAAGAAATACTTTTTTATAAAAAAAAGGAATTCCCAGATATGAAACTGGCAGTCTGCAAAAAAAGGAATATACTGAAAACCTGAATCATGGCAAATATAAGTATAATGCATATATTTACAACTTTATATAAGTACATAAAGTGCCAAACCATAGCTGAGAGTGTCTTAAGTAATGAAAAACATACTTACCAAAAAACACCCATCCACATATAGCAAATAGCCAAACCCATACTGAAACAGTTATCAGTAGAGGTAATGGAATATGAGAGTATATCGTCGATCTGAAAAGGGAGGTAGGAGATTAATCTCTACGACCGATAACAGAGAACCTATGAAACAGATCCCCGTAAGGAAAATAATTGCATTCAATAGGTGATACTCCCTTCGCATCCCTCTGACATTCACTGTACTCAGAGGAATCGGGCGTCAAAAAATGCTGAGAAGCGCATATCAACGTAGAAATCTTAGCACAAACTTACTTCACCACCTCCATAGGAGGCAAAGTTTGTATAACTGAATTGTGGGTGTGGTGAGGGGTGTATTTATAGGCATTTTGAGGGTTGGGAAACTTTGCCCCTCCTGGTAGGATTGTATATCCCATACGTCACTAGCTCATGGATTCTTACCAATTACATGAAAGAAAACCCCCTTACCTCAAGACAGACTTTTTAAATCACGTTTTGGAAAAAAATTACTTTTTTATACATACTCTATAAACTTCATTTGAAAATTGTAATTGTGTTTATACAATTTTAATTCAGGTATATAGTCCAAAAAACTCCTGATTAGATCAACAGCCTATCATATAACTGGGTTTTAAAATTACTTTTTCGAAAATGCTTTTTCGAAAATTGCTTTGTTGAAATTGATCAAATATTGCTGTATTGAAATTTGTTAAATATTGATACTATTGATACTGATACACAAGAAATCAATATTAGATCAATTTAAGATTATTTAGATTACAAGGTTGGCCAACCTATCAGATTCATCTGTACATAAGAATCTTGAACGCACGTTTAAAAAAAAAGTTTTTTTTTTTTTACTAAAATAAAATACATTTTTATTCTGTACAAAATCTTATATGGTGTCATAGAATAGATTTACATTTTTTATATATATTTTTTATATTTACATATTTTAAAAAATCTCTATAAAGGTATTAGGTCTATTTAAAGCGCCCTTTCCTATAATCCACTCTTCTTACAATTTCCCCTGAGAAACATAGAGGAAGCTTCTAATAGTGAAAGGAGCCTATACCCACTAGCGCAAAATCCATATATCTTTTGACATATATACACAAAAAAACCCCAAATTTATGCTTACCTGATAAATTTATTTCTTCTATGGTACGACGAGTCCACGGATTCATCCTTTACTTGTGGGATATTATCCTCCTGCTAACAGGAAGTGGCAAAGAGCACCACAGCGGAGCTGTCTATATAGCTCCTCCCTTAGCTCCACCCCCCAGTCATTCGACCGAAGGTACAGGAAGAAAATGGAGAAACTACAAGGTGCAGAGGTGACTGAAGTTTAAAATCAAAAAATATAATCTGTCTTAAAATGACAGGGCGGGCCATGGACTCATCGTACTATAGAAGAAATTTATCAGGTAAGCATAAATATACTTTTCTTCTATAAGGTACGACGAGTCCACGGATTCATCCTTTACTTGTCGGATACAATACCAAAGCTACAGGACACGGATGAACGGGAGGGACAAGACAGATGGTTAAACAGAAGGCACCACTGCTTGAAGAACTTTTCTCCCAAAAATAGCCTCCAAAGAAGCAAAAGTATCAAATTTGTAAAATTTGGAAAAGATATGAAACGAAGACCAAGTCGCAGCCTTACAAATTTGTTCAACAGAAGCATAATTTTAAAAGCCCATGTGGAAGCCACCGCTCTAGTAGAGTGAGCTGTAATCCTTTCAGGAGGCTGCTGTCCAGCAGTCTCGTATACCAAACAGATGATGCTTTTAAGCCAAAAAGAAAGAGAGGTAGCCGTAGCTTTTTGACCTCTACGTTTTCCAGAATAGACAACAAACAAAGAAGATGTATGACTGAAATCTTTGGTTGCTTGCAAGTAAAACTTCAAAGCACGAACCACGTCCAAGTTGTGCAACAAACACTCCTTCTTAGAGGAAGGATTAGGACACAGAGAAGGAACAACAATTTCCTGATTGATATTCCTATTAGTAACAACCTTAGGAAGGAATCCAGGTTTGGTACGCAAAACCACTTTATCAGCATGGAAAACAAGATAAGGCGAGTCGCATTGCAAGGCAGATAGTTCAGAAACTCTTCTAGCCGAAGAGATAGCAACTAAAAACAGAACTTTCCAAGATAGAAGCTTAATATCTATGGGATGCATAGGTTCAAATGGAACCCCTTGAAGAACTTTAAGAACTAAATTCAAACTCCATGGCGGAGCAACAGGTTTAAACACAGGCTTGATTCTAACTAAAGCCTGACAGAACGACTGAACGTCTGGAACATCCGCCAGACGCTTCTGTAGTAGAATTGATAAAGCAGTCCCTTTAAGGAACTAGCTGATAACCCCTTCTCCAATCCTTCTTGGAGAAAGGACAAAATCCTAGGAATCCTGATCTTACTCCATGAGTAGCCTTTGGATTTGCACCAATAAAGATATTTACGCCATATCTTCTGATAAATTTTCCTAGTGACAGGCTTTCAGGCCTGAATCACGGTATCTATGACCGACTGAGAGAAACCCTGCGTGGATAAAATCAAGCGTTCAATCTCCAGTCAGTTGTAGAGAAACTAGATTTGGATGCTGGAACGAACCTTGAATCAGAAAGTCCTGTCTCAGTGGCAGAGTCCATGGTGGAAGAGATGACATGTCCACCAGGTCTGCATACCAAGTCCTGCGTGGCCACGCAGGTGCTATCAAAATCACAAAAGCTCTCTCCTGTTTGATTCTGGCAATCAAACGAGGAAGGAGAGGAAATGGTGGAAACACATAAGCCAGGTTGAACGACCAGGGTACTGCTAGAGCATCTATCAGTACAGCTTGAGGATCCCTTGACCTGGACCCGTAACAAGGAAGTTTGGCGTTCTGACGAGACGCCATCAGATCCAATTCTGGTGTGCCCCATTGCTGAATAAATTGTGCAAACACCTCCGGGTGGAGTTCCTACTCCCCCGGATGAAAAGTCTGACGACTTAGAAAATCCGCTTCCCAGTTCTCCACTCCTGGGATATAGATTGCTGATAGATGGCAAGAGTGAGTCTCTGCCCATCTAATTATTTTGGTAACCTCCATCATCGCTAGAGAACTCTTTGTTCCCCCCTGATGATTGCTATATGCTACAGCCGTGATATTGTTCAACTGGAAACTTATGAATCTGGCCGAAGCCAGCTGAGGCCACGCCTGAAGCGTGTTGAATATCGCTCTCAGTTCTAGAATATTTATCGGGAGGAGAGCCTCCTCCTGAGTCCACAAACACTGTGCTTTCAGGGAATTCCAGACTGCACCCCAGCCCAATAGGCTGGCGTCGGTCGTCACTATGACCCACGCTGGCCTGCGGAAACACATTCCCTGGGACAGATGATCCTGTGACAACCACCAAAAATGAGAGTCTCTGGTCTCTTGATCCAGATTTATCTGAGGAGATAAATCTGCATAATCCCCATTCCACTGTTTGAGCATGCATAGTTGCAGTGGTCTGAGATGCAAGCGAGCATACGGAACTATGTCCATTGCCGCTACCATTAGTCGGATTACCTCCATACACTGAGCCACTGAAGGCCGAGAAATGGAATGAAGAGCTTGGCAGGTGGTTAGAAGCTTTGATTTCCTGACCTCTGTCAGAAAAATTTTCATGTCCACCGAATCTATCAAAGTTCCCAAGAATGGAACTCTTGTGAGAGGGATAAGTGAACTCTTTTTTACGTTCACCTTCCACCCGTGAGATCTTAGAAAAGCCAACACGATGTCCGTGTGAGACTTGGCAAGTCGACGCCTGAATTAAGATATCGTCCAGATAAGGCACCACTGCTACCACTGCTGCGGCCTTAGAACCGCCAGAAGGGACCCTAGCACCTTTGTGAAAATTCTGGGAGCTGTGGCCAACCCAAAGGGAAGAGCCAAAAACTGGTAGTGCTTGTCCAGAAAGGCAAACCTGAGGAACTGGTGATGATCTTTGTGGATAGGGATATGTAGATACGCATCCTTTAAGTCCACGGTGGTCATATATTGACCCTCCTGGATCATTGGAAAAATAGTCCGAATGGTCTCCATCTTGAAAGATGGGACGCTGAGAAATTTGTTTAGGATCTTGAGATCTAAAATTGGTCTGAAGGTTTCCTCTTTTTTGGGAACCACAAACAGATTGGAGTAAAACCCCTGCCCCTGTTCTGCTTTAGGAACTGGGCGGATTACTCCCATGGTATATAGGTCTTTTACACAGCGTAAGAACGCCTCTCTTTTTGTCTGGTTTGCAGACAATTGAGAAAGATGGAATCTCCAACTTGGAGGAGAATCTTTGAAATCAAGAAGATACCCCTGGGTTAAGATTTCTAAAGCCCAGGAGTCCTGAACGACTCTTGCCCAAGCCTGAGCAAATAGAGAAAGTCTGCCCCCTACTAGATCCGGTCCCGGATCAGGGGCTACCCCTTCATGCTGTCTTGGTGGCAGCAATGGGCTTCTTGGCCTGTTTACCTTTGTTCCAAGTCTGGTTAGGTCTCCAGACTGACTTTGATTGAGCAAAATTCCCCTCTGATTTTGCAGCAGGGGAAGAGGTAGAGGGACCACCCTTGAAGTTTCGAAAGGAACGAAAATTATTTTGTTTGGTCCTCATCTTATTTGTCTTATCCTGAGGAAGGGCATGGCCTTGCCCTCCAGTGATGTCTGAAATGATCTCTTTCAGTGCAGGCCCGAATAGGGTCTTACCTTTGAAAGGGATGGCTAAAAGCTTAGATTTTGATGACACATCAGCAGACCAGGACTTAAGCCATAACGCTCTACGCGCTAAAATGGCAAAACCTGAATTCTTTGCCGCTAATTTAGCCAGTTGAAAAGCGGCATCTGTAATGAAAGAATTAGCTAGCTTGAGAGCCCTAATTCTATCCAGAATATCATCTAATCGGGTCTCAACATGAAGAGCCTCCTCCAGAGCCTCGAACCAAAAAGCAGTTGCAGTAGTTACAGGAACAATGCACGCTATAGGTTGGAGAAGAAAACCCTGATGAACAAATATTTTCTTTAGGAGACCCTCTAATTTTTTTATCCATATGATCTTTGAAAGCACAACTGTCCTCAATAGGTATAGTTGTACGCTTAGCCAGGGTAGAAATAGCTCCCTCCACCTTAGGTAGGGTCTGCCACGAGTCCCGCATGGTGTCTGATATGGGAAACATTTTCTTAAAATTAGGAGGGGGAGCAAATGGAATACCTTGTCTATCCCACTCCTTAGTAACAATGTCCGAAATCCTCTCAGGGACCAGAAAAACATCAGTGTAGGCAGGAACCTCTAGAAATCTGTCCATTTTACACAATTTCTCTGGAACTACAATAGGGTCACAATCATCCAGAGTCGCTAAAACCTCCCTGAGCAACAAGCGGAGGTGTTCTAGCTTAAATTTAAAAGCCGTCATATCTGAGTCTGTCTGAGGGAACATCTTTCCTGAATCAGAAGTCTCTCCCTCAGGCAGCAAATCCCTCACCCCCAACTCAGAACATTGTGAGGGTACATCGGATATGGCTAATAAAGCGTCAGAGGGCTCAGCATTTGTTCTCACACCAGACCTACTGCGCTTCCCCTGCAACCCAGGCAGCTTAGATAAAATCTCTGTGACGGTAGTATTCATAACTGCGGCGATATCTTGCAGGGTGAAAGAATTAGACGCACTAGAAGTACTTGGCGTCGCTTGTGCGGGCGTTAATGGTTGTGACACTTGGGAAGAATTAGATAGCATAACCTGATTCCCTTCTGACTGAGAATCATCCTGCGACATACTTTTAGTAGCTAAAATAAGTTCTTTGCAATTTATTGACCTTTCAGTGCATGAGGGACACATTCTAAGTGGGGGTTCCACAATGGCTTCTAAACATATTCAACATTGACTTTCCTCAATGTCAGACATGTTGAACAGGCTAGTAATGACCACAAACAAGCATGAAAACACTTTATTTAGTAAAAAAATAAATAAAAAAACGGTAATGCGCCTTTAAGAGAAAAAAAGCATACACATTCTGCAAAACTGCTTTAAAATACACCAAATTTGTCAAATTTTTGACAGAAGACTCAATATGTGTAGTTAAGTTTGCCCCACAAGAACATTTAACCCTTTATTGTGCAAACCGGATTGAAAATAAGGCCTAAATCCGGAAAAAAACACCCTCAGCACCTTGCCACAGCCCTGCTGTCACGCCTACCTGCCCTTAGGGATTGTAAATATGGGGTTAAAGCTTTGATTTGGCCCAAAACATCCACAAGGGCCCTCAGGAGTTGGAGCTTGCTGCGAGAAAACAACTGCGCATCTGAGGCGCGAAAATAGGCCCCGCCCATCACACTCTATGTCTTTACAGCCTCAAAGAACCGCACCAGAGCGGTTTTAAACTAGCCATGTGCGTCTGAGACCCAAAAAATAAGCCAAGTGTACCCTCAATAAAGTGTCCCAAAAAAACGTTTACAGCACTCCCAGTTCACAAAACGTTTGCCCACAAACATTCAAAAACCATGTGTCAACCATTAGCCCCTTATGCAAGCTTAGTAATGCCCTTCTATAGCTCTTAGGATTACTGCTTACCCTTATGGGGATACTGTCAAAAAATGACTGAACATACCTCATTGCTGTACAGCATGAAAACGTTCCTCACACTGAAGTTTACTGTACCCCTCAGCCTCTGTGGGAACTGCAGTGGATCTTAGTTACAAATGTTAAGATCATCATCCTCCAGGCAGAAGTCTTCATCCATCTGCTGCCTGAGAGTAAATAGTACACACCGGTACCATTTAAAACAAAAAACTAATATTTTATCACCTCTTTCACTTTACCCTTCCTAGTACTTAGTGTAGGCAAAGAGAATGACTGGGGGGTGGAGCCAAGGGAGGATCTATATAGACAGCTCTGCTGTGGTGCTCTTTGCCACTTCCTGTTAGCAGGAGGATAATATCCCACAAGTAAAGGATGAATCTGTGGACTCGTCGTACCTTATAGAAGAAAAAAACAACACAATTTTCAGAACAAAATGGTAACTTCAGGCAAAAACAGAATTTATGCTTACCTGATAAATTACTTTCTCTTACAGGTGTATTCAGTCCACGGATTCATCCTTACTTGTGGGATATTCTAAATCCCTACAGGAAGTGGCAAAGAGAGCACACAGCAAAGCTGTCCATATAGCTCCCCTCAGGCTCCGCGCCCCCAGTCATTCGACCGACGGTTATGAGAAAAAGGAGAACCATAGGGTGCAGTGGTGACTGTAGTTATTGTAAATTAAATTTGAACCTGACTTAAACGTCAGGGCGGGCCGTGGACTGAATACACCTGTAAGAGAAAGTAATTTATCAGGTAAGCATAAATTCTGTTTTCTCTTACTTGGTGTATTCAGTCCATGGATTCATCCTTACTTGTGGGATACCAATACCAAAGCAATAGGACACGGATTAAGGGAGGGAACAAGTCAGGTAACCTAAACGGAAGGCACCACTGCTTGCAAAACCTTTCTCCCAAAAATAGCCTCCGAAGAAGCAAAAGTATCGAATTTGTAAAATTTGGCAAATGTATGCAGTGAAGACCAAGTTGCTGCCTTACAAATCTGTTCAACAGAAGTCTCGTTCTTGAAAGCCCATGTGGAAGCAAAAGCTCTGGTGGAATGAGCTGTAATTCGTTCAGGAGGCTGCTGTCCAGCAGTCTCATAAGCCAATCGGATGATGCTTTTCAGTCAGAAGGAAAGAGAGGTAGCAGTCGCTTTCTGACCTCTCCTCTTACCAGAATAGACAACAAACAAGGATGATGTTTATCTGAAATCCTTAGTTGCCTTTAAATAGAATTTTAAGGCACGAACCACGTCAAGATTGTGTAAAAGTCGTTCCTTCTTAGAAACTGGATTAGGACACAGAGAAGGAACAATGATTTCCTGGTTAATATTCTTATTAGAAACCACTTTTGGAAGAAAACCAGGTTTGGTAAGCAAAACAACCTTATCTGCATGGAACACCAGATAGGGTGAATCACACTGCAAAGCAGACAATTCAGAAACTCTTCGGGCAGAAGAAATGGCTACTAAAAATAAAACTTTCCAAGATAATAACTTGAGATCTATGGAATGCAAAGGTTCAAACGGAACCCCTTGAAGAACTGAAAGAACTAAATTTAGACTCCATGGAGGAGCCACAGGCTTGTAAACAGGCTTGATTCTAACTAGGGCCTGTGCAAACACCTGGACGTCTGGTACAGCTGCCAGACGCTTATGTAACAGGATAGACAGAGCAGATATCTGTCCCTTTAAGGAACTAGCTGACAGACCTTTCTCCAATCCTTCTTGGAGAAAGGATAATATCCTTGGAATCCTAACCTTACTCCACGAGTAACCCTTGGATTCACACAAACAAAGATATTTCCGCCATATCTTATGGTAAATTTTCCTGGTGACAGGCTTCCTGGCCTGTATCAGAGTATCTATAACTGATTCAGAGAAACCACGCTTAGCTAGAATTAAGCGTTCAATCTCCAAGCAGTCAGTTGCAGAGAAACTAGATGCTTGAAAGGACCTTGAATTAGAAGGTCCTGCCTCGATGGCAGTTTCCATGGTGGGACCGATGACAAGTCCTGCGTGGCCACGCAGGCGCTATCAGAATTACCGAAGCCTTCTCCTCTTTGATTCTGGCTACTAGCCGAGGGAGAAGAGGAAACGGTGGAAAGACATAAGCTAGACTGAATGACCAAGGCGCTATTAATGCATCTATCAATGCCGCCTTGGGATCCCTGGATCTGGATCCGTAAAGGGGAAGTTTGGTGTTCTGACGGGACGCCATCAGATCCAATTCTGGAATCCCCCATAGCTGGGTCAGCTGAGCAAAAACCTCCGGGTGGAGTTCCCACTCCCCCGGATGGAAAGTCTGACGACTTAGAAAATCCGCCTCCCAGTTGTCTACCACTGGGATGTGAATTGCAGATAGATGGCAGGAGTGATCCTCCGCACATTTGATGATCTTGGTTACTTCCTTCATCGCTAGGGAACTCTTTGTTCCTCCCTGATGATTGATGTACGCTACAGTCGTGATGTTGTCTGACTGAAATCTGATGAATTTGGCCTCCGCTAGTTGAGGCCACGCCTGGAACGTATTGAATATCGCTCTCAGTTCCAAAATGTTTATCGGGAGAAGAGATTCTTCCCGAGACCATAAACTCTGAGCCTTCAGGGAGTCCCAGACCGCACCCCAGCCTAACAGACTGGCATCGGTCGTGACAATGATCCACTCCGGTCTGCGGAAACTCATTCCCTGAGACAGGTGATCTTGAGACAACCACCAGAGAAGAGAATCTCTGGTTTTCTGGTCCATTTGTATTTGAGGGGACAAATCTGCGTAATCTCCATAAATTCGGGCAAAAGGGACTACGTCCATTGCCGCAACCATTAAACCAATTACCTCCCTGCACTGAGCCACGGAAGGCCGAGGAATGGAATGAAGAACTCGGCAAGTATTCAACAGTTTTGACTTCCTGACTTCTGTCAGAAAGATTTTCATTTCTACCGAGTCTATTAGTGTTCCCAGGAAGGGAACCCTTGTGAGCGGGGACAAAGAACTTTTTTCTACGTTCACCTTCCACCCGTGAGACCTTAGAAAGGCCAGAACAATGTCCGTATGAGCCTTGGCTCTGTGAAAGGACGACGCCTGTATTAAAATGTCGTCTAGATAAGGTGCTACTGCATATAGGAATATGTTGATACGCATCCTTTAGATCCACGGTAGTCATATATTGACTTCCTGGATCATCGGCAGGATTGTCCGAATGGTTTCCATCTTGAAAGACGGAACTCTGAGAAATTTGTTTAGAATTTTTAGATCCAGGATTGGCCTGAAAGTTCCTTCCTTTTTGGGAACTACGAACAGGTTTGAGTAAAAGCCCAGTCCTTGTTCTGCAATTGGAACTGGGTGTATCACTCCCATTTTTAGAAGATCTTCTACACAGCGTAAGAACGCCTGTTTCTTTGTTTGGTCTGAAGACAAACGAGAAATGTGGAACCTTCCCCTCGGGGGAGAATCCTTGAATTCTAGAAGGTACCCCTGAGCAACTATTTCTAATGCCCAGGGATCTGGAACATCTCTTGCCCAAGCCTGAGCAAAGAGAGAAAGTCTGCCCCCTACTAGATCCGATCCCAGATCGGGGGCTACCCCTTCATGCTGTCTTGGTAGCAGGAGCAGGCTTCTTGGCCTGTTTACCCTTATTCCAGCCCTGCAAGGGTTTCCAGGTTGCTTTGGGCTGGGAAGCGTTATCTTGCTTTGCGGCAGCAGAGGTTGCGGCAGGTCCGCTCCTGAAGTTACGAAAGGAGCGAAAATTAGCCTTGTTTTTGGCCTTAAACGGCCTATCTTGTGGAAGGGCATGACCCTTGCCCCCAGTGATATCTGAAATAATCTCTTTCAGCTCTGGGCCGAATAGGGTTTTCCCCTTGAAGGGAATATTTAACAGTTTCGTTTTGGATGACACATCTGCCGACCACGATTTGAGCCAAAGCCAAAGACCTTTCTCCAATCCTTCTTGGAGAAAGGATAATATCCTTGGAATCCTAACCTTACTCCACGAGTAACCCTTGGATTCACACAAACAAAGATATTTCCGCCATATCTTATGGTAAATTTTCCTGGTGACAGGCTTCCTGGCCTGTATCAGAGTATCTATAACTGATTCAGAGAAACCACGCTTAGCTAGAATTAAGCGTTCAATCTCCAAGCAGTCAGTTGCAGAGAAACTAGATGCTTGAAAGGACCTTGAATTAGAAGGTCCTGCCTCGATGGCAGTTTCCATGGTGGGACCGATGACAAGTCCTGCGTGGCCACGCAGGCGCTATCAGAATTACCGAAGCCTTCTCCTCTTTGATTCTGGCTACTAGCCGAGGGAGAAGAGGAAACGGTGGAAAGACATAAGCTAGACTGAATGACCAAGGCGCTATTAATGCATCTATCAATGCCGCCTTGGGATCCCTGGATCTGGATCCGTAAAGGGGAAGTTTGGTGTTCTGACGGGACGCCATCAGATCCAATTCTGGAATCCCCCATAGCTGGGTCAGCTGAGCAAAAACCTCCGGGTGGAGTTCCCACTCCCCCGGATGGAAAGTCTGACGACTTAGAAAATCCGCCTCCCAGTTGTCTACCACTGGGATGTGAATTGCAGATAGATGGCAGGAGTGATCCTCCGCACATTTGATGATCTTGGTTACTTCCTTCATCGCTAGGGAACTCTTTGTTCCTCCCTGATGATTGATGTACGCTACAGTCGTGATGTTGTCTGACTGAAATCTGATGAATTTGGCCTCCGCTAGTTGAGGCCACGCCTGGAACGTATTGAATATCGCTCTCAGTTCCAAAATGTTTATCGGGAGAAGAGATTCTTCCCGAGACCATAAACTCTGAGCCTTCAGGGAGTCCCAGACCGCACCCCAGCCTAACAGACTGGCATCGGTCGTGACAATGATCCACTCCGGTCTGCGGAAACTCATTCCCTGAGACAGGTGATCTTGAGACAACCACCAGAGAAGAGAATCTCTGGTTTTCTGGTCCATTTGTATTTGAGGGGACAAATCTGCGTAATCTCCATAAATTCGGGCAAAAGGGACTACGTCCATTGCCGCAACCATTAAACCAATTACCTCCCTGCACTGAGCCACGGAAGGCCGAGGAATGGAATGAAGAACTCGGCAAGTATTCAACAGTTTTGACTTCCTGACTTCTGTCAGAAAGATTTTCATTTCTACCGAGTCTATTAGTGTTCCCAGGAAGGGAACCCTTGTGAGCGGGGACAAAGAACTTTTTTCTACGTTCACCTTCCACCCGTGAGACCTTAGAAAGGCCAGAACAATGTCCGTATGAGCCTTGGCTCTGTGAAAGGACGACGCCTGTATTAAAATGTCGTCTAGATAAGGTGCTACTGCATATAGGAATATGTTGATACGCATCCTTTAGATCCACGGTAGTCATATATTGACTTCCTGGATCATCGGCAGGATTGTCCGAATGGTTTCCATCTTGAAAGACGGAACTCTGAGAAATTTGTTTAGAATTTTTAGATCCAGGATTGGCCTGAAAGTTCCTTCCTTTTTGGGAACTACGAACAGGTTTGAGTAAAAGCCCAGTCCTTGTTCTGCAATTGGAACTGGGTGTATCACTCCCATTTTTAGAAGATCTTCTACACAGCGTAAGAACGCCTGTTTCTTTGTTTGGTCTGAAGACAAACGAGAAATGTGGAACCTTCCCCTCGGGGGAGAATCCTTGAATTCTAGAAGGTACCCCTGAGCAACTATTTCTAATGCCCAGGGATCTGGAACATCTCTTGCCCAAGCCTGAGCAAAGAGAGAAAGTCTGCCCCCTACTAGATCCGATCCCAGATCGGGGGCTACCCCTTCATGCTGTCTTGGTAGCAGGAGCAGGCTTCTTGGCCTGTTTACCCTTATTCCAGCCCTGCAAGGGTTTCCAGGTTGCTTTGGGCTGGGAAGCGTTATCTTGCTTTGCGGCAGCAGAGGTTGCGGCAGGTCCGCTCCTGAAGTTACGAAAGGAGCGAAAATTAGCCTTGTTTTTGGCCTTAAACGGCCTATCTTGTGGAAGGGCATGACCCTTGCCCCCAGTGATATCTGAAATAATCTCTTTCAGCTCTGGGCCGAATAGGGTTTTCCCCTTGAAGGGAATATTTAACAGTTTCGTTTTGGATGACACATCTGCCGACCACGATTTGAGCCAAAGCGATCTTCGCGCCATGATGGCAAAACCTGAGTTTTTCGCCGCTAACTTAGCTAATTGGAAAGCGGCATCAGTGATAAAAGAATTAGCCAGCTTTAGAGCATGAATTCTATCCATGACCTCATCGTATGAAGTCTCCCTCTGGAGCGACTCCTCCAGGGCCTCGAACCAAAAAGCCGCTGTAGTAGTTACAGGAATAATGCAGGCAATTGGTTGAAGTAGAAAACCTTGCTGAACAAAAATTTTCTTCAGCAATCCTTCCAATTTTTTATCCATAGGATCTTTGAAAGCACAACTGTCTTCTATTGGTATAGTTGTACGCTTAGCAAGTGTTGAAACAGCCCCCTCAACCTTAGGGACCGTCTGCCACTCGTCCCATCTGGGGTCATTTATGGGGAACATTTTCTTAAAGATAGCGGGGGGAACAAAGGGTACACCTGGTCTCTCCCACTCCCTAGTCACAATATCCGCCACCCTCTTTGGGATCGGAAATGCCTCAGTGTATACGGGGACCTCTAAAAACCTGTCCATCTTACACAATTTTTTCTGGGACCACCATGTGGTCACAATCATCCAGCGTAGCTAAAACCTCCTTAAGCAGTACGCGGAGGTGTTCCAGCTTAAATTTAAACGCTAAGGAATCTGAATCTGTCCGCTGAGAAACTTTTCCTGTATCAGAAATTTCTCCCTCAGACAGACCTTCCCTCACAGCTACTTCTGAGTTTTGTGAGGGTACTACAGATAAATTATCCACAGCGTCTGATTGCTCATCCTCTGTATTTAAAACTGAGCTATCGCGTTTTCTTGGAAAAACTGGCAGTTTGGATAAAAATGCTGCAAGGGAATTATCCATCACTGCTGCTAATTGTTGTAAAGTAATAGGGGCCGATGCGCCAGAGGTACTAGGCATCAATTGCGCGGGTGTAACTGGTGTCGACACATGGGGAGAGGAAGAAGGACTATCCTCAATACCCTCTGTTAAAGAATCATCTTGGGCTACATTTTTAAGAGTCACTGGATGGTCTTTAAAATGCTTAGATGTTTTAGCACACTTCACACAAATGCAATGGGGGTACCGCCATGGCTTTTAAACATAAAGAACAAGGTCTATCTGAAGTCTCAGACATGTTTAACAGACTTATACAGCACTACAATACAGAAAAAAATCACTTTTCGAAAAGACGTTACTGTGTCTTTAAATAATAAAAAGCACACACTTTTTTTCTCAATCACCAAAAAACATCCGATCTTTATGAAAATTTCACCACATGACCCTAATGCTTTGAAATGATTGCACGCAAATTTTTAAAACAATTAAACCCTTATTGACCAAACCGGAGCAAATTGTATTAAACAACCGGTTTAACACACTACAGCACGGTGCCACAGTCTTTGCTGCGGCCCTACCTTCCCTTAGGGTTATTTATAGCTGAACTATAAGCCTCCTTGATGTCCTCCTGCACTCTCAGGACTCTACACATGAAGCTGCATGAGTTGCCTTGAAAATCAACTGCGCAACTGAGGCGCGAAAATGAGGCCCCCTCCCTCTCCAGTCCGGAGTTATGGGGCCTTCCTGAATCAGATTAGGCGTCTGATAATATGCCAGGCGAATAAAAACCCCAAAAAGTGTTTACAACCTTTCAAACACTTAAATAAATAGAAGATTCCATCAATAAAACAATCGATTTAGCCCATCACAGTGTCTACCAGTATTTAAGCCCTTAACTGAAGCCATCCTTCTATACTACGTTTCAGAAAATGGCTTACCTTCCCTCATGGGGATTTCTGTCAGTCTTCTAGCATTATCCAGGTCTTGTTAGAAATAAACGACTGAGCATACCTTAAGCAGTTAAGCCTGCAAACTGTTCCCCCCAACTGAAGTGCTCCGGTACTCAACAGTCCTGTGTGGGAACAGCAATGGATTTTAGTTACATGCTAAAATCTTTTTCCTCTCAGCAGAAATCTTCATCACTTTCTGCCTCAGAGTAAATAGTACAAACCGGCACTATTTTAAAATAACAAACTCTTGATTGAAGAAATAAAACTACAAATCTAACACCACAAACTCTTTACCCTCCCGTGGAGATGCTACTTGTTAGAGCGGCAAAGAGAATGACTGGGGGGGGGGGGGCGGAGCCTGAGGGGAGCTATATGGACAGCTTTGCTGTGTGCTCTCTTTGCCACTTCCTGTAGGGATTGAGAATATCCCACAAGTAAGGATGAATCCGTGGACTGAATACACCAAGTAAGAGAAAGTCAGTATTTAGTGTGACCTCCCCCTTAGCACTAAGCACATCTTGAATTTTTTTGGGGAGACTGTCCTGAAGTTTTCCAAAGTAATCTTCTGGTATATTATACCAGGCTTCTTTCAGCACATACCAAAGTTCTTTTTAAGGTTTAGGTTGTCTTATTTCTTTCTGTATCCAGGTGACTCTCTGGAGGCCAGTCCATGACAGTCAGTTTTATCAGCTGTTATTTCTCTCTAAATATGATTTCACTGTATTAGCAGTGTGCTGGGATCGTTATCATACTGAATAAAACCAATCCCAATCAGGTGCTTTCCAGAAGGAATGGCATGATGAATTAAAACCTGTACTTTTCAGTATTCATGATCCCAATAATTCGGACAATATCGCCGACACCACTGGCAGAAATGTAGCCCAAAACCAGGACAGACCCTCCACTATGTTTCACTTAAGGCCACAAACACTCATTCTTCAATCTCTCTCCAACTATTCCTTTCCACCCCGTTACCCTTCCGTAAAAGTGGTTTCTTGGCTGCTACCCTTCCACAAACACCATACTGAGATACTAGTATAATCAAAAATAATCTTGCAGGATATTGATTAAAAATGGAACTGGGAACTTTAGGAAAGCAACGATATATAAAGGCTACAATGTTTAAATTAAGAGGTTGTTGACTCTAAGGTAATATTGGTCAATGTCCCAAAAATAAATTCCTCCCACAGAATTGATTTGTATTAAAACTTTTTTAATGTTATATAAATGAAAACATTGAATATAAAAAGCATTGACTATAAAAGATTTTAAAATATCCACATTTTAAAACTAAGAAGAAACATTTGAACCTATGTGTGATGCCGGCATCTAAAAAGTGATAAATCTTGGATTAGATTGAAGGTGTATATTGTATCTTATCGCTTTATATACGGTTGAATTGATATTAATTAGGTGTGTTAGATATGTTAGATACAATGTATGATGTCACAACAAAATTGCTTAACACAAGGTATGCAATGGGTGTTCTATTCATATATACTAACGTATATTATTGCAATGTTAGTCCCCTAGGCTGCAGTGAGTACCGTAATGCGTCCTGATGATATGTAATCAACAATCGATACCACAATAGCAAGTTTTTGGGTAATAACCTTATTACAGTGTCCGCTCCTGGGGATGTTGTTAGTAAGTCAACAAACAAACTGATCCGTCTTGTTTCCTCAGAGGATTTCAGCAGTCAGTGCTACTTTGTAGATGAGGTTCCGGGTACCGGTGTCAGGTGCGGTCCGTTATGACCAATTATGATCTCCAGTGATTTTCCACTCGTATTGAATGATTTTCTGGCTGGTTAGTGGATTGGAAAATACCGGGTCATGGGACAGGGATTATACATGCAGAAACTATTCCTATTGTGGGATATATCTCAAAGTACCTGTCCTAACCGGTATGGTATTAGAGAAATAGATTACACCAGCTTAAAGTGCATAGGTTCAGGGTCAGCAGTCTCTCTACTCGTTTCAGCTGCCAGGGGCCTTTATCAAGATGCTAATTCCATGTCCTGTTCTGATTCAAATACCCAGACCTTCCTTCTGATTGGATCCATTATTTAACCAATGTGATTTGCTGTATACCTCACATGAGTGATATATATGTTTCCCATTGCGTTTTGTTGATTAGTACAACTAGTGAGAAACATAACAAATGTATAAAATATGGAAGTGACCATTCCTGATGAAGCTTCTTCGGACTATAGAAGGGACAACTTGGCATCCTGATGAAGCTGTCAGATGCTGAGCCAGGTGCTTGCTGGACTTCTTCTGTTCTCTCAAAAAAGTAACCCTGAGAAACTTCTCATCAGATTTGGAAAGTATTCTTGGCCTTTCAGTCCTTTTATTTGTCCTTGACCTCTGATTCTTCAAATCTCTTTATAACAGCTTGAATACCACATCTTGAGTATCAAGTTTGTTTGCCGATTTCCCTTTGAGAGTGTCCTTGCTGATGCAAAAGTAAGATTTTATGTCTGTCAAATTCTGTGATCTTTGGCATTTTGAATGGAATGATGTGATTGAAAGTTGGTCTTTTTAGCAAGCTTTCAATGAATTAAACTCCTACCACATGTGCATGTAATGCTTAAGCATGTTTTGCACACACTTGGTGTAAAACCTTTTTCACAGCAGTCATTTTGACATGAAATAGTAGGAAACATACAGGTGTTAGCAATGACATTAAAGGAACACTAAACCCAAAATTGTTTTCTTTAGTAATTCAGAGAGAATGCAATTTTAAGCAATTTTCTAATTTACTCCTATTATCATTTTTTCTTTGTTCTCTTGCTATATTTATTTAAAAAGCAGGAATGTAAATCTTAAGAACCAGCCCATTTTTAGTTGAGAACCTGGGTTAGGCTTGTTTATTAGTTTGCTAAATGTAGCCACCAATAAGCAAGCACTATCTAGGGTGCTGAACCTAAAATGGGCTGGCTCCTAAGCTTTAAATTCCTGCTTTTTAAATAAAGATAGAAAGAAAACAAAGAAAAATTGATAGGAGTAAATGAGAAAGTTGCTTAAAATTGCATGCTTTATCTGAATCATTAAAGAAAAAAAATTGGGTTTAGTATCCCTTTAATTAGGGTTCCATTCCATTTAGGTTAAAGAGAGCCAGATTCCTGCTATTGCTCAAGTGTAAGGGGAGGTCACACTAAATACTTGCCACTTTAGCCTAAAAAAAAGCTGTTCTTCCTGTTTTTTTCCTTTTTTTTTTTTTAATACTGCATATAAAATATCCTGTATTTTCTGGTTGTATTCTAATAAAGAGACTGGGAAATAATTATAAATGGTGATTATACCATTGCTAAAACGACAAATCTAATGGCGGCCTAAGACTTTTGCACAGTACTATAAAGTGGAAAATCCCATCTATTTATCCAGAAGGTTTGTCGGATTTGGGCATAAGAGAGACTCTCTTATTTCATCAAATAATTTATTCTATTAGTTTATTGATTCATTTTATTGTACATACATTGATCCTATATGGTCCCTTACAATGAACTGTAAAATGTAACTATTATTAAATATAAGTTTAATTCATGAAATCACCCATTTTCTAACTAAATCTTATTCTACAGTCTAATCTATAATCTTACTATTGAGATTGTAGCAGCAGTCGCCTATTCAGAAAGGTGTTTTTTTTTGTTTTGTTTTCTTTTTTTTTTAGGACGTTTCTTTCGATAACCATTTAAAGCGCTTGACCTTTGGCATTAAAATAAAAAATGCCATAGGCAAGCACTTTAAAGGGACAGTATAATGTAAAACTGTTTTTCGCTTAATGTGTTCCCAATCACTTTTTTTTTTTTTTTACCAACTGTAGAGTATAAAATGCATGAGAATTTGCTTCTTAAGGTTTATTCGTGTATATGAATTAGCTGCTTTTGTGTTATAAATCCACAAACTAATAATATGGGTTGAGCGTGTAGGTATAAGATCTCATTACTTTATCACATTGTGTACATATACATGTATCTTTATCTTATATCGGTCTGTAACCAAAGATCATTACTTGTAGAGATCAATGGAAAATGTATTACATTATCTCTTCTATACCCCACTGGGTAATTTATTCTGTGTTTACATAGCTTGGACCTAAGGCCAGAAACTTTCAGAGTAGGTGGGGATACCACAGGCTAAATCAACTTTTTCAAATGCCAATAAAAGGGTAAAGGAAATACTTGTAAACAATTAAATACACTCCAGTAGGTAAAGTGGATCATTGGGAACAAATAAAAAGGGGAAAACATTTTTGAGTAAACTATCCCTTTAACTGGTTATTAAAAGAAAAATCAGCAAAAAAAAACAAACCAAAAAAAAACCAAAAAAAAAAAAAACACACTCCTGAAAGGGCGGCTGGAGCTACAATCTCAATAGTAAGTAATATTAGACTGTAGAATCAGATTTAGTTAGAAAATAGGTGACTTCATACTTCATGAATTAAAGGTATATTTAAAAACAGTTAATCTTACAGTTCATTGTTGTTGAGCTTTAAGGGACCACATACATTTGCTGAATTTACCATCACTTTAAGTGGGTTTAAGTTTCTATGAATCTTAGATTATATATATCTTCTTACCATCTTCATAATTTGCACCATCGTCTTCAAGGCCAAACATCTCTAATGGCTTACTATCTTCATCATCTTCAAGTTTCTTTTTCTGCTCTTCCTTTTTCTTTTTTCTTTTCTCCTTGCGTTTTTCTCTTTTTG
Organism: Bombina bombina; assembly: GCF_027579735.1. Lineage (NCBI taxonomy): Eukaryota > Metazoa > Chordata > Amphibia > Anura > Bombinatoridae > Bombina > Bombina bombina. The sequence goes on along the minus strand of NC_069504.1, from coordinate 460,648,497 downwards.
CTGCTAGTGCCTGTTTTCGACTTTCCTCTCTCGACTGTAATAAAATATAGAAATGTGAAATATAATTCTGCTAATTTTCTTCAGACCATAAGTGACAAAATTCAGTACTAATGTAAACTTAAAAAAGGGACAATCTACTGTTTTATAGTTTTAAAAGACAGATAATACCTTTATTACACATTCCCCAGTTTTGCATAACCAACATAGCTATATTAATATACTTTTTACCTTTGTGATTACCTTGTATCAAAGCCTCTGCAAACTGTTACCTATGTGTCACACATGAACTAGCGCTGTCTAGCTGTGAAAAACTGTCAAACGCACTGAGATAAGGGGCAACCTAAAAGAGCTTAAAAATTAGCATATGAGCCTACCTACACTTAGCTATCAACAAAAAAAATATCAAGAGAATAAAGCAAATTTGATGCTAAAAGTAAATTGGAAAGTTGAAATTGAAAAACTATGCGCATCAGAAAGATCAGCAATTTTCCTGTGAAAAAGAACAGAAAGAGCAGAAATCTGACCTTTCAAAAAACTAGCAGAAAGATCTTTCGGCAAGTCATCTTAAAGAAACTCAAGAATTCTAGGAATCCTAAAAGAATGCTAACAATATTCCAAACCTCCTTCTAGTAACCGGTTTCCTAGCCTGAACAAGAATTAACTCAGAAAAACACCTCTGCCGAAGAACTATCCGTTCAATTTCCAAACCATCAAGCTTAGAGATTTTAGATCTGGATGGAAAATGGGATCTTGAGACAGAAGATTTCTTCTTAAAGGGCGGATTACTGGACATCTGAACCAGATCTGCAAACCAAACTCTTTGAGGCCATTTCAGAGCAATTACAATCACTGATGCATTATCTTGCCTGATCTTGGCTATAACTCTGGATAACAGAACCTGAGGAGGAAACGCATAAACTAGCTGAAACGACCAAAGCATTCTCAGAGCATCTGTCTCCAGAGTCCAGGCACTGATCACTTTCTTTTACATAGTGGGGGGAAGGCAGCAATCAGATCTGTGATAGTTGGCTTGATGTACTGTTAAGTATCATAAATAACACAAGGTGTAGAGGTGCCTGAGGTTTATAAAAAAAAAAACTGTCTGAAAACAAGGTAGGGCCGTGGACTCACCGTGTCAAGAAATAAATACATTTATCAGGTAAGGATACATTTTGTTTTCTTTCTTAAGACATGGTGAGTCCACGGAATCAGCAATTACTGTTGGGAATCAATACCCAAGCTAGAGGACACATGATTAGGGAGAGACAAGACAGGTAACCTAAACAGAAGGCACCATCGCTTGAAGAAACTTTCTCCCACAAGAAGCCTCAGCCGAGACAAAAATATCAAATTTGAAAAATTTGGAAAAAGTATGCAGAGAGGACCATGTTGCAGCCTTGCAGAAGCTTCATTCTTGAAAGCCCAAGAAGCAGAGGCAGCCCTAGTGGAATAAGCTGTAAAACTCTCAGGAGACTGCTGTACAGCAGATACCTAAGCCAAACGAATTATACTTCTCAACCCGAGAGAAAGAGAAGTAGCAGAAGCTTTCTGACCTATATATTTCCCAGAGAAACAAACAGGGCAGAAGACAGGCGAAAAAACCTTAATCGCTTGTAGATGGAATTTAAGAGCACGCACAACATCCAACTTGCGCAACAAACGTTCCTTAAGAAAAGAAGGAGTAAGACATAAAGGAGGAACCACAATTTCTTGATTAAAATTTTCATCCGAATAACTTGGAAGAAAACCTAACTTAGTACAAAGAATCGCCTAATTAGCATGAACGATAAGATGAGGCAAATAACACTGCAAAGCTGAGAGTTCTGAAACTCGCCGAGCAGAAGAGATAGCAATAAGACAAAATCTTCCTGGATAACAACTTAATATCCATGAAATGCAAAGGCTCAAATGGAGCCTGCTGCAAAACTTTAAGAACAAGGTTATGGCTCTAAGGTGGAGCAACCGATAAACACAGGCCTGATTCTGACAAAGAGATTGCACATCTGGCACGTCCGCCAGACGCTAATGTAGCAAAATAGACCATGAAAAATTCAGACCCTTCAGGGTACGGACTGAAACCCTTGTCCAGACATCCTGGAGAAGGACAAAATTCTAGGAATCCTGACTCTACTCCAAGAGGAACCCTTGGATACACATCAACAATAAGATATTTACGCCATAACTTATGGCAAACTCTCTAGCAACTGGCATGCGAACCTGAGTCATGGTCTAAATGACCGACACAGAAAAACCCACGCTTAGACAAAACTAAGTGTTTAATCTCCATGCAGACAACTTCAGCAACGAGATTTGGATGAAGGACCCTGAATCAGAAGGTCCTTTCTCAAAGGCAGTCTCCAAGGAGGAGAGACTACATCTTCACTAGGTCTGCATACCAAATCCTCCGATGCCACAAAGGGGCTAATGAAATCACCGCCGCTCTCTGCTGTTGAATATGAGCAATGACTCATGGAAGGAGAGCAAAACGACGAAACAGGAATGCAAGACTGAATTCCAAGAAACGCCAGAACATCTATCAGGGCGGTCAGCGGATCACTTGACCATGAACCGTACTTTGGAAACTTGGCGTTCTGCCAAACTAGCCAACTCCAGAACCCCCCATTTGAGGGTCTACCTAGAGAACACCTCCGGATAGAGAGCCCACTCCCCACAGATGAAATATCTTTCTGTTCAGAAAACCGATTCCTAAATGTCCACCCCTGAATAGTGAATGACAGACAGTAATTGTGAGCTTCCTCCCACCAAACAATCCACATCACCTCCAGCATGGCAAAGGAACTCAGAGTTTCTCCCTAGTGGTTGAAATAAACCATTGAGGTGATATTGTCCGACTGAAACTAAACTAACAACTACTGAGGCCAAGCCATCAGAGGATTGTAAATCGCTCTCCACTCCCCAATGTTAAAGGGGAGAGCAGACACTTAATTAGACCCAGACTGCTTACCAGTCCAGCAGGTTGGTGGTGCCCATGGTCACATCACCCAGGAATGTCTCCAGAAGCACGCGCTGTGAGACAGAAACTCCTGAAAAAAACACTACAGAAAAGTCTGTGGTCGAAGAAACTAGATCCATTCTCTAAGACGGATCCGAGAGATCTTTATTTCATGGAAAATAGCAAAGGAAATGAAGTCCATGGGTACCTTCTGACCAATTTTCTCCATACAGAGAGTCACTGAACAGTGAAGAAAAAACAAATGCAGCTAGATCCAAACTCCCAACCTCTTGGTTGTAAAATGGTTAAGCCATCTACCAGAGGTCAAGAGCTTGCTGTTGGTGGGACATTAGACTGCAGAGAGGAAAAGGAAAAAAATCCTTAATGATTTGACCTCTGTTAGACCTCTTCTCGTAGATAGAGAATCTATTAAGGTCCACGTCTACCGCACCCGACGATCCCAGGCGGTCTCCCATCCAGGTAATCACCAGACCTGGCCATCTTAAACTTCCGAGATCAGACGGAAGTGGGTGCAGTAAGGGAATAGTGGCGGTAGATCCATTAAATCACCCTTGTAGATGGGATAAGGGAATTCTAAAACAGATTAATTCCCATCCACGGGAAAGTAGATTGACAAAACATCTGTAAAGAGAGATTGTTCAAAGGATGGATGATACCTGAACCATATACTGAACAGAAAAACATCCTTTCAATATCCTAAGACCCAAAGTCTTTCTCAGAATCTTGAGAACAATAAATCTTTCAGGTCTATGCTTATTATGAACAGGCCCTTGGGACCAAAGGAGAAAGGATACTACTTTGAAGATCAGAACCTGGTTTACTTGAGATAAATACCTAGATCCCGTTCCCAGACTGGGACTGGAATTCTCACTCCCTGAGAGGAAGGTCCTGAATCCAGTTCAAGGAAAGTTTGCAGATGAAAGTACATGAACTGAATAAGTAAAAATAGTAAATGTCATTGTACATGAAGAAACATTATTAGCATAAAATATGATAAATACCACATAATTGAGCTTAAGAAATAACAGCTTATTAATGAAAAAAAAAACACTTCGCTTTGTAGAATTGTGTTTAAGGACATCATAGTTTCTACAGTAACATCAGAGTCAGGATCAGTATGAGACATCTCGCAAAAAGTAACAGAAAAAACACCCTCATATGTGGTGGCATTGTCTGCATGTTGACTGAGTTCCATTTTTGATACTTCTATAAAATTAACGCCCACACAGGCCCTTCTTCATCAACCCCTGTCTGGGCTGGGCAAATCAAGAAATAAACTCTTGTTCTTTATCTGTACATTAGTCAGATTAACTATAGCTCGATACTGGAAGTCAGTGGTTCCAACCTTTCAGATTATTTTGAACAAAATAGCCTACTACTACCAAATGAGCAGTAATGCTGCTGACCTTTTAGACACTAAAGAACAGTTCATCTCCATATGGGAACCGTGGATTATGTACTCAGAGTCTAGCACTAGAAGGCAATAAAGCACAAATACACTTTACCACACTGGTTTGCCTGTGCTACGTATTGGTTAAATACAAAGCAAGGAGTCCCAGCACCACTTGAAATAGAGTTAAACTTTCCCAAACAGAGTCAGTAAAATCCACTTTCCTTCGTTGCAAAGTAATGATCCCAATAGGTGTTACTTTCATGTATTATCACCCTGGGTTTAGAAACTTTCAATAAACTTTGATACCTTCAAATCATGACAGTTCAATGTGCTTGTTATAACAATGGAAGCAAAGTTCATCATATATCAATTCATATGAAGAATCACAGTAGCAAGTTTTGTCAATCAGCTTGAATGGGTACGATACCTCTTATCTGCCCGGATTCTGTTTGTTGGAGCTGTCTGGAAGCCGATCCACACAATCTCACCTCTCTGTGCTCCTGGATCACAGCTTCTTCCACTCTCCGCTTGCTCACTCTCTCTGTCCACGGGCTGCAGCTGATGACGTCACTCCTTGCCTCTGTGTGTCGTGTCTCACTTCTCTTTCTTCTTGCACCTGTTTCTCTGTGTCTCCTGTTTGAAGGTAGGTAAACAAAGTTTCTGTTCTCTGGTCTGGCCCCACAATAGTGTCTGTGCTCACTGTTCCCAATGACATATATCCAATGTAACGTAAAAAACGGAGCACCAGGCACTGATAGCTATGATTACGGCGATAGCCGAAACGCGTAAGCTGGGACACTGCCTGTGTCTTACCATGCTGTGTGTTTAACTGAACGAACTTATTTTATTGCTATTGTTGCAAAACTGCCTACAAGCAGAATAAAAGCTAATTTTTATTGAAACCACTATCAGTGCCTGGTGCTACGTATTAGTTACTATGGGTTAGAGAAGATTGTCGCTACTATACTGGAAGCATTGCTCAAGAAAAGATGCTAAAGCTGTATGCACAAGATTTTGGTAGCATGGTTGTTCATCATAGTTGTAGAAGTGAAGGTCTGATTAGTGGAAACCCCCTTTGGGTCGGGACAACAATGATGTGAAGGAGGCACTTTACTTTCTGACCTGGAGTGCATATTGTAATGACCAACTATTTTTCCTTCCATACGCCCTAGGCTGTGACTTGTTATCTATGACTGTGACCTGTACCTGTAAGATTAATTTACTGTTATATTACTGTTGTGATGTATACTTGAGGAACAAAATAATATATTTTTTCAATTAAAATGTAACAGAAAAATAAAAATAACATTAGGCAAAACATTACATTTCCACAATGTAACAGTTTCAGTAGATAGAAAAACAAAGATAGTATTTTTTTTTTAAACAAAAAATAAAATAAAAAAGCAGGCATAATAGCTTTCAAAATTCATGAAAACAGCGAACAATAGAGGGAGAGGGGTAAAATAACTAAAATGTTGGCGCCAATAATGACGCATTACGCAAAAGGAAGTTTAACATTTTTGGCGCAAAACTAACACCAGAAAATGACAACTCGCGTCATAACAAACGCAATTTCACACCAAAACAACTAGCGTCAACGAAGACGCAGGAAATTACGAAATTTGCACCATCAGAAACTTTGCGCCAAGAATGACGCAATAAACAGTATTTTGCATCCCCGCAAAAAATGAAAAACAAGTCAAAGTAGAAAAAGACTGAACCCCAGGTAAGAAAAAAGTTTAAATAAACTTCCCAAACATGATTCCTATACTGAAATTGTTTAGACTGCAAAGGGAAATATACATAGACCTGACTCATGGCAAATATAAGTAAAATACATATATTTAAAACTTTATATTAATACATAAAGTACCAAACCATAGCTCAGTGTCTTAAATAATGATACATACTTACCGAAAGACACCCATCCACATAAAGTAGATAAACCAAACCAGTACTGAAAACTATCAGCAGAGGTAATGGTATAAGAGTATATTGTCCATCTGAAAAGGGAGGTAGGAGATTAATCCCTACGACCGATAACAGAGAACCCTTGAAAAGATTTCCTGTGAGAAACCATAAAATCAATAGGCAATACTCTCTTCACATCCCTCTGACAAACACTGTAATCTGAGAGGAATTGGTCTTCAGAATGCTTAGAAGCGCTTATCATAGAAGAAATACTTACTTCACCACCTCCATAGGAGGCAAAGTTTGTGGTGTGAGGTGTATTTATAGGCATTTGAGGTTTGGGAAATTTTGCCCCCTCCTGGTAGGAATGTATATCAGATACATCACTAGTTCATGGACTCTTGCCAATTACATGAAAGAAAATTGATTGGTGGAGAGTACCTTTTAAAATGGAAATATGTCAATTGAGGTAATATATTTCATTTTAAAATATGGATCACTAAAAAGGCTGGGTTTTGCCTAGGTTAAAATCTAAATAAACTTAACGAAGCAGCTTCTCACAATCCAAGAAGAGAAATGTATCCTTATAAGGCAAAATACCTGACATGATACAAGGAGCCATTAGAGGAGCTATAGGAGAGTGAATGTGGCAGGTTGCAGGTGTTTCTATAACCTGGAGAAAATATGTGGGGCAAGTTTATCAGTGTTTTAGATTATAAGGGTGCAGAAAGGGCACGTGTAAGAATGCTAATCATAGGACTCTTGTATAGTCTCCAGAAGGAGTAACACCCTGTAGAGCACAGGTTTCCTCCCTAAAAGGTCAGATGTTGAGGATATCGGAACTGGAGCACAAGTGAAATAATCATCTGATTAGTAAACTTGGTTATTTTACCTGCTCTTGTCCACAGTAATCTTGAAAATATGGCCTGTTGGGGAGACTTGAGGACAAATTAGAACATTTGAGAAATAAAAATAAAATAAATACCTTCTCCAAATCAAGTTCTTTGAGCAGGATGCTTGCATTCTTGTTTGCTTCTGCAGCTTGCTGGTCTTTTGCCTTCACAATTGTTTCCATACATTGATGACATTTTTTCAAGAGGTCCTACAATTTAAACGAATGGGGGAGAAAAGGTTAGAGGAACATTAAAGTGCAAAAAACAAAAAGTTTTAAAGTTATTTGCAAGCAACAGGGCAATAATAAAATGCTCTAAATATGTGTAACTCCAGCAAAGAGGTTAAACACATCGTTAAAGTCAGCTCCAGAACAGTAATGCATTACTGGTAACCTAGTTGGGAATAATCATAAGTTTAATTCTGACTTTCATGTCCTTTGATCACAAAGAAAATAAAAAAATTAATATTAAACAAAATATTAAATTATCCCGTTCCCCAAAAACCTGTAGCTTTCTAACAGTAGGGGAAAAAATAAAGTAAAAATGAATGCAGCAAAGACCACACACATATATATTTTGCATTATTTTTGATTGTATCAAGGTTTTTATATTCAGCTATGTAAACCATGTTCTAAAATGATGCAATGGGGTAACTCATTTGGTAGAGTAGAACTGACCAAATTCTCAAAATTGACCCTCAAAACTATCTATATCATATTATCTATATATATTTTTGAATTATTTTTTTTTAAGGCAGACAACCAAATGTATTGATCTAGGCACATTTTGGTATATTTCATTACACCAGATGACCATCAGATGTATGCAAATTGAACCTGCCCACTACACTTCTGAAAGAGTCAAAGGGTGCAGGGCTCATTTGAAATGGCATTACAGCTGGAAATCTCAAAATTGACCCTAAAATTACATATATACATATATTACATATATATTAGTATTGATCTAGGCCTATTTTGTCATTTTCCATGTGACTAGTTGACAGATGTGTGCCAAATGCATTAACTTTTTCACAAACTTGATTTTTCAATGCAATTATTTACCCACATCATCTGCAGTCATAAGAGAAAATGTTGTAAAAGCTTCTCTAGGAACCCTTGTGTACAGAATTACCAGACTTGCATGGGTTTGTCATTGGTTTTGGTAATCAGAAGGCCACTAATTGCATCTGTGCACCACAAATCTCAAAGAATATTTTTACAGACATATTATGACAATGGGCCCATGGCTCATTTGTTATGGCTTAACTGCCTAAATTCTCAAAATTGACTTGCAAAGCCCATTTCATTATATTTCATGCCTCCATTTGGCTGTCAGATGTTCAGTATACTAAATATGATTAAAAAAACACTTATTTATGCTTACATGATAAATTAATTTCATTAATGGCGGCGAGAGTCCATTACTCCTGGTAATTATCTTTCCTGACCACCAGGAGGAGGCAAAGATTCCCAAACCCCAAAAGCTTTATAAACCTCACCCACCTTAACAGAAACTAGTCTGACATATAGCCAAGCAAAAAAAAGGTAGGAAAAGGAATTTAGAACCAAAAAATAGTAACAGGGAAAAAAGATGTGCCAAACATACATAGCCATCACCGACAAATACCAACATGAAAGAAATAGATTAGTCCCTGATCCATTACTCTTCGGAACCAATACCCAAGCTGTGGAGTCCACGAGTAATTAAACAAAAGGGTGGTATAGAAAAACATTTTTCATAAAGAAACAAAATCCTCAACCAATTTTTTTTTTTTTTAAACATGCACTTAAAATAGCCTATATGCAAAAAATATCAAGCTGAAACGACTTAACTACCAAAAGCTGCCTCAAAATAAACAAAAACATAAAAATGGTAGAATTTAGTAAAACGTATGCAAATACCACAGAGTAACCGTTTTGCAAATTTGATCAGAGGCCTCAGTCTTGAAAGCCCAGGAAGTAGTCACAGACCAGGTAGAATGGGCCATAATCAGTTTGGTTGGAGACTGCCCCACCTCCAAGTAAGCTTTAACCAGGAAACCAAACAGCAGAAGCTTTCTCACCTCGTCTAGACCAGAAAAAAAGAACAAAAACTAGAAGTTTGTCTAAACTCCTTAGCATCAACACAATACTTCAAGGCTCTAACAACATCCAAATTATGAAGAAGCCTCTCTGAAGAAGTCTTTGGATTAGGACATAAAGAAGGGACAACAATTTCCTGATTAATGTTATCAGAAGATACCACCTTATGCAAAAAGTCAAACTTAGTTCTCAAAAAAAAAAAAAAAAAGAGCAGATCATTCAGATAATCTTGTATCAGAAGAGATAGCCAAAATGAACAAAAAAAGAAAAACTTCTAAGAAAGAAGTTAAATATCCACTTTATCATAGGCTCAAAATGGTGGGCCTGCAAAACAGTTTAACAACAAGTTAAGATTCCAGGGAGGAGAAATTGGCTTGATCGCAGGCTTAACTTGTGCAATCTTCCTATGAAACAAAACTGAAAGAGCAGAAATCTGCCCCTTCAGAGAAATGGCATATAGGTCCTTATCCAAACCATCCTGTAAGAAGTGCACAATTATCGGAATTCTAAAAATACATGATCTACGCCAATTATTTATGGTAAATCTTACTTGTCACAGGCTTAAAACCCTGGATCAAATTCTTAATCAAAGAATCTAAGAAACCTCTATGCTTAAGAACTAGAGATTTTGAGATCCGGGTGAAAAAATGGACCTTGAGAAAGGAGGCATGTTCATAGAGGAAGAGGCCAAGGAGAGCAACTGGACATCTGAACCAAATCTGCATTCCAAATGCTGTAAGACCAAGCTGGGGCAATCACTAGAGCATCCCTAAACTCCATCTGAGGATCCCTGGACCTTGCAAAGTACCTAGAAAGTTTGTTTAACCGAGAAGCCTCCAGATCTATCTCTGGGAGACCTCAAAGACCAACAATCTGATTGAACACATCCTGGTGAAGAGACCATTCTTCTGGATGCAAAACATAATATATGCTTACCTGATAAATTAATTTATTTCATGGTGGTAATAATCCAACATCCATTACTCCTGGGAATTGCCTTCCCTACCACTAAGAGGAGGCAAAGATTTCCAACCCCATGACCTCCAATATAAACCCATCCTACCTCTATAGTAGTTAGACTGCCGTATAGCCAAGCAAAAAAGGTTGGAAAAAAAGCAAAGTGCAAAAAATATAGGATCCCAGAAATGAGATGTGCCAGAACATAAAAAACCAACATCAAAAAACAGGATAAAGTCGTATCATAGGAAAAAATTCCCTTATAAACAGCGCACTGTGTACTGCACTGGCCTCTTGATCCTGTCTTCCTATTTTATAGTTACTATAAAAGTTATTTTTTACACTTTTACATCCGCTGCCTCTCTCTTTGCATTTACCAAAAAACAGGGTTGGTCTCATGGACTCTTGCCACCATGAAAGAAATTAATTTATCAGGTAAGCATAAGTTTTTTTTTCTTTCATTAAGGTGGTAAGAGTCCACAATCCATTTCTTCTGGGGACCAATACCAAAGCTGTGGAGAGTCCAAGATCCATTACTCCTGGGCACCAATATCAAATCTATGGAGAGCCTGCGAGTAATAATATAGGCTGGGATAACAAACATCTTTTTCCATAAGGAAACTAAATCCACAATTGTAAAAGAAAATCACATATTTAAATTAAAAAATTGATTTATTATGCACTTAAAAACAACCAACACACAACAGCAGCATGAAGGACCTTTCTACCAAAAGCTGCCTCAGAAGAAGCAAAAACTTCAAAATTGTAGAATTTAGTGAAATTATGCAAAGAAGACCAAGTAGCTGCATTAATAGCCCACTCTACACACAGTACTCACATTTATTGCAGGCACTCACTTGTGCCTATAGAGGCAGGCTGTGATCCAATAGAGGGCACATCCGAATCACATATCCACCATATATTTATGTATTTTTATTTTCACACATATCTTAAAAGATAGAACACAAGTACCTATATTGGTATGATCTAAATTATATTATCACTACCCGCTTTAGGGGTTTATTTTCACTTAGACTATGTATTTACTAATTTCAGGCCACCCATTATTATGTGGTGGTCATATTTGCACGAGTAGGTGGCTCACCTCTCACTTTTATTTCATTTTAATCTCACATATGTTGCATCTATTGAGACATGGGATGCATTAGTATGTGCAAACTTATGGCGATATTTATCCACATACATATCACTTTAAATGCTGTGGATGCATTCAAACGAACAACTATATAGCACTATTCACGGATACTAACATCACTTTACACGCCATGACACCACGTTTTTAATAACAATAAAATTTTTGAAACCCATTACTTATATTATTATTTCATCCACATTAGGTTTATATCTACACATTTGTATATATGTCTTGTATTTACTACACTCTGTGGAAGGATAGCTCCTTTTCAGACTGACATTACCCGGGGTCCGGCCAAATAGAGCATGGTGTTTACATTTTTAACTGACCAATAGTGATCCTCGCCTCAATATTGTATCCGGCATCGGGACCAATGGGATACATTGTTTACAATCACTATGGAGCATCCTATCACTATGTAGCAACCAATACACCCCCTCGGTGGGCGTTTATTGTAGGTCAACACTGATGTCAGCAAAAATTAGGGGCACGCCCGAAATTAGTTTTTCTATTGGAAGCCTAACTTACTAGCAACAACTGACGAGTAGCTTTGATTGACAGCCATATGGACGAATCCTAAACATTAAGCACAGTTCTTACTAAACACACTTTGAGTGATGGCTAGGACGCCCAATCAAAACATAGAATTGACGAATATTCGTTATTATCAAATGTCGGCCAGCACTATACCATTATATGCCGAAATAGTTACATATACATATATAAAATTTAAGAAGCAGCCAGGTATTTAGTCATATCACAAGTTACTATACTCTTATCTTAGTATTTATATTATTACAGAAACATAGGGGCTGACCCATTCTTGTGTGAGGGACATTGATTGGTTCATGGCTTGCCAATTGTTGGGGGAGGGATGTGGGTGTTTTTTAGTAGCATAGCCCTATTTAAGGAGTAAAGATTTGTTATCAAAAACATGCCTGATGAAACAGTTGTAACTGAGAAACGCGTCGCATGTATTCCTGATGTACCAACTGTTTTTTAACACTGTGAGGAGTGGAATACTTTTTTATATGTTTTAAATAAATCCATTTTTTATTATACATCCACTCTCAGTGTTATGTATGGTACTGCCTTGCTATGCTACTATAGAGTTCCTGCACTCTGACACCCACGAACCAGCCATTCCACCCGGTAACAGCCAGCTGGATTGCTGCTAAAATCCAGCCTGCCTCTATAGGCACAAGTGAGTGCCTGCAATAAATGTGAGTACTGTGTGTAGAGTGGGCTATTAGTGCTTATTGTACCACCATTTACCTGCACCATAGGCGCCTCTATCCTTGCTTACACTTTTCAGATCTTCTTCCATCGGATGCTGATAGAGAGCTGCTTCCTTTTGCTTCCTTTCACAGCCAGCTGGATTGCTGTTAAAACCCAGCCTGCGTCTACCGGCACAACTGAGTGCTTCCTCCTATTGTGAGTACCTAGTGTTCACATAAGTTTGATATTTCAAAAATACCTTTTGATCTGCACCATTGGCGCCTCTTTCTTGTTACTTTATCTTAACAAGTAGCTGCATTGCAAATTTGGTCAAAAGAAACTTAATTCTTGAAAACCCAAGAAGTAGCTACTGATCTAATAGAATAAGCAGTAATATGATTAGTAAGCTTCACGAATCAAAAGACAGCAGAAGCTATCTGACCTCGCATAGAACCAAAAAAGTAAAAAATAAAAAAAAATAGAAGTTGGCCTGAAATCCATAGTAACATCAACATACTACTTCATACCCCCCAACTGTCCCGATTTTCGGGGTCTGTCCCGATTTGCCCCAGGCATTTTTAAAAAAAAAAAAAAAAAAAAAAAAAAATGTTTTACACTCTGACCACGGGTAATGGTGACCTCTCTAACCTACCTCTGGTAATGATGATATCTAACCCCTGGTGATAATACTAGCATGCCTTCAGTTTTATACAATGAGCAGTGCTAATACCAGGGTAACGAACAGTGTAACGAACAGTGGCAGCCGCAGACTGCCAGCTAATGTGCTTGCCAACCCCAGGACCCCATACAATGAATTACAGATACCCATATATGATGTAGTGTGTGTGTCTATCTGTATCCATAACTGTGTGTATGTATCTGCATGTATAAGTGTATGCTATGTAGTATGTGTGTGTCTGCATGTATAAGTGTATACTATGTAGTGTCTGTGTATCTGCATGTATAAGTGTATGCTGCATGTATACGTGTATGCATCTGCATGTATAAGTGTGTATCTGCATGTATAAGTGCATGCTATATAGTGTGTGTGTCTGCATGTATAAGTGTATACTATGTAGTGTCTGTATCTGCATGTATAAGTGTATGCTGCATGTATACGTGTATGCTATGTAGTGTGTGTGTGTGTGTGTATCTGCATGTGTAAGTGTATGCTATGTAGTGTGTATGTATCTGCATGTATAAGTGTATGCTATGTAGTGTGTGTGTGTATCTGCATGTATAAGTGTATGCTATGTAGTGTGTGTGTGTGTATCTGCATGTATAAGTGTATGCTATGTAGTGTGTGTGTGTGTATCTGCATGTATAAGTGTATGCTATGTAGTGTGTGTGTGTATCTGCATGTATAAGTGTATGTTATGTAGTGTGTGTGTGTGTATCTGCATGTATAAGTGTATGCTATGTAGTGTGTGTGTGTGTGTGTGTGTGTGTATCTGCATGTATAAGTGTATGCTATGTAGTGTGTGTGTGTGTATCTGCATGTGTAAGTGTATGCTATCTAGCGTGCTACTGTGCATTTTTGCTGACTTTAAAGGCCAGAATCTAGAATATTAATGGGGAATGCAGAGAGTAGTTTTAAAGAATTTATTAATAAATGTGCAATTAAGATAAAAATATTTAGCAATGTCTTTGCAAAGGCTAATACAGCGCTCACATAGCCATACCAGTGGTTTGAGCTTGTGTTTGATTTGCTGCCTAAGTGTATTAAAATATATGACTTTATTTAGAATTTTATTTTTATTACTTTGGTCTTATGATTTTTTAAGCCCCCCCCACCACATTTCAATTTTTTTGCCGGGGGGGGTGGGGGGGGGGATGGTGTCCCTCTTTTGAATTTTGAAATGTTGGGAGGTATGCTACGGGTAATGGTGACCTCTCTAACCTACCTCTGGTAATGATGATATCTAACCCCTGGTGATAATACTAGCATGCCTTCAGTTTTATACAATGAGCAGTGCTAATACCAGGGTAACGAACAGTGTAACGAACAGTGGCAGCCGCAGACTGCCAGCTAATGTGCTTGCCAACCCCAGGACCCCATACAATGAATTACAGATACCCATATATGATGTAGTGTGTGTGTCTATCTGTATCCATAACTGTGTGTATGTATCTGCATGTATAAGTGTATGCTATGTAGTGTGTGTGTGTCTGCATGTATAAGTGTATACTATGTAGTGTCTGTGTATCTGCATGTATAAGTGTATGCTGCATGTATACGTGTATGCATCTGCATGTATAAGTGTGTATCTGCATGTATAAGTGTATGCTATATAGTGTGTGTGTCTGCATGTATAAGTGTATACTATGTAGTGTCTGTGTATCTGCATGTATAAGTGTATGCTGCATGTATACGTGTATGCTATGTAGTGTGTGTGTGTGTGTGTGTGTGTATCTGCATGTGTAAGTGTATGCTATGTAGTGTGTATGTATCTGCATGTATAAGTGTATGCTATGTAGTGTGTGTGTGTATCTGCATGTATAAGTGTATGCTATGTAGTGTGTGTGTGTGTATCTGCATGTATAAGTGTATGCTATGTAGTGTGTGTGTGTGTATCTGCATGTATAAGTGTATGCTATGTAGTGTGTGTGTGTATCTGCATGTATAAGTGTATGTTATGTAGTGTGTGTGTGAGTATCTGCATGTATAAGTGTATGCTATGTAGTGTGTGTGTGTGTGTGTGTGTGTGTGTATCTGCATGTATAAGTGTATGCTATGTAGTGTGTGTGTGTGTGTGTGTGTGTGTGTATCTGCATGTGTAAGTGTATGCTATCTAGCGTGCTACTGTGCATTTTTGCTGACTTTAAAGGCCAGAATCTAGAATATTAATGGGGAATGCAGAGAGTAGTTTTAAAGAATTTATTAATAAATGTGCAATTAAGATAAAAATATTTAGCAATGTCTTTGCAAAGGCTAATACAGCGCTCACATAGCCATACCAGTGGTTTGAGCTTGTGTTTGATTTGCTGCCTAAGTGTATTAAAATATATGACTTTATTTAGAATTTTATTTTTATTACTTTGGTCTTATGATTTTTTAAGCCCCCCCCACCACATTTCAATTTTTTTGCCGGGGGGGTGGGGGGGGGGGGGTGGTGTCCCTCTTTTGAATTTTGAAATGTTGGGAGGTATGCTACTTTAAGACTAATCAAATCCGGATTTTGAGGAAGCCTCTCTGAAGATTTTTTTGGATTCAGACACAAAGAAAGGACAACAATTTCCCTGCTCAGATTATCCAAGGACAAAACCTTAGAAAGAAAATCAAATTTGGTTCTTAAAACTGCATTATCTTGAACAAAAAGAAAATAAGGAGAATCACAAGAATGAGCAGAAAATTCAGAAACTCTTCTAGCAGAGGAAATAGCCAGAAGAAACAAGACTTTCCAGGAAAGAAACTTAACCCCTTAACGACTGAGGACGTGCAGGGTACGTCCTCAGAAAAAAGGCAGTTAATGCCTGAGAACGTACCCTGCACGTCCTCAGTGTGGAAAGCAGCTGGAAGCGATCCTGCTCGCTTCCAGCTGCTTTCCGGTTATTGCAGTGATGCCTCGATATGGAGGCATCCTGCAATAACGTTTGTAAGCCATCCGGTGCAGAGAGAGCCACTCTGTGGCCCTCTCTGCACCGGAGATCGGTGGCTACCGGCGTTGGTGGGTGGGAGCCGGACCGGGAGGCGGGTGGCGGCCATCGATGGCCATGTGGATCTGAAGGGGGGCGGGATCGTGGGCGGGGGTGGCTGGGGGCGGGCGCGTGCACGGGGAGGGAGCGGGTGGGAACCGCTACACTGCAGAAAATGGGGAAATAAAAAATATAATCAAAATAAAATATATACAATGAGCAAGGTGGTGGGGGTTTGTTTGTGGGGGGTGGGGGGTTGGGGGAAGCTACACTACAGAAAAAAACAAAAAACCCCAAAAAAAAGCACTTTTTATTGTAAACTGGGTACTGGCAGACAGCTGCCAGTACCCAAGATGGCCCCCAATAAGGCAGAGGGGAGGGTTAGAGAGCGGTTTTGGGGGGGATCAGGGAGGTTGGGGGCTAAGGGGGGGATCCTACACAGTAGCATATGTAAATATGCTAAAAAAAAAATTCATTTTTTTTTAAAAACTCTTTTATTTTAGTACTGGCAGACTTTCTGCCAGTACTTAAGATGGCGGGGACAATTGTGGGGTGGGGGAGGGAAGGGAGCTGTTTGGGAGGGATCAGGGGGTGGGATGTGTCAGATGGGAGGCTGATCTCTACACTAAAGCTAAAATTAACCCTGCAAGCTCACTACAAACTCCCTAATTAACCCTTTCACTGCTAGCCATAATACACGTGTGAGGCGCAACAGGATTTAGTGGCCTTCTAATTACCAGAAAGCAACGCCAAAGTCATATATGTCTGCTATTTCTGAACAAAGGGGATCCCAGACAAGCATTTACAACCATTTGTGCCATAATTGCACAAGCTGTTTGTAAATGATTTCAGTGAGAAACCTAAAATTGTGAAAAATTTTACGTTTTTTTTAATTTGATCGCATTTGGCGGTGAAATGGTGGCATGAAATATACCAAAATGTGCCTAGATCAATACTTGGGGTTGTCTACTACACTACACTAAAGCTAAAATTAACCCTACAAGCTCCCTAAAAGCTCCCTAATTAACCCCTTAACTGCTGGGCATGATACACTTGTGGTGCGCAGTGGCATTTAGCGGCCTTCTAATTACCAAAAAGCAACGCCAAAGCCATATATGTGTGCTATTTCTGAACAAAGGGGATCCCAGAGAAGAATTTACAACCATTTATGCCATAATTGCACAAGCTGTTTGTAAATGATTTCAGTGAGAAACCTAAAGTTTGTGAAAAAATTCGTGAAAAAGTGAACAATTTTTTGTATTTGATCGCATTTGGCGGTGAAATGGTGGTATGAAATATACCAAAATTGGCCTAGATCAATACTTTGGGATGTCTACTAAAAAAAAATATATACATGTCAAGGGATATTCAGGGATTCCTGAAAGATATCAGTGTTCTAATGTAACTAGCGCTAATTTTGGAAAAAAATGGTTTGGAAATAGCAAAGTGCTACTTGTATTTATGGCCCTATAACTTGCAAAAAAAGCAAAGAACATGTAAACATTGGGTATTTCTAAACTCAGGACAAAATTTAGAAACTATTTAGCATGGGTGTTTTTTGGTGGTTTTAGATATGTAACAGATTTTGGGGGTCAAAGTTAGAAAAAGTGTGTTTTTTTCCATTTTTTCCTCATATTTTATAATTTTTTTTATAGTAAATTATAAGATATGATGAAAATAATGGTATCTTTAGAAAGTCCATTTAATGGCGAGAAAAACGGTATATAATATGTGTGGGTACAGTAAATGAGTAAGAAGAAAATTACAGCTAAACACAAACACTGCAAAAATGTAAAAATAGCCTTGGTCCCAAACGGACAGAAAATGGAAAAGTGCTCTGGTCACTAAGGGGTTAATGTATACCTTATGCATAGGCTCAAATGGAGGAGCCTGAAAATTTTTTAGCACCAGATTTAAGTTCCAAGGTGGAGAAATTGGTTAAATAAAAGGCCTAATTACATACCAAAGCTTGAACAAAACCATGAATATAAGGAAGATTAAAGAACTAGTGGATAAACCTTTATCAAACCAACCTTGCAAAAATTGCAAAATCCTAGGAATCCTGAAAGAATGCCAAAAAACCCCCCAAAACAAAACAAAAGTTTTCCAAACGTTATAATAATTTTTCCTGGTAACTGGCTTTCAAGCCTTAATCAGGGTTTTAATCACAAACTTAACGAAACCCCTATGCCTAAGAACTAATTGTTCAATCTCCATGCCATCAAGTTTGTTGTTCAACCGAGAGGCCATCAGATCTACTGGAAGACCCCAAAGATCTACAATCTGATTGAACACTTCCAGATGAAGAGACCATTCCACTGGATGAAGGAACTGACAACTGAGAAAATTAGCTTCCCAATTGAACAGCCCTATGTTATGGATTGCTGAAATTAAACAGCAATTGGTCTCTGCCCAAGAGATAATTTGGAAAAATTCCCTCATGGCTAAAGGACTGCAAGTCCCCCCTTGATGGCTGAAATAAGCCACGGCTGTGATATTGCTGACAAAAACTGGAGAAAATATTCTCCTCTGAGTAAGAGCGAAGCTTGAAAAGCTCTAAGATGTTTATAGGCAACCTTGCCTCCCAAGGAGCCAAGACACCATGAAATGTCAGAGAGCCCCGAACAGCTCCCCATCCTGAAACGCTCATCTGTAGTGATCACAGACCAAAGACAAGCAAAACAAGTACCCTGAACAAGTCACCAAGACAGACAGACACTGTCTTGTTTTAAAATCTAGAAAAATCCTCTGAGACAACAGAGTATGATCTCTGCACCACTATCGAAGCATACAAAGTTGAAGTGATATCATATGAAAAGAAGCAAACTGAATAGCATTCAATGTTGCAATCATAAGACCTAGAACCTCCATACAAAGAGCAACAGTGAGAAATTGGAGAGACTGAAGATTTCAATATGCTGAAAACAACGTCAATCTTCTTTGATCTGTTAGAGAAAGTCTCATGGAGACTTAATCACTCTGGAACCTAAAAAAAGTAACCTTTGTCTTAGGAACTAAAGAACTCTTTAGCAAACTGATCCTACAACCGTGACAAAGAAACAACAAAAGGCTATTGCTGTGAGATTCTGCTAAATGTAAAGATGGAGCTAGTACCAATATATTTTCCAGATAAGGAAACACAGCGATTCCCTGACCTCTGATGACAGACAAAAGAGCTCCTAGAACCTTTTTAAAGATCTTTGGAGCTGTAGCCAGACCACACAGTAGAGCAACAAAACTCCATTTTGAAAGTTGGAACTGACAAACTTGTTAAGAGCCTATAGATCCAAAACCAGTCTGAAAGTTCCCCTCTTCTTGGGAACAATAAAGAGATTTGAATAAAATCAATTTCCCTGTTCCAGCTGAGGAACAAGAACTATAACACCCATTGATTCCATACTCTGGACTGATTAAAGAAAAACCTAAGATATTTTTTCTTCGGAGCATTTAAAAAATGAAACTTTCCTCTAGGAGGTCTTACCCTGAAACCTTTCCGATAACCTTAGGAAATTATTTTCAGAGCCCAAGAATCTGAAACATTCCAAAACCATGCCTCCTGAAAGTGACAACTTGCCGCCTACCAGAAAATCTGGATTGGGTCAGCACCTTCATGCAGACTTGGGAGCAGGAGTAGACTTTTTGACCTGCTTAAGCCTGTTCCAATTAGAGCTTTGTTTCCAACCTGAGCAACCTTGCTAAGCTGCGGAGGAATCAGATTTTTGCTCCTTACTTTAACGAAAGGGGAAAAAAAATTATTAGAAGCTTAAAATTTACCCCTAGATTTCTTATCACCAGCAACAGTGGGACTGATGGAATCTAAATTTGTCCAGAACAATTTATTTCCTTGACAAGAAACATTCAAGAGGCTGGAATGAGAAACTATATCGCAAGACCATGATTTTAACCATAAAGCCTGTCTAGGACAGACAAGTATATGCTCTTAGCATTAATCATAATGATATACAAAATAGCCCCACCAATAAAGAAATTAGCACATTTAAGCAAAGCTAAAAAGGTAAAGAAAAATTTCACCTGTCAGAATGCTCAGAAATTTAATCAGAAAGACCATGCAACCAAATTGAAGCCGCAGCCGAAACATCAGCAATAGCTGGTCTGAAACTATAACCTGCCTTTCCATGAAATAATTCAAGTTTACTATTCAAAGGGTCTTTAAAAGAAGTGCTATCCTCCAGAGCAGCAGTTTCCAACCTTTTTTCTCTCCCTTACCCCTTGATCAGGCTTTTAATTTATGAGTACCCCCTCTCTTTATTACCCCCACCCATCCCTAAAAAACCCCACATAATTTATGTAAGAATTTACCTGATAAATTAATTTCTTTCATTTTGGCAAGAGTCCATGAGCTAGTGACGTATGGGATATACAATCCTACCAGGAGGGGCAAAGTTTCCCAAACCTCAAAATGCCTATAAATACACCCCTCACCACACCCACAATTCAGTTTAACGAATAGCCAAGAAGAGGGGTGATAAGAAAAGAGCGAAAGCATCAACAAGGAATTGGAATAATTGTGCTTTATACAAAAAAATCATAACCACCATAAAAAGGGTGGGTCTCATGGACTCTTGCCAATATGAAAGAAATGAATTTATCAGGTAAATTCTTACATAAATTATGTTTTCTTTCATGTAATTGGCAAGAGTCCATGAGCTAGTGACGTATGGGATAGCAAATACCCAAGATGTGGAACTCCACACAAGTCACTAGAGAGGGAGGGATAAAAATAGACAGACAATTCTGCTGAAAAATTAATCCACAACTCAAATCAAAAGTTTTAATCTTAATAATGAAAAAAACTGAAATTATAAGCAGAAGAATCAAACTGAAACAGCTGCCTGAAGTACGTTTCTACCAAAAACTGCTTCTGAAGAAGAAAAAACATAAAAATGGTAGAATTTAGTAAAAGTATGCAAAGAAGACCAAGTTGCTGCTTTGCAAATCTGATCAACAGAAGCTTCATTCTTAAAAGCCCAGGAAGTAGAAACTGACCTAGTAGAATGAGCCGTTTTACCCGACTCCAAATAAGCATGAATCAAAAGCTTTAACCAAGAAGCCAAGGAAACAGCAGAGGCCTTCTGACCTTTCCTAGAACCAGAGAAGATAAATTCCTGAAATCTTTAGTAGCTTCAACATAATATTTCAAAGCTCTTACCACATCCAAAGAATGTAACGATCTCTCCAGAGAATTCTTAGGATTAGGACACAAAGAAGGGACAACAATTTCTCTACTAATGTTGTTGGAGTTCACAACTTTAGGTAAAAATTTAAACGAAGTCCGCAAAACCGCATTATCCTGATGAAACATCAGAAAAGGAGACACAAGAAAGAGCAGATAATTCAGAAACACTTCTAGCAGAAGAGATGGCCAAAAGGAACAATACTTTACAAGAAAGTAATTTAATGTCCAGAGAATGCATAGGCTCAAACGGAGGAGCCTGTAAAGCCTTCAAAACCAAATTAACACTCCAAGGAGGAGAGATTGATTTAATGACAGGCCTGATATGAACCAAAGCCTGAACAAAACAATGAATATCAGGAAGACTAGCAATTTTTCTGTGGAACAGAACAAAAAGAGCAGAGATTTTTCCTTTCAAGGAACTTGCAGACAAACCCTTATCTAAACCATCTTGAAGAAACTGTAAAATTCTAGGAATTCTAAAAGAATGAAAAGAGAATTTATGAGAAGAGCACCATGAAATGCAAGTCTTCCAAACTTGATAAATCTTTCTAGACACAGATTTACGAGCCTGCAACATAGTATTAATCACTGAGTCAGAGAAACCTCTATGACTAAGCGTTCAATCTCCATACCTTCAAATTTAATGATTTGAGATCCTGATGGAAAAACGGGCCTTGAGATTGAAGGTCTGGCCTTAACGGAAGTGGCCAAGGTTGGCAACTGGACATCTGAATAAGATCTGCATACCAAAACCTGTGTGGCCATGCTGGAGCCACCAGCAGTACAAACGAACGCTCCATTATGATTTTGGAAATCACTCTTGGAAGAACTAGAGGCAGAAAAATATAAGCAGGTTGATAATTCCAAGGAAGTGTCAACGCGTCCACTGCTTCCGCCTGAGGATCCCTGGACATGGACAGATACCTGGGAAGTTTCCTGTTCAGATGTGAGGGCTTCCAGAAATAGATCTGATGGCTTCTCATCTAAACAACCTGAAAAAACACATCTGGGTGAAGAGACCACTCTCCCGGATGTAAAGTCTGACGACTGAGATAATCCGCTTCCCAATTGTCTATACCTGGGATATGGACCACAGAGATTAGACAGGAGCTGGATTCCACCCACGCAAGTATCCGAGATACTTCTTTCATAGCCTGAGGACTGTGAGTCCCACCCAGATGATTGACATACGCCACGGTTGTGACATTGTCTGTCTTAAAACAAATAAATGGTTCTCTCTTCAGTAGAGGCCAAAACTGAAGAGCTCTGAGTATCCAAAATATTGATTGGTAATCTCGCCTCTTGAGATTTCCAAACCCCCTGCGCTGTCAGAGATCCCCATACAGCTCCCCAACCTGTCAGACTTGCATCTGTTGAGATCACAGTCCAGGTTGGACGAACAAAAGAAGCCCCTTGAACTAAACGATGGTGATCTATCCACCACGTCAGAGAGTGTTGTACATTGGGATTTAAGGATATTAATTGTGATATCTTTGTATAATCCCTGCACCACTGGTTCAGCATACAAAGCTGAAGAGGTTGCATGTGAAAACGAGCAAAAGGGATCGCGTCCGATGCAGCAGTCATAAGACCTAGAATTTCCATGCACAAAGCTACCGAAGGGAATGATTGAGACTGAAGGTTTCGACAGGCTGAGACCAATTTCAGACGTCTCTTTTCTGTTAGAGACAAGGTCATGGACACTGAATCTATTTGAAAACCCAAAAAGGTTACCTTTGTCTGAGGAATCAAGGAACTCTTTGGTAAATTGATCCAACAACCATGTCTTTGAAGAAACGACACAAGTTGATTCGTATGAGATTCTGCAGAATGTGAAGACTGAGCAAGTACCAAGATATCGTCTAAATAAGGAAATACCGCAATACCCTGTTCTCTGATTACAGAGAGAAGGGCACCGAGAACCTTTGAAAAGATCCTTGGAGCTGTTGCTAGGCCAAACGGAAGGGCCACAAACTGGTAATGCTTGTCTAGAAAAGAGAATCTCAGAAACTGATAATGAGCTGGATGAATTGGAATATGAAGGTATGCATCCTGTAAATCTATTGTGGACATATAATGCCCTTGCTGAACAAAAGGCAGAATAGTCCTTATAGTCACCATTTTGAATGTTGGTACCCTTACATAACGATTCAATATTTTTAGATCCAGAACTGGTCTGAAGGAATTCTCCTTCTTTGGTACAATGAATAGATTTGAGTAAAACCCCAGACCCCGTTCCAGAACTGGAACTGGCACAATTACCCCAGCCAACTCTAGATCTGAAACACATTTCAGAAACGCCTGAGCCTTCAATGGGTTTATTGGAATGCGAGAGAGAAAAAAATCTTCTCGCAGGTGGCCTTACTTTGAAACCTATTCTGTACCATTGTGAAACAATGTTCTGAATCCAAAGACTGTGAATCGAATTGATCCAAATATCTTTGAAAAATCGTAACCTGCCCCCTACCAGCTGTGCTGGAATGAGGGCCGCACCTTCATGTGGACTTGGGAGCTGGCTTTGACTTTCTAAAAGGCTTGGATTTATTCCAGACTGGAGAAGGCTTCCAAACGGAAACCGTTCCCTTAGGGGAAGGTCAGGCTTTTGTTCCTTATTTTGACGAAAGGAACGAAAACTATTAGCAGCCCTGTATTTACCTTTAGATTTTTTGTCCTGAGGCAAAAAGGATCCTTTCCCCCCAGTAACAGTTGAAATAATAGAATCCAACTGAGAACCAAACAATTTATTACCTTGGAAAGAAAGAGAAAGCAAAGTTGACTTAGAAGTCATATCTGCATTCCAAGTTTTAAGCCATAAAGCTCTTCTAGCTAAAATAGCTAAAGACATATACCTGACATCAATTCTAATGATATCAAAGATGGCATCACAAATAAAGTTATTAGCATGTTGAAGAAGTTTAACAATGCTATGAGTATTATGGTCTGACACTTGTTGCGCTAAAGCCTCCAACCAGAAAGTGGAGGCAGCAGCAACATCAGCCAAAGAAATAGCAGGTCTAAGAAGATTACCTGAACATAAATAAGCTCTCCTTAGAAAGGATTCAAGTTTCCTATCTAAAGGATCCTTAAATGAAGTACTATCTGCCGTAGGAATAGTAGTACGTTTAGCAAGAGTAGAGATAGCCCCATCAACCTTAGGGATTTTGTCCCAAAACTCTAATCTAATCAGATGGCACAGGGTACAGTTTCTTAAACCTTTGAGAAGGAGTAAATGAAGAACCCAGATTATTCCATTCCCTAGAAATTACTTCAGAAATAGCATCAGGGACAGGAAAAACTTCTGGAATAACTATATGAGGTTTGAAAAACGAATTTAAACGCTTAGTAGATTTAGTATCAAGAGGACTAAACTCCTCCATCTCTAATGCGATTAACACTTCTTTAAGCAAAGAACGAATAAATTCCATGTTAAATAAATATGAAGATTTATCAGTGTCAATATCTGAGATAGAATCTTCTGAACCAGATAGATCCTCATCAGAAACAGACAAGTCAGAATGATGACGGTCACTTAAAAATTCATCTGAAATATGAGAAGTTTTAAAAGACCTTTTACGTTTACTGGAAGGAGGAATAACAGACAGAGCCTTCCTAATAGATTTAGAAACAAATTCTTTTACATTAACAGGAACATCCTGAGCATTAGATGTTGAAGGAACAACAACAGGTAAAGGATTATTACTAATGGAAATACTATCTGCATTAGCAAGCTTATCATGACATTCATCACAAACTACAGCCGGAGGAACAGTTACCACAAGTTTACAACAAATGCACTTAACTTTGGTAGAACCAGCATCAGGCAGAGTCTTTCCAGAAGTAGATTCTGATCCAGGGTCCAGTTGAGACATCTTGCAATATGTAATAGAAAAAACAACATATAAAGCAAAATTATCAAATTCCTTAAATGACAGTTTCAGGAATGGGAAAAAATGCCAATGAACAAGCCTCTAACAACCAGAAGCAATGAAAAATGAGACTGAAATAATGTGAAAAAAAGGTGGAGACAAGAATGACGCCCACATTTTTTGGAGCAAAAAATGATGCCCACATTATTGGCGCTAAGTACAACGCGTATAATTTTTTGGCGCCAAGTATGACGCCACATCCGGTGACGCCGACAAAAAAGACGCCCACATTTTTGGCGCAAAAAAACGTCAAAAAAATGACGCAACCACGAACAACTTCCAGCGTCAATTAGGGCGCCGGAAATGACAAAATTTTTGCGCCAAAAAAGTTTGCGCCAAAAATGACGCAATAAATTGAAGCATTTTCAGCCCCCGCGAGCCTAACAGCCCACAGGGAAAAAAGTCAATTGAAAAAATTTTTAAGGTAAGAAAAAATAATCCTTCATATGCATTATCCCAATAATGAAACTGACCGTCTGAAATAAGGAATACTGATTACCCTGAATCATGGCAAATATAATATAAACACATATATTTAGAACTTTAAAAATAAAGTGCCCAACCATAGCTTTAGAGTGTTAAATAAAATAAGACTTACTTACCCCAAGACACTCATCTACATATAGTAGATAGCCAAACCAGTACTGAAACGAGAATCAGTAGAGGTAATGGTATATTAGAGTATATCGTCGATCTGAAAAGGGAGGTAGGAGAAGAAATCTCTACGACCGATAACAGAGAACCTATGAAATAGATCCCGTAGGAGACCATGGTATTCAAATAGGCAATACTCTCTTCACATCCCTCTGACATTCACTGCACTCTGAGAGGAAAACCGGGCTCCAGCCTGCTGCGAAGCGCATATCAACCTAGAATCTAGCACAAACTTACTTCACCACCTCCACGGGAGGCAAAGTTTGTAAAACTGAATTGTGGGTGTGGTGAGGGGTGTATTTATAGGCATTTTGAGGTTTGGGAAACTTTGCCCCTCCTGGTAGGAATGTATATCCCATACGTCACTAGCTCATGGACTCTTGCTAATTACATGAAAGAAAGAAGCTTACCATATATGTCAACGCGTTTCGGCCCTAAGAACTGGGCCTTTATCAAGACTATAGATGGATTAGCATGGTAGCTCCTTTTATAGCTATTACTGGCCAATAAGTGCCAGTGTTGTTTTGGCGCCAAAAAATAACCTCTACTTCCTGTTCCTGATGACCTGGAAGTAAAAAAATAACCTCTACTTCCTGTTCCTGATGACCTGGAAGTACTATTGAGTTTATTCTATTTTTGTATATATGTTCCTAGTTTCATGGTAAATTCATGCTATGTTTCAAATAAAGTACATGTTCATTTTTATTTGTTTCATTTATATTTGAAAGATAATATTTGCCTAAAATCAGCAAACCGGAAGTGTGTGTTCATACATCAACTTCCGGTTTCGCCACTCATTGTCCTATTAGTTTAGTATACACACCATTTCCGGTTTGCCGTCTTCTTGGGACACAGCGCAAAATTAGAACATGAGGCAAAAAAAAAATTGATGTTTTTATATATTTATATTTTTTATCCAACCATCAACCAGCTTATCAGTTAACAGCTGTTTTATTGTAATTTATTTTGTGATTAAGATTGTATTTTGTTGTGGTTTTTAACCACAATTGTATACTTTTGTATCTTGTTTGTATATTTTAGCTATAAGTAGCTTATAAAATATTGTATATACCCCTATAGAATTTCAATATATTTTTTATTTAAATAATCTTATCACTACTAGTTTCTTAGCCTTTTAGGAGGCGCTCTGTGTATTTATTTTTAGCACTACATTCAACTTTTTGGGGGCGCTGGTACCCACAATATTAGGAGCTACAGACACAAGGTTGAGCGCTGTCAGATTTGAACAGAATAGTCCTTATGGTCACCATCTTTAATGTTGGTATTCTTACATAACGATTCAAAAATTTTAGATCCAGAACTGGTCTGAAAGAATTCTCCTTCTTTGGGACAATGAACAGATTTGAATAAAACCCCAGACCCCGTTCCTGAAAAGGAACTGGCACAATTACCCCAGACAACTCTAGGTCTGAAACACACTTCAGGAAAGCCTGAGCTTTTTCTGGGTTCACTGGAATGCGTGAGAGAAAGAAACTTCTCACAGGCGGCCTTACTTTGAAACCTATTCTGTACCCCTGAGAAACAATGTTCTGAATCCAATGATTTTGGACTGAATTGATCCAAACATCCATGAAAAATCTTAGTCTGCCCCTACCAGCTGGGCTGGAATGAGGGCCGCACCTTCATGCAGACATGGGGGCTGATTTTGATCTTTTAAATGGCTTGGATTTATTCCAGACTGAAGAAGGCTTCCAATTGGAAATCAGGTTTTTTTTGCCCCTTATTTTGTCGAAAGGAACGAAAACGGTTAGCAGCCTTACATTTACCCTTAGATTTTTTTATCCTGAGGCAAAAAAGCTCCCTTACCCCCAGTGACAGTTGAAATAATAGAATCCAACTGAGAAACAAATAATTTATTACCTTGGAAAGAGAGAGATAGCAACGTTGATTTAGAAGTCATATCAGCATTCCAAGATTTAAGCCATAAAGCTCTTCTAGCTAAAATAGCTAAAGACATATACCTGACATCAATTCCAATTATATCAAAAATGGCATCACAAATGAAATTATTAGCATGTTGAATTAACTTAACAATGCTATACACATTATGATCTGGTACTTGTTGCGCTAAGGTTTCCAACCAAAAAGTTGAAGCAGCTGCAACATCAGCTAAAGAAATAGCAGGCCTAAGAAGATGACCTGAACATAAATAAGCTTTCCTTAGATAAGATTCAAGTTTCCCATCTAAAGGATCTTTAAAAGAAGTACTATCTGCCGTAGGAATAGTAGTACGCTTTGCAAGAGTAGAGATGGCCCCATCAATTTAGTTGATCTTTTCCCAAAACTACAATCTATCAGACGGCAAAGGATACAATTTCTTAAACCTTGAAGGAGGAGTAAAAGAAGTACCAAGTCTATTCCATTCCCTAGAAATCACATCTGAAAAAGCATCAGGAACTGGAAAAACCTCAGGAATAACTACATGAGGTTTAAAAAACGAATTTCAACGTTTATTAGTTTTTAATATCAAGAGGACTAGTCTCCTCCATATCTAATGCAATCAACACCTCCTTTAATAAGGAACGAATATACTCCATTTTAAACAAATATGAAGATTTGTCAGTGTCAATATCTGAGGCAGAATCTTCTGAACCAGATAGATCCTCATCAGAGATAGATAAATCAGAATGTTGTCGGTCATTAAAAAATTCATCAATTTTATGAGAAGTTTTAAAAGACCTTTTACATTTATTAGAAGGTGATATGACAGACAAAGCCTTCTGAATAGAATTAGAAACAAATTCTCTCACATTAACAGGAATATCCTGGGCATTAGATGTTGAAGGACCAGCAACAGGTAATGGACTACTACTAATGGAAATATTGTCTGCATGTAAAAGTTTGTCATGACCACTATCACAAATTACAGCCGGAGGAACAGTTACCACAAGTTTACAACAAATGCACTTAGCTTTGGTAGAACCGGCATCAGGATTCCTGTAGTAGATTCTGAAACAGGGTCAGTTTGAGACATCATCATTGCAATATGTAGATGACGCAACTACGTGAAAAAACTCTGCGCCAACTAAGACGACGGAAATTACTAAATTACGTCAACAAACGTAATTCTCGCGCCAAAAAAATCTTGCGCCAAGAATGACGCAATAAATTATAGCATTTTGCGCTCCCGTAGCCTAACAGCCGCAATTTAGAAAAGAGAGTCAATTTGAAAACTTCAGGTAAGAAAAAAAAAATATATAATTTTTTTTTAATGCATTTCCCAACTATGAAACTGACAGTCTGCAAAAAGGAAATATACTGATAAACCTGAATCATGGCAAATATAAGTACAAACATATATTTAGAACTTTAAATATAAAGTGCCAAACCATAGCTGAGAGTGTCTTAAATAAAGGAAACATACTTACCAAAAGACACTCATCTACATAAAGTAGACAGCCAAACCAGTACTGAAACGAGAATCAGCAGAGGTAATGGTATATAAGAGTATATCGTCGATCTGAAAAGGGAGGTAGGAGATGAATCTCTACGACCGATAACAGAGAACCTATGAAATAGATCCCCGTTAGGATGACCATTGTATTCAATAGGTAATACTCCCTTCACATCCCTCTGTCATTCACTGCACTCTGAGAGGAACCGGGCTTCAAAAAAGCTGAGAAGCGCATATCAACGTAGAAATCTAGCACAAACTTACTTCACCACCTCCATAGGAAGCAAAGTTTGTAAAACTGAATTGTGGGTGTGTTGGGGGGTGTATTTATAGGCATTTTGAGGTTTGGGAAACTTTGCCCCTCCTGGTAGGATTGTATATCCCATACGTCACTAGCTCATGGACTCTTGCCAATTACATGAAAAAGTTTTTTTTTATTTTCTTAGGTTAGCTAAATAATCAAACATTTCAAATAAACCTAATGACATGTAAGGCACTCATAAAAATAAGAACAATCTAGGCGGGCTGGGCCTATTAAAACACGTTCAAAAGTAGTCAGTCTCAAAGCATGTGTACAAAGCTCAAAGCGGAATAGGATCACTGTCTTTGTATCCGCAAGAGGAACTAAAGTGTATTCAAAACTTGGTCACAGGTGAACTTTTCAGCGAGCAGATCGCTTGGTGGGCTATGTCACAGTTATGCAGAGGCTACGTACAGGTGTTGAGTGCATTGTGAAGGTAAACTCTTACCAGAGTTGCAAGTATATACTTGGTCCCAGGACTGTCTTCATCAGTAAACTCTGCTTCCACACTTCCTTACCACCTAACTACAAAAGCCCCAATAAATCAACCCGGTCCAAACCTCGTGTGCTACACCGGCTCCTACATAACCTCTAGCCCAAAACACACCAGTAGCTGAGACGTAGATAGAATCCCAGGTAGATCAAAGAAAAAGTCACTAGTTATGAATTTAATGGTAACGGTGCAAATGTAAGTCCATCATGTGTGGTTTTGCCATTACCAACAATATTTTCGCGTACCCCCAACCATCCCACAGGTTGGGAACCGCTGCTCCAGAGGAAAAGTAGTAAATTTAGCCAAAGTAGAAAATGGCCCCATCCACCATAGAAATAGCTTCCCTAACTTCAAAATTAGAAGGTGAAAGAGGATACATCTTTGAAAACCTTGTAGAAGGATTAACTGAACTATTAGGTTTAGAACATACTTCAGAAAAAATCCCAGCCACATCACCAGCCACTGGAAAAACCTCAGAAGTATCCAAAGTAGGTTTATCATAAGAATCTAAATTACTTGTAAACCCCTCTCTAGAAACATCCATAATTTCTAATGTAAGAAAAACCTCCAATAATAAAGAATGAATGTGATCAATCTTAAACAAAGAGGAGGAAGAAGCAGGTTTAGGATCAGAGGCTAGCCCCTGATCATCAGGAAAACCTCATCCTCATTAGCCTCATAAGAGACAGGAATATTGCTACTAGTAGAAGGCATATTTTGTACTGACCTTTGACACTTACTTGAATGAGAAATGACTGCCAACATTTCAGATACTGTAACCTCAAACTCTTTCATGCCTTTCTATTTTTGGAATGAGTATACAATACTCCCTCCAGGGATCATAGCTATAGCTGGAGGGGCCCAAACAAAAAAGCACCAAAACAAGTGTGTGCGCACCCACAAGTAATGAATCTGATCAAAGGATATATAGATATACACACTTTTCACAGTAAAAGATTTTGAAAAAGACCAGAGTGTTTTTGCACCCAGGCAGTTGACACTGGTACCAATCATCAAGGTCTACCCAGGTGCGGAACCAAAAATGCTCCGGCTCCTAACCTTATATTCTTGCTTTTTCAAATAAAGATAGCAAGAGAAGGAAGAAAACTTAATAGGAGAACATTAGAAAGTTTCTTAAAATTGCATGCTTTATCTGAATCATGAAAGAAAAAATGTGGGTTTAGTATCCCTTTAAACTTCCTTCTAAACCAACACTGCACTCTGAGGGGAAATGGGCCTCAACTTAAGTCGGAGAACTCCTCTTAAAGGGACACAGAACCCAAATGTATTCTTTCATGATTCCGATAGAACATGCAATTTTAAGCAACTTTCTAATTTACTCCTATTATCAATTTTTCTTCATTCCCTTGCTATCTTTATTTGAAAAAGAAGGCATCTAAGCTAAGGAGCCAGCCAGTTTTTGGTTCAGAACCCTGGAAAGCACTTGTTTATTGGTGGGTAAATTTATCAAACAATCAGCAAGAACAACCCAACCCAGGTTGTTCACCTAAAATGGGCCGGCATCTAAACTTACATTCTTGCTTTTCAAATAAAGATACAAAGAGAATGAAGAAAATTTGATAATAGGAGTAAACATTTTGGTTCAGTGTCCCTTTAATTAAGAAATCATCTGCATATCAGCATTCTTCGCCTTCCTCAAGTGGAGGCAAAGGTAAGACTAACTACCATAGGAGGTGGGAGGGATTATATAAAGCTCTTGGGAATATTTGCCTCCTCCTAGTGGACTCTTACCACCTTTATGAATGACAGGAGATTAATGTGCCAAAACCCGATGTGCGGGTACTAAAGGGCAAACGTGGGCTAACCCGACGATTGCAGCCCAAAAAGTCGAACAGGGGAAAAAGATAAATGTCCATAAGCGTGAAAAATTTGCAATCCTGAGGACTTATGTGCACTATCCCCACGCACACCCGAAGGCCAACACGCGGTAAACATTTTAAACTAAACCTTTGTGAAACAAAACATTTAATTCGACATGTAGGCCCTTATCTACAGACTTCTGCTTGCTCGTGTTTGTGTAATGGGTCTTATATGCAGGGGAGGAGGGAGGGTCTTCTCTTCCTGCTATATCAGCCCATTTCAGAGGGTGCCATAGCCTAACCTCATTAACAGTGCTAAACTAGGACCTTCTAAGTAAGTTTTTATACTGGAGTTTTAGATCAGTATCTGTGCATATTCTTTATAGTAGTGTCTATTACATGCAACTATATGAAAATTGGTGTATACTGTCCCTTTAACTGTAACAACGTTGTTACGATTTGCACCTATAACCAAAAGATCACTAAGTGACCACCAGTCCCCTATGTTAAAGATCACTGAATAGATATTTTAATCACTTACCAGTCACTCGTCATTCATAAATATGTTTAGTGATTTTGCAATTAGTGGTGATTACAAAGTGTCCCAGTGTTACTTATAAGATACTCAACATGTTTTATAGGGAGTTTGCCCATAGCAGTGGTCACAGCCATTAACCCACAGAGGCTTAGTTCATGGTAATGGTTACATAGCTATCAGCCACTATGACTTTTGCTACTTAGGAGACACTAAGTGGGCACCAGACACCTTTATCTGTCTTTGTTCACTGTTTACCTAGTGACCACTATTCACACCAGCTAGGTACATAAGTACAAACAATAGTAAAACAAAGTTAATATAAATGTATATCAGCTCACTCTTCATTTTACTTAAAAGGGACAGTCTAGTCAAAATTACATTTTCATGATTCAGAAAGCGCATTCACTTTTAAACAACTTTCAATTTACTTTCATCATCAAATGTTCTTTGTTCTCTTGGTAATCTGTGTTAAAAGCTCAATTTAGGTAGGATCATATGCTAATTTCTAAACTGTGCATTTTGACAGTTTTCCACAGCTAGTTCATATGACAGAAAACATTGTGCTCACTCCCATGGAGTTATTTTATCAGCACTGATTGGCTAAAATCCAGTCTGTCAAAAGAACTGAAATAAGGAAGCTGTCTGCAGAGGCTTAGATATAAGGTATTTACAGAGGTAAAAAGTGTATTAACATAACCGTGTTGGTTGTGCAAAACTAAAGAATGGGTAATAAAAGGGATTCTCTATCTTTTTAAACAATAATAATTCTGGAGTAGACGGTCCCTTTAAGTGACTAAAATACTGAAGTAAAATTACAAATGCAAATAAAAACTCAGAGATGCTTTGCATGCAATAAAGTTCTATTGAACAGTTTTTGGCCAAATATGAGGATTTGGAAGCTGAGTATCTCAATATATGTTATGGGTTGTATGAGGCATCAACATGGACAAAAAAAAACACACAAAAAAAAACACAACAGGGAACTGCAAGACAAATAAGGGAGAGAAATGCCTAATGTTAGCTTTACTTGTATTTAACTTCACTCCAGTGTAACTAGGCACTGTCGGCCTTTTGTTACATGTGGAATGAGTGCTCAGCTGCTCTGCAGTTGTATTATAACATTAACTAACAATTTTGTTAGAATTTGCAGAGAAGTGCAGGACGCAGTACGTCAACAGGGTACTTGGGGCAAAGTACTGTAGGTAGGGATGCACTGATACCAAGTACTGGCATCAGTACTTGTACCGATTCAAAAAGAATGCCAAGAGAATTTATGAGAAAAACACCATTAAATATAGGTTTTCCAAACCCGATAATAAACCTTCCTTGAAACAGACTTATGAGCCTGTAGCATAGTATTAATCACTGAGTCAGAGAAACCTCTATGACTAAACACTAAGCGTTCAATTTCCATACCTTCAAATTTAGCGATTTGAGATCCTGATGAAAAAACGGCCCTTGAGACATAAGGTCTGGCCTTAAGGAAAGTGGCCAAGGATGGCAACTGGACATCCGGACAATATTCGCATACCAAAATCTGTGAGGCCATGCTGTTGCTATCAGAAACACATGTGATTGTTCCATTATGATCTTGGAGATCACCCTTGGAAGAAGAACTAGAGGCGGAAAAATGTAAGCAGGTTGGTAAAACCTCCACCTGAGGATCCCTGGACCTGGAAAGGCACCTGGGAAGCTCCTTGTTTAGATGGGAAGCCATCAGATCTATTTCAGGAAGACCCCACATCTGTACAATCTGACAAAATACATCTGGATGGAGAGACTGACGACTGAGATAATCACCTTCCCAATTGTCTACACCTGGGAAATGTATAGCAGAAATTAGACAGGAGTTGGATTCCGCCCAAGAAAGTATCCAAGATACTTCTTTCATTGCTAAAGGACTGCGAGTCCCCCCCTGATGATTGACATATGCCACAGTTGTGATATTGTCTGTCTGAAAATAATTCTCTCTTTAATAGAGGCCAAGCCTGAAGAGCCCTAAAAATAGCACGGAGTTCTAAAATATTGAATGGTAACTTCGCCTCTTGAGGATTCCAAACTCCTTGTGCTGTCAGAGACCCCCAGACAGCTCCCCAACCTGGGAGACTTGCATCTGTTGAAATCACAGTCCAGGAAGGACGAACAAAAGAGGCCCCTTAAAAACATAATTTATGTGAGAACTTACCTGATAAATTCATTTCTTTCATATTGGCAAGAGTCCATGAGCTAATGACGTATGGGATATACAATCCTACTAGGAGGGGCAAAGTTTCCCAAGCCTCAAAAAGCCTATAAATACACCCCTCACCACACCCACAATTCAGTTTAACGAATAGCCAAGTAGTGGGGTGATAAAGAAAGGAGTAAAAATCACCAAAGGAATTTGGAAATAATTGTGCTTTATACAAAAAAATCATAACCACCATAAAAATGGTGGGCCTCGTGGACTCTTGCCAATATGAAAGAAATGAATTTATCAGGTAAGTTCTTACATAAATTATGTTTTCTTTCATGTAATTGGCAAGAATCCATGAGCTAGTGACGTATGGGATAGCAATACCCAAGATGTGGAACTCCACGCAAGAGTCACTAGAGGGGGAGGGATAAAAACAAAACCAGCCATTTTCCACTGAAAAAATTAATCCACAACCCAAAATATATGTTTATTCTCATAAATGAAAGGAAAAAACTTAAATAAGCAGAAGAATCAAACTGAAACAGCTGCCTGAAGAACTTTTCTACCAAAAACTGCTTCCGAAGAAGCAAATACATCAAAACGGTAGAATTTAGTAAATGTATGCAAAGAAGACCAAGTTGCTGCTTTGCAAATCTGATCAACTGAAGCTTCATTCTTAAAAGCCCACAAAGTAGAGACTGATCTAGTAGAATGAGCTGTAATTCTCTGAGGCGGGGCTTGACCCGACTCCAAATAAGCTTGATGAATCAAAAACTTTAACCACGAAGCGAAGGAAACAGCAGAAGCCTTTTGACCTTTTCTAGAACCAGAAAATATAACAAATAGACTAGAAGTTTACCTGAAATCTTTAGTAGCTTCAACATAATATTTCAAAGCTCTTACCACATCCAAAGAATGTAAGGATCTCTCCAAAGAATTCTTAGGATTAGGACACAAGGAAGGGACAACAATTTCTCTATTAATGTTATTAGAATTCACAACCTTAGGTAAGAATTTAAATGAAGTCCGCAAAACCGCCTTATCCTGATGAAAAATCAGAAAAGATTCACAAGAGAGAGTGGATAATTCAGAAACTCTTCTAGCAGAAGAGATGGCCAAAAGAAACAACACTTTCCAATAAAGTAGTTTAATGTCCAAAGAATGCATAGGCTCAAACGGAGGAGCCCGTAAAGCTTCAAAACTAAATTAAGACTTCAAAGAGGAGAGATTGATTTAATGACAGGCTTGATACGAACCAAAGCCTGCACAAAACAATGAATATCAGGAAGTTTAGCAATTTTTCTGTGAAATAAAACAGAAAGAGCAGAGATTTGTCCTTTCAAGGAACTTGCAGACTAACCTTTATCCAAACCACCCTGAAGAAACTGTAAAATTCTAGGAATTCTAAAAGAATGCCAAGAGAATTTATGAAAACAACATGAAATGTAAGTCTTCCAAACTCGATAATAAATCTTTCTAGTAACAGATTTACAAGCCTGCAACATAGTATTAATCACGGAGTCAGAGAAACCTCTATGACTAAGCGTTCAATCTCCTTACCTTCAAATTTAATGATTTGAGATCCTAATGGAAAAAAAGGACCTTGAGATAGAAGGTCTGGCCTTAGTGGATGTAGCCAAGGTCGGCAACTGGACATCCGAACAAGATCCGCATACCAAAACCTGTGAGGCCATGCTGGAGCTGCCAGCAGCACAAAATGATTGCTCCATGATGATCTTGGAGATCACTCTTGGAAGAAGAACTAGAGTCGGGAAAATATAAGCAGGTTGATAACACCAAGGAAGTGTCAATGCATCCACTGCTTCCGTCTGAGGATCCCTGGACCTGGACAGGTACCTGGGAAGTTTTTTGTTTAGATGAGATGCCATCAGATCTATTTCTGGAAGCCCCCGCATCTGAACAATTTGAGAAAACACATCCGAGTGGAGAGACCATTCTCCCAGATGTAAAGTCTGACGACTGAGGTAATTCGCTTCCCAATTGTCTATACCTGGGATATGAACAGCAGAAATTAGACAGGAGCTGGATTCCACCCAAACAAGTATCCGAGATACTTCTTTCATAGCTTGAGGACTGTGAGTCCCACCCTGATGACTGACACATGCCACAGTTGTGACATTGTCTGTCTAAAAACAAATGAACAGTTCTCTCTTCAACAAAGGCCAAAATTGAAGAGCCCTGAGAATCGCATGGAGTTCCAAAATATTGATTGGTAATCTCGCCTCTTGAGATTTCCAAACTCCTTGTGCTGTCAGAGATCCCCAAACAGCTCCCCAACCTGAAAGACTCGCATCTGTTGTTATCGCAGTCCAGGTTGGACGGACAAAAGAGGCCCCTAAAATTATACGATGGTGATCTAACCACCAAGTCAGAGAAAGTTGAACATTGGGTTTTAAGGATATTAATTGTGATATCCTTGTATAATCCCTGCACCATTGGTTCAGCATACAAAGCTGGAGAGGTCTCATATGAAAACGAGCAAAGGGGATTGCGTCCGATGCTGCAGTCATGAGACCTAAAACTTCCATGCACATAGCTACTGAAGGGAATGACTGAGACTGAAGGTTCCGACAGGCTGCAACCAATTTCAGACGTCTCTTGTCTGTTAGAGACAAAGTCATGGACACTGAATCTATCTGGAAACCTAAAAAGGTTACCCTTGTCTGAGGAATCAAAGAACTTTTTAGTAAATTGATCCTCCAACCATGTTTTCCAAGAAACACTAGTTGATTTGTGTGAGATTCTGCAAAACGTAAAGACTGAGCAAGTACCAAAATATAGTCCAAATAAGGAAATACCGCAATACCCCGTGCTCTGATTACAGAGAGTAGGGCACCTAGAACCTTTGAAAAGATTATTGGAGCTGTCACTAGGCCAAAAGGAAGAGCAACAAATTGGTAGTGTTGTCTAGAAAAGAGAATCTCAGGAACTGATAGTGATCTAGATGAATTGGAATATGAAGATATGCATCCTGTAAGTCAATTGTAGACATATAATGCCCTTGCTGAACAAAAGGCAGAATAGTCCTTATAGTCACCATCTTGAAAGTTGGTACTCATACATAACGATTCAAAATCTTTAGATCCAAAACTGAATGAATTTTCTTTCTTTGGGACAATGAATAGATTTGAATAAAACCCCAGACCCTGTTCCTGAAATGGAACTGGCATGATCACCCCTGATAACTCCAGGTCTGAAACACACTTCAGAAAAGCCTGAGCCTTTACTGGGTTTACCGGAATGCGCAAGAGAAAAAAAATCTTCTCACAGGTGGTCTCATTCCGAATCCTATTCTGTACCCCTGAGAGACATACTCTGGATCAATTTGGTCCAAAATCATTGGATTGAAACATCTTTGAAAAATTTTAATCTGCCCCCTACCAGCTGAGCTGGAATGAGGGCCGCACCCTAATGCGGACTTGGGGGCTGGTTTTGATCTCTAAAATGGCTTGGATTTTTTCTAATTTGAAGGCTTCCAATTGGAAGCAGATTCCTTGGGGGAAGGATTAGGTTTATGTTCCTTATTTTGTCGAAAGGAACGAAAATGGTAAAAAGCTTTAGATTTACCCTTAGGTTTTTTATCCTGAGGCAAAAAACTCCCTTCCCCCCAGTAACAGTTGAAATGATTGAATCCAACTGAGAACCAAATAATTTATTACCTTGGAAAGCAAGATATAGCAATCTGGACTTAGAAGTCATATCAGCATTCCAAGATTTGAGCCACAAAGCTCTTCTAGCTAAAGACATAGATTTAACATCAATTTTGATATACAAATTATATTATTAGCATGTTAAATCTACTTAACAATGCTAGACAAATCATGATCCGATACTTGTTGCACTAAAGTATCCAACCAAAAAGTTGAAGCAGCTGCATCATCTGCCAAAGAAATTGAAGACTTAAGAAGATGACCTGAATATAAATAAGCTTTCCTTAGATAAGATTCAAGTTTCCTATCTAAAGGATCTTTAAAAGAAGTACTATCTTCCGTAGAAATAGTAGTACGTTTAGCAAAAGTAGAGATAGCCGCATCAACTTTGGGATCTTTTCCCTAAACTCCAATCTAACTTCTGGCACTGGATACAACTTTTTAAACCTTGAAGAGGGAATAAAAGAAGTACCAGGCGTATTCCATTCCTTAGAAATCATATCTGAAATAGCATCAGGAACTGGAAAAACCTCTGGAATAACCACAGGAGGTTTATTAACAAAATTTAAACGTTTACTAGTTATCCAATGTAATTAATACTTCTTTTAACAAAGAACGAATATACTCCAACTTAAATAAGAGGATTTATCAGTGTCAATATCTGAGGCAGGATCTTCTGAATCAAATAGATCCTCATCAGAGAAGGATAATTCAGTATGTTTTCGGTCATTTGAAAATTCATCATCTTTATGAGAAGTTTTAAAAGACCTTTTACGTTTATTAGAAGGCGGAATGGCAGACAAAGCCTTCTGTATAGAATCAGAAATAAATTATTTTAAATTTACAGGTATATCTTGTGCATTAGATGTTGAGGGAACAGCAACAGGTAATGAACTACTACTGATGGATACATTTTCTGCATGTAAAAATTTATCATGACAACTATTACAAACCTTAGCTGGAGGTATAATCTCCACACGTTTACAACAAATGCACTTAGCTTTGGTAGAACTGTTATCAGGCAGCATACCTGATAAATTGCTTTCTCTTGTGATGTATCGAGTCCACGGATTCATCCTTTACTTGTGGGATATTCTCCTTCCCAACAGGAAGTGGCAAAGAGAGCACACAGCAGAGCTGTCCATATAGCTCCCCCACCAGCTCCACCCCCCAGTCATTCGACCGAAGGTTAGGAATAAAAAGGAGAAACCATAGGGTGCAGTGGTGACTGTAGTTTAACAAAAAAGCTACCTGACTTAATAGCCAGGGCGGGCCGTGGACTTGATACATCACAAGAGAAAGCAATTTATCAGGTAAGCATAAATTCTGTTTTCTCTTGTAAGATGTATTGAGTCCACGGATTCATCCTTTACTTGTGGGATACCAATACCAATGCTTTAGGACATGGATGAATGGAGGGAACAAGACAGGTACCTTAAACGGAAGGCACCACTGCTTGTAAAACCGTTCTCCCAAAAATAGCCTCTGAAGAAGCAAAAGTATTGAATTTCTAAAATTTGGAAAAAGTATACAGCGAAGACCAAGTCGCTGCCTTACAAATCTGTTCAACAGAAGCCTCATTTTTAAAAGCCCATGTGGAAGCCACTGCTCTGGTAGAATGAGCAGTAATTGTTTTAGGAGGCTGCTTGCCAGCAGTCTCATAGGCCAAACGGATGATGCTTTTCAACCAAAAGGAAAGAGAGGTAGCAGTCGCCTTCTGACCTCTCCTCTTACCAGAATAGATAACAAACAATGAAGGTGTTTGTCTGAAATCCTTAGTTGCTTGTAAATAGAACTTTAAAGCACAAACTACATCAAGATTGTGTAACAGACGTTCCTTCTTCGAAGAAGGATTAGGACACAGAGAAGGAACAACAATTTCCTGGTTAATATTCTTATTAGACACAACCTTAGGAAGAAAACCGGGTTTGGTACGCAAAACTACCTTATCTGCATGGAAAACCAGGTAAGGTGAATCACACTGTAAAGCAGATAGTTCTGAAACTCTTCGAGCAGAAGAGATAGCTACTAAAAACAAAACTTTCCAAGAATTAAGCTTAATATCTATGGAATGTAAAGGTTCAAACGGAACCCCTTGCAGAACTGAAAGAACTAAATTCAGACTCCATGGCGGAGCCACAGGTCTATAAACAGGCTTGATTCTGACTAAAGCCTGATTAAATGCTTGAACATCTGGTACCTCTGCCAGACGTTTGTGTAAAAGGATAGACAAAGCAGATATCTGTCCAATCCTTCTTGGAGAAAGGACAATATCCTTGGAATCCTAATCTTACTCCATGAGTAGCCCTTGGATTCACACCAAAAAATATATTTTCGCCAAATCTTATGGTAGATTTTCCTGGTTACAGGCTTTCTAGCCTGAATTAGGGTATCAATAACCGACTCAGAGAAACCACGCTTTGATAGAATTAGGCGTTCAATCTCCAAGCAGTCAGACGCAGAGACATTAGATTTGGATGCTTGAAAGGACCTTGTATTAGAAGGTCCTGCCTCATTGGTAGTGTCCATGGTGGGACAGATGACATGTCCACTAGGTCTGCATACCAGGTCCTGCGTGGCCACGCAGGCGCTATCAGAATCACTGAAGCCCTCTCCTGCTTGATTCTGGCAACCAGACGAGGGAGGAGAGGAAACGGTGGAAAAACAAAGGCCAGATTGAAGGACCAAGGCGCTGCTAGAGAATCTATCAGCACCGCCTGGGGATCCCGGGACCTGGACCCGTAAAGAGGAAGTTTGGTGTTCTGACGGGACGCCATCAGATCCAATTCTGGAGTGCCCCATAGCCGAGTCAGCTGGGCAAATACCTCCGGGTGGAGTTCCCACTCCCCCGGGTGAAAAGTCTGACGACTTAGAAAATCCGCCTCCCAGTTGTCTACTCCTGGGATGTGAATTGCTGAGAGATGGCAGGAGTGATCCTCCGCCCACCTGATTATCTTGGTTACTTCCATCATTGTTGGGAACTCCTTGTTCCTCCCTGATGATTGACGTAAGCTACAGTCGTGATGTTGTCCGACTGAAATCTGATGAATTTGGCCGCGGCTAGCTGAGGCCATGCCTGAATTTCGTAGAATATCGCCCTCAGTTCCAGAATGTTTATCGGGAGAAGAGCCTCTTCCCGAGACCATAAGCCCTGAGCTTTCAGGGAGTCCCAGACTGCACCTCAGCCCAACAGACTGGCGTCGGTCGTTATGATGATCCACTCTGGTCTGCGGAAACACAATCCCTGAGACAGGTGATCCTGAGACAACCACCAGAGAAGAGAATCTCTGGTCCCCTGGTCCAGCTGTATTTGAGGAGACAAATCTGCATAATCCCCATTCCACTGTTTGAGCATGCATAGTTGCAGTGGTCTGAGGTGTATCTGTGCAAAAGGGACTATGTCCATTGCCGCTACCATTAATCCGATTGCCTCCATGCACTGAGCTACAGATGGCCGAGGAATGGAATGAAGGGCTCGGCAAATGGTTCCGAGTTTTGACTTTCTGACCTCCGTCAGAAATATTTTCATGTCTACCGAGTCTATCAGAGTTCCTAGGAAGGAAACTCTAGTGAGGGGGGAGAGAGAACTCTTTTTGATGTTCACCTTCCACCCGTGAGACCTCAGAAAGGCCAATACAATTTCCGTGTGAGACTTGGCTCTTTGGAAAGTCGACGCCTGAATTAAGATGTCATCTAGATAAGGCGCCACTGCTATGCCCCACGGTCTTAGAACTGCCAGGAGGGACCCTAGAACCTTTGTGAAAATTCTGGGAGCAGTGGCCAACCCGAAAGGAAGAGCCACAAACTGGTAATGCTTGTTCAGAAAGGCGAAACTGAGAAACTGGTGATGATCTTTGTGTATAGGAATGTGCAGATACGCATCCTTTAAATCCACGGTGGTCATATATTGACCCTCCTGGATCATTGGTAAGATTGTCCGAATGGTCTCCATCTTGAATGATGGGACTCTGAGGAATTTATTTAGAATTTTGAGATCCAGGATTGGTCTGAAAGTTCCTTCTTTCTTGGGAACCACAAACAGGTTTGAGTAAAAACCCAGCCCTTGTTCCGCCATTGGAACTGGGTGGATCACTCCCATTGTATGTAGGTCTTCTACACAGCGTAAGAACGCCTCTTTCTTTGTCTGGTCTGTAGACAGACGAGAAATGTGGAACCTTCCCCTTGGAGGGGAGTCCTTGAATTCTAGAAGATATCCCTGGGATACAATCTCTAAGGTCCAGGGATCGAGTACATCTCTTGCCTAGGCCTGAGCGAAGAGAGAAAGTCTGCCCCCTACTAGATCCGGTCCCGGATTGGGGGCTACCCCTTCATGCTGTCTTGGAGGCAGCTGCAGGCTTCTTGGCCTGTTTACCCTTGTTCCAGCCCTGGTAAGGTTTCCAAGCTGCCCTGGGTTGGGAAGCGTTACCCTCTTGCTTTACAGCAGGGAAGGATGAAGCGAGACCGCTCCTGAAATTCCAAAAGGAACAAAAATTATTTTGTTTGTTCTTTAACTTGAAGGACTTGTCCTGAGGGAGAGCATGGCCTTTTCCCCCGAGTGATTTCTGAAATAATCTCTTTCAATTCAGGCCCGAAGAGGGTCTTTCCTTTGAAAGGGATGTTCAAGAGTTTGGATTTTGACGACACATCGGCCGACCAGGACTTTAGCCATAGCGCCCTGCACGATAAATTGGCGAAACCTGAATTATTTGCCGCTAACTTAGCTAGTTGGAAAGTGGCATCTGTGATAAAAGAATTAGCCAGCTTAAGAGCCTTAATTCTGTCCATAATGTCCTCATATGAGGTCTCCGTCTGGAGCGCATCTTCCAGCGCCTCGAACCAGAAAGCAGCTGCAGTAGTTACAGGAACAATGCACGCAATAGGTTGGAGAAGAAAACCTTGTTGAACAAAATTTTTCTTAAGCAAACCCTCTAATCTTTTATCCGTAGGGTCTTTGAAAGCACAACTGTCTTCAATTGGTATGGTTGTGCGTTTAGCAAGTGAAGAAATAGCCCCCTCCACCTTAGGGACTGTCTGCCACGAGTCCCGCATGGGGTCAGATATGGGGAACATTTTCTTAAAAACAGGAGGGGGAACGAAGGGAATACCTGGTCTATCCCACTCCCTAGTAACGATATCCGCAATCCTCTTAGGGACCGGGAACACATCAGTGTAAACAGGAACTTCCAGGTACTTGTCCATTTTACACAATTTCTCTGGAACCACCATAGGGTCGCAGTCATCCAGAGTAACTAATACCTCCCTGAGCAATAAGCGGAGGTGTTCTAGTTTAAATTTAAAAGCCAATATATCTGAATCTGTTTGAGGAGAAACCTTTCCTGAATCGGAAATTTCTCCCTCAGACAGCCCATCCCTAGTCCCAACTTCAGAGCGTTGTGAGGGTATATCGGATATGGCTACTAAAGCGTCAGAATGCTCATTATCTGTTCTTAAAACAGAGCTATCACGCTTTGCAGGTAACACGGGCAGTTTAGATAAGAACACTGAGAGGGTATTATTCATAACTGCCGCCAAATCTTGCAAGGTAAAAGAGTTAGACGCACTAGA
The DNA here is from genome assembly GCF_027579735.1 of Bombina bombina. Taxonomy (NCBI): domain Eukaryota; kingdom Metazoa; phylum Chordata; class Amphibia; order Anura; family Bombinatoridae; genus Bombina; species Bombina bombina. Next base: position 460,604,522 of record NC_069504.1, on the reverse strand, counting down.
GGTGCTAGGCGTCGTTTGAGCGGGCGTAACTGGTTGTGACACTTGGGGAGAGGTTGACGGGCTAACCTCGTTACCTTCTGTCTGAGAATCATCTTGGGCCACATTTTTAAGTGTAACAATATGATCTTTAAAGTGTATAGACATATCAGTACAAGTGGGACACATTCTGAGAGGGGGTTCAACCATGGCTTCTAAACACATTGAACAAGGATTTTCCTTGGTGTCAGACATGTTTAAACAGACTAGTAGTTAAACAAGCAGGTTTGGAAATCACTTTAATCAAGTAAAAACACACTTTGAAAAAAACGTTACTGTGCCTTTAAGAGATAAAAAAGGCACACAATTTTGCAAAACAGTGAAAAATACAGCAAACTTTTCGAAATTTTTACAGTATGTACCTAAAGCATTAGTAAGATTGCACCACTAGCAATAAAAACGATTAACCCCTTAATGCCCAAACCGGATCGACAGTAAGCCAAAAAAACGGTTAAACGTTCAGCACCTTGCCACAGCTCTGCTGTGGCCCTACCTTCACTTAGGAACCAGATTTGTGGGGAAAAAGCTTCTTATAGGCCCTCAAACTGCAGCAGGACCCTCCATGTGAAACAGCCTGAACTTCTAGTCAAATATAACTGCGCAACAGAGGCGCAAAAATTAGGCCCCTCCCACCTCACTCCGGTGCTTGTGAGGCCTAAAGAAACACTCCAAAGTGTTTTAATATTAGCCATGTGGGTAACAACCCCTGAAAGAAACCCAAAGGAACCTTCAAAGTGTCTCAAAAAAACGATATTTTCAATAAAAAAACGTTTGCCTTGAAAGTAGTGTCAACCAGCATAAACTAGCCCTGTTATGTAAGCTTGAAATTCCATACTTAGTCTCTGAGTACAGCTTACCCTTCCCTCATGGGGATATTATCAGTCTTCTCTAGCATTATCACAGTCTTGTCTAGAAGAAAAAAGACTGAACATACCTTATTGCAGCCTAACCTGCAAACCGTTCCCCCCAACTGAAGTTTTCTTGTACTCCTCAGTCCTGTGTGGGAACAGCAGTGGATTTTAGTTACAACATGCTAAAATCATCTTCCTCCCTGCAGAAATCTTCATCTCCTTTCTGCTAGAGTAAAAAGTACACACCGGTACCATTTAAAATAACAAAATCTTGCTTGTTGAAAATAAAAACTACTATTTTTCTACCACATTCACTTTACCCTTCCGATTGCTTAGAGCCGGCAAAGAGAATGACTGGGGGGTGGAGCTGGAGGGGGAGCTATATGGACAGCTCTGCTGTGTGCTCTCTTTGCCACTTCCTGTTGGGAAGGAGAATATCCCACAAGTAAAGGATGAATCCGTGGACTCGATACATCTTACAAGAGAAATGATCAATTTCCTTATATGGCAGTTTCAGGAATGGAAAAAAATGCAAACAGAATAGCCCTCTGACATAAAAAAGGCAAGAGGCAAATAGGAATGGGGTCTAAAGTAATGAAAATAAAGCACAACAAACAGAAAAACATTTTTTTGGCGCCAAAAACGTCCGGAAATGACACACTGGCGTCATAGATGACGCAACCTTGTGAAAGGACCCAGCGTCAACTAAGACGCCGGAAATGACAAATTTCCATCAACGAACGTAACTTCGCGCCAAACAAAAATCACGCGCCAAGAATGACGCAATAAACTTTAGCATTTTGCGCCCTCGCAAGCCTAATTCTGCCTGCGAATTTGAAAAATGACAGTCAATTGAAAAAAGACTACACCCCAGGTAAGAAATACATTTCTAGAGATATGAAACTGCAAAAGGAAATATACTGAAACCTGAATCATGGCAAATATAAGTACAATACATATATTTAAAACTTTATATAAATACGTAAAGTGCCAAACCATAGCTGAGAGTGTCTTAAGTAATGAAAACATACTTACCTGAAGACACCCATCCACATATAGCAGATAGCCAAACCAGTACTGAAACTGTTATCAGTAGAGGTAATGGAATATGAGAGTATATTGTCAATCTGAAAAGGGAGGTAGGAGATGAATCTCTACGACCGATAACAGAGAACCTATGAAATAGAACCCCGTGAGGAGAACCATTGCATTCAATAGGTGATACTCCCTTCACATCCCTCTGATATTCACTGTACTCTGAGAGGAAACGGGCTTCAAAAATGCTGAGAAGCGCATATCAACTTAGAAATTTTACTTCAAACTAATTTCACCACCTCCATAGGAGGCAAAGTTTGTGAAACTGAATTGTGGGTGTGGTGAGGGGTGTATTTATAGGCATTTTGAAGTTTGGGAAACTTTGCCCCTCCTGGTAGGATTGTATATCCCATACGTCAATAGCTCATGTACTCTTGCCAATTACATGAAAGAAAAAACTGATGATGGTCCAACCACCAGGACAGAGAGAGTTGAATGTTGGGATTTAAGTATATCAATTGTGATATCCGAATATAATCCCTGCACCATTGATTCAGTATGCAAAGCTGTAGAGGTCTCATATGAAAACGAGCAAAGGGGATCGTGTCCGATGCTGCAGTCATGAGACCTAAAACTTCCATGCACATAGCCACTGAAGGGAATGATCGAGACTGAAGGTTTCGACTGGCAGAAACCTATTTCATTTGTCTCTTGTCTGTTAAAGACAGAGTCATGAACACTGAATCTATCTGAAAACCTAATAAGGTGACCCTTATCTGAGGAATCAAGAAACTCTTTGGTAAATTGATCCTCCAACTATGTCTTTGAAGAAACAACACAAGTTGATTAGTGTGAGATTCTGCTAAATGAAAAGATTGAGCCAGTACCAAGATATCGTCCAAATAAGGAAACACAGCAACACCCTGCTCTCTGATTACAGATAGGAGGACACAGGGAACCTTTGAAAAGATTCTTGGAGCTGTTGCTAGGCCAAATGGAAGAGCAACACATTGGTTATGCTTGTCTAGAAAAGAGAATCTCAGAAACCGATAGTGGTCTGGATGAATCGGAATATGAAGATACGCATCCTGTAAGTCTATTGAGGACATGTAATGACCTTGCTGAACCAAAGGCAGAATAGTCGCCATCTTGAAAGTTGGGACCCTTACAAATTGATTCAAACTGGTCTGAAATAATATTCCTTCTTCTGGAAAATTAATAAAACCCAGACCCTGTTCCAGAAGTGGAACTGGTACAATTAACCCTGAAAGCTCTAGATCTGAAACACACTTCAGAAAGGCCTGAGCTTTCACAGGATTTGTTGGAATGTGAGAGACAGTATTCTGAATCCAATGATTCTGAACGGAACCTACCCAAACATCTTGAAATAATTTCAATCTGCCCCCCCCCCCCCCACCAGCAGAACTGGATTGAGGGCCACACCTTCATGCAGTCTTGGGGGCTGGCTTTGGTTTCTTATAAGGCTTGAATTTATTTCAACTTGAAGATGGCTTCCAATTGGAGCCAGAGTCCTTAAGGGAAGGAGTGGTTTTCTGTTCTCTATTCTGACGAAAGGAATAAAACCAATTAGAAGCTTTAGATTTACCCTTAGAGTTTTAGGGTCAATCTTGGGTCAAAAAAAACTAATTTTCCCCCAGTAATAGTGGAAATAATAGAATCCAACTGGGAACCAAACAAATTATTACCCTGGAATAATAGATATAGTAACCTAGATTTAGATACCATGTCAGCATTCTATCATTTGAGCCATAAAGCTCTTCTAGCTAAAATAGCCAGAGACATAGATTTAACATCAATCTTGACGATATCAAAAATAGCATCACAGATAAAATGATTAGCATGTTGAAGCAAACGCACAATGCTATGCAAATCAGTCTTTTCCCCGATGCGCTAAGCTATCCAACCAAAAAGTTAAAGCCGCCGCAACATCAGCCATAGAAATGGCAGGTCTGAGAATATAGCCAGAATGTAAATAAGCTTTCCTTAGATAAGATTACATTTTCCTATCTAAAGGATCTTTAAAAAAGGTACTATCTTCCATAGGAATAGTAGTACGCTTAGCAAGAGTAGAAATAGCCCCATCAACCTTAGGGACTTTTTCCCAAAACTCTAAATTAGCTACTGGCAAAGGATAAAACGTTTTAAACCTTGAAGAAGAAACAAAAGTACCACCAGGCTTAGACCATTCCTTTGCAATCACATCAGAAATAGGAAAAACCTCAGTAGTAATCACAGGAGGTTTATAGACAGAATTTAAAACGTTTACTGGATGATTTATTATCAAGAGGTCCAGACTCCTCAATATCCAAAGTTATCAAAACTTCTTTTAACAGAGAACGAATATACTCAATCTTAAAAAGCTAAGTTGATTTATCAGTGTCAATGTCTGAAGTAGGATCTTCCGAATCAGAGAGATCCTCATCAAAGGTGAACATATCAGTATGTTTTAAGTCGTTACAAATTTCATCAGTATTATGAGAAGTTTTAAAAGACCTTTTACGTTTATTTGAAGGCGGTATAGCAGCCATATCCTTCTGTATCGCATCAGCAATATCATTTTCATATCAACAGTGATTGTGTATTTTAGATGTTGAAGGAACAGATATTGTACTAGCACTAATAGAAACCTTTTCTGTATGCACAAGCTTATCATGACAACTTACATACTACAGCTGGAGATATAATCTCCACTAGCTTACAACAGATACACTTAGCTTTGGTAGAACTGTGTTCAGGCAGCATGGTTCCTACAGCAGCTTCTGAGACAAGATCAGATTGAGACATCTTGTAAAATGTAAAAGAAAAAAAATAACAACATTTAAACAGAAATATCTTATTTCCACATATAGCAGTTTCAGGAATAGGAAAAAATGCAAATGCTAAAATTGACAAAGTATGACGCACGACGAAAAAGGAAGTTGAAAACATTTTTGGGCGCCAACCAACATCCGTAAATGAACCAACTCGCGTCAAACACAAGTTTGCGCCAAACAACCTTGCGTTAACTAAGACGCAGGTAATGACAAACTTGCATCATTAAAGACGCACATTCACGCCAAAAAATCTCACCCCAAGAATGACGCAATAAATAACAGCATTTTGCGCCCACAAGTTTTCAAAAGAAAAAAAAAGTCAGGTAAGACAAACTTCCTAAAACATGATTCCCATAGCGAAACTGACAGACTGCAAAGGGAAATATACATAGACCTGACTCATGGCAAATATAAGTAAAACACATTTATATTAATACATAAAGCCCCAAACCATAGCTGAGTGTGTCTTAAATAATGATACATACTTACTGAAAGACACCCATCCACATATAGCAGATAGCCAAACCAGTACTGAAAACTATCAGCAGAGGTAATGGTATATAAAAGAGTATATCGTCAATCTAAATAAGGGAGGTAGGAGATGAATCCCTACGACCGATAACAGAGAACCTTTGAACAGATTCCCCGCGAGGGAAACCATAAAATCAAAATAGGCGATACTCTCTTCACATCCCTCTGACAAACACTGTACTCAGATAAATTGGGCTTCAGAATGCTTATAAGTGCTCATCAGAGAAGAAATCATAAAAATCAAGCACAAACTTACTTCACTACCTCCATGGGAGGCAAAGTTTGTAAAACTGAAATGTGGGTGTGGTGAGGGGTGTATTTATAAGCATTTTGAGGTTTGGGAAACTTTGCCCCTCCTGATAGGATTGTATATCCCATATGTCACTAGCTCATGGACTCTTGCCAATTACATAAAAAAAAATGATGTTATTTGTATTATTGTACATCTGAAAGCAGTGCTCCAAAAGCTGCTATACAGCTGGAAGCATACCTGGGAGAGATCACTGTACCTCATTCAGACAAACCATAGAAGTACTGGGCAGTTAATAAACTGAGATTTAATGGCCCAAAAATATATCTTTCTGCCCCATGCAGTAGTGTGGAAAGTGAAAGACTGTTCAGCTTAGCGTCAAACAAGCTTACTGATAAAAGAAACAGACTTATAGCTGAACATGCAGAGATGCTTCTGTTCCTTAAAAAGAACTTGCCAGTAACTTTTGAAAAATGTATTCTAATTGCTAGATTGTCTGTTATACTGATAGTTCTCATCTTGCACAATTATGCTCAAAACGCTTATATAATATAGCTTATATAATTGCAGGAGGACATATTAAGTTAATTCCTATGAACACTCATCCTACAATTATAGGATTAAATTACATTTGATTGGTAAGCTTTACCAATGCACTGTTCCAATTTCCAACTCTATAGACTTTAATGGAGTTGAACATGTAATGAGAGCATTTGTAAAGCTTACCAGTCAATGTAATCTATCCCATAGTGTTGTTCCCCATGATTAAACAGTGCACTGTTATATTTTTAACTGTATTGCACATTTGGTTGGTTGCAATTTTACATTTGTTATGTATTGTTATTATTAATATATTTTATTGTAATATTTTTATATATAAACATGTTCTGTGAAATTTCTTTTTTTTACAACTTTGTGACAAGCAAAAAAAAAAAACAACGTATTATTTCATAATGTCTTTTGTGTTACAGTTATTCATAATTATAAAGAAGCTATCTTAACTCATTAGTCTGTATTGTGCTTGAGAAAATGTCACATGGCATTTAAAAAAAAAAGTATCGGAAATTGGTATCGGCGAGTATTTGAAAAAACTAAATTTATGCTTACCTGATAAATTTCTTTCTCCAACATAGGTGTGTCCGGTCCACGGCGTCATCCTTACTTGTGGGATATTCTCCTCCCCAACAGGAAATGGCAAAGAGCCCAGCAAAGCTGGTCACATGATCCCTCCTAGGCTCCGCCTACCCCAGTCATTCTCTTTGCCGTTGTACAGGCAACATCTCCACGGAGATGGCTTAGAGTTTTTTAGTGTTTAACTGTAGTTTTTATTATTCAATCAAGAGTTTGTTATTTTGAAATAGTGCTGGTATGTACTATTTACTCAGAAACAGAAAAGAGATGAAGATTTCTGTTTGTATGAGGAAAATGATTTTAGCAACCGTAACTAAAATCCATGGCTGTTCCACACAGGACTGTTGAGAGCAATTAACTTCAGTTGGGGGAACAGTATGCAGTCTCTTGCTGCTTGAGGTATGACACATTCTAACAAGACGATGTAATGCTGGAAGCTGTCATTTTCCCTATGGGATCCGGTAAGCCATGTTTATTACGATCGTAAATAAGGGCTTCACAAGGGCTTATTAAGACTGTAGACTTTTCTGGGCTAAATCGATTCATTATTAACACATATTTAGCCTTGAGGAATCATTTTATCTGGGTATTTTGATTTAAGAATATCGGCAGGCACTGTATTAGACACCTTATTCCTTAGGGGCTTTCCCAAAGCATAAGCAGAGCCTCATTTTCGCGCCGGTGTGGCGCACTTGTTTTTGAGAGGCATGGCATGCAGTCGCATGTGTGAGGAGCTCTGATACTTAGAAAAGACTTTCTGAAGGCGTCATTTGGTATCGTATTCCCCTTTGGGCTTGGTTGGGTCTCAGCAAAGCAGATACCAGGGACTGTAAAGGGGTTAAAGTTTAAAACGGCTCCGGTTCCGTTATTTTAAGGGTTAAAGCTTCCAAATTTGGTGTGCAATACTTTTAAGGCTTTAAGACACTGTGGTGAAAATTTGGTGAATTTTGCACAATTCCTTCATGTTTTTTCGCAATTGCAGTAATAAAGTGTGTTCAGTTTAAAATTTAAAGTGACAGTAACGGTTTTATTTTAAAACGTTTTTTTTTGTACTTTGTTATCAAGTTTATGCCTGTTTAACATGTCTGAACTACCAGATAGACTGTGTTCTGAATGTGGGGAAGCCAGAATTCCTATTCATTTAAATAAATGTGATTTATGTGATAATGACAATGATGCCCAAGATGATTCCTCAAGTGAGGGGAGTAAGCATGGTACTGCATCATTCCCTCCTTCGTCTACACGAGTCTTGCCCACTCAGGAGGCCCCTAGTACATCTAGCGCGCCAATACTCCTTACTATGCAACAATTAACGGCTGCAATGGATAATTCTGTCAAAAACATTTTAGCCCAAATGAACACTTGTCAGCGTAAGCGCGGCTGCTCTGTTTTAGATACTGAAGAGCATGGCAACGCTGATACTAATATCTCTGAAGGGCCCCTAACCCAGTCTGATGGGGCCAGGGAGGTTTTGTCTGAGGGAGAAATTACTGATTCAGGGAACATTTCTCAACAGGCTGAACCTGATGTGATTGCATTTAAATTTAAGTTGGAACATCTCCGCATTCTGCTTAAGGAGGTATTATCCACTCTGGATGATTGTGACAAGTTGGTCATCCCAGAGAAACTATGTAAAATGGACAAGTTCCTAGAGGTGCCGGGGCTCCCAGAAGCTTTTCCTATACCCAAGCGGGTGGCGGACATTGTTAATAAAGAATGGGAAAGGCCCGGTATTCCTTTCGTCCCTCCCCCCATATTTAAAAAATTGTTTCCTTTGGTCGACCCCAGAAAGGACTTATGGCAGACAGTCCCCAAGGTCGAGGGAGCGGTTTCCACTTTAAACAAACGCACCACTATACCCATAGAGGATAGTTGTGCTTTCAAAGATCCTATGGATAAAAAATTAGAAGGTTTGCTTAAAAAGATGTTTGTTCAGCAGGGTTACCTTCTACAACCAATTGCATGCATTGTCCCTGTCGCTACAGCCGCATGTTTCTGGTTCGATGAGCTGATAAAGGCGGTCGATAGTGATTCTCCTCCTTATGAGGAGATTATGGACAGAATCAATGCTCTCAAATTGGCTAATTCTTTCACCCTAGACGCCACTTTGCAATTGGCTAGGTTAGCGGCTAAGAATTCTGGGTTTGCTATTGTGGCGCGCAGAGCGCTTTGGTTGAAATCTTGGTCGGCTGATGCGTCTTCCAAGAACAAGCTACTTAACATTCCTTTCAAGGGGAAAACGCTGTTTGGCCCTGACTTGAAAGAGATTATCTCTGATATCACTGGGGGTAAGGGCCACGCCCTTCCTCAGGATCGGCCTTTCAAGGCAAAAAATAAACCTAATTTTCGTCCCTTTCGTAGAAACGGACCAGCCCGAGGTGCTACGTCCTCTAAGCAAGAGGGTAATACTTCTCAAGCCAAGCCAGCTTGGAGACCAATGCAAGGCTGGAACAAGGGAAAGCAGGCCAAGAAACCTGCCACTGCTACCAAGACAGCATGAAATGTTGGCCCCCGATCCGGGACCGGATCTGGTGGGGGGCAGACTCTCTCTCTTCGCTCAGGCTTGGGCAAGAGATGTTCTGGATCCTTGGGCGCTAGAAATAGTCTCCCAAGGTTATCTTCTGGAATTCAAGGGACTTCCCCCAAGGGGGAGGTTCCACAGGTCTCAGTTGTCTTCAGACCACATAAAAAGACAGGCATTCTTACATTGTGCAGAAGACCTGTTAAAAATGGGAGTGATTCATCCTGTTCCATTAAGAGAACAAGGGATGGGGTTCTACTCCAATCTGTTCATAGTTCCCAAAAAAGAGGGAACGTTCAGACCAATCTTAGATCTCAAGATCTTAAACAAGTTTCTCAAGGTTCCATCGTTCAAGATGGAAACCATTCGAACTATTCTTCCTTCCATCCAGGAAGGTCAATTCATGACCACGGTGGATTTAAAGGATGCGTATCTACATATTCCTATCCACAAGGAACATCATCGGTTCCTAAGGTTCGCATTCCTGGACAAGCATTACCAGTTCGTGGCGCTTCCTTTCGGATTAGCCACTGCTCCAAGGATTTTCACAAAGGTACTAGGGTCCCTTCTAGCTGTGCTAAGACCAAGGGGCATTGCTGTAGTACCTTACTTGGACGACATTCTGATTCAAGCGTCGTCCCTTCCTCAAGCAAAGGCTTACACGGACATCGTCCTGGCCTTTCTCAGATCTCACGGATGGAAAGTGAACGTGGAAAAGAGTTCTCTATCTCCGTCAACAAGGGTTCCCTTCTTGGGAACAATAATAGACTCCTTAGAAATGAGGATATTTCTGACAGAGGCCAGAAAAACAAAGCTTCTAGACTCTTGTCGGATACTTCATTCCGTTCCTCTTCCTTCCATAGCTCAGTGCATGGAAGTGATCGGGTTGATGGTAGCGGCTATGGACATAGTTCCTTTTGCGCGCATTCATCTAAGACCATTACAGCTGTGCATGCTCAGTCAGTGGAATGGGGATTATACAGACTTGTCTCCGAAGATACAAGTAAATCAGAGGACCAGAGACTCACTCCGTTGGTGGCTGTCCCTGGACAACCTGTCACAAGGGATGACATTCCGCAGACCGGAGTGGGTCATTGTCACGACCGACGCCAGTCTGATGGGCTGGGGCGCGGTCTGGGGATCCCTGAAAGCTCAGGGTCTTTGGTCTCGGGAAGAATCTCTTCTACCGATAAATATTCTGGAACTGAGAGCGATATTCAATGCTCTCAAGGCTTGGCCTCAGCTAGCGAGGGCCAAGTTCATACGGTTTCAATCAGACAACATGACAACTGTTGCGTACATCAACCATCAGGGGGGAACAAGGAGTTCCCTAGCGATGGAAGAAGTGACCAAAATCATTCTATGGGCGGAGTCTCACTCCTGCCACCTGTCCGCTATCCACATCCCAGGAGTGGAAAATTGGGAAGCGGACAGACATTGCATCCGGGGGAGTGGGAACTCCATCCGGAAATCTTTGCCCAAGTCACTCAGCTGTGGGGCATTCCAGACATGGATCTGATGGCCTCTCGTCAGAACTTCAAAGTTCCTTGCTACGGGTCCAGATCCAGGGATCCCAAGGCGGCTCTAGTGGATGCACTAGTAGCACCTTGGACCTTCAAACTAGCTTATGTGTTCCCGCCGTTCCCTCTCATCCCCAGGCTGGTAGCCAGGATCAATCAGGAGAGGGCGTCGGTGATCTTGATAGCTCCTGCGTGGCCACGCAGGACTTGGTATGCAGATCTGGTGAATATGTCATCGGCTCCACCTTGGAAGCTACCTTTGAGACGAGACCTTCTTGTTCAGGGTCCGTTCGAACATCCGAACCTGGTTTCACTCCAGCTGACTGCTTGGAGATTGAACGCTTGATCTTATCGAAGCGAGGGTTCTCAGATTCTGTTATCGATACTCTTGTTCAGGCCAGAAAGCCTGTAACTAGAAAGATTTACCACAAAATTTGGAAAAAATATATCTGTTGGTGTGAATCTAAAGGATTCCCTTGGGACAAGGTTAAGATTCCTAAGATTCTATCCTTCCTTCAAGAAGGATTGGAAAAAGGATTATCTGCAAGTTCCCTGAAGGAACAGATTTCTGCCTTGTCTGTGTTACTTCACAAAAAGCTGGCAGCTGTGCCAGATGTTCAAGCCTTTGTTCAGGCTCTGGTTAGAATTAAGCCTGTTTACAAACCTTTGACTCCTCCTTGGAGTCTCAATTTAGTTCTTTCAGTTCTTCAGGGGGTTCCGTTTGAACCCTTACATTCCGTTGATATTAAGTTATTATCTTGGAAAGTTTTGTTTTTAGTTGCAATTTCTTCTGCTAGAAGAGTTTCAGAATTATCTGCTCTGCAGTGTTCTCCTCCTTATCTGGTGTTCCATGCAGATAAGGTGGTTTTACGTACTAAACCTGGTTTTCTTCCAAAAGTTGTTTCTAACAAAAACATTAACCAGGAGATTATCGTTCCTTCTCTGTGTCCGAAACCAGTTTCAAAGAAGGAACTTTTGTTGCACAATTTGGATGTTGTTCGCGCTCTAAAATTCTATTTAGATGCTACAAAGGATTTTAGACAAACATCTTCCTTGTTTGTTGTTTATTCTGGTAAAAGGAGAGGTCAAAAAGCAACTTCTACCTCTCTCTCTTTTTGGATTAAAAGCATCATCAGATTGGCTTACGAGACTGCCGGACGGCAGCCTCCCGAAAGAATCACAGCTCATTCCACTAGGGCTGTGGCTTCCACATGGGCCTTCAAGAACGAGGCTTCTGTTGATCAGATATGTAGGGCAGCGACTTGGTCTTCACTGCACACTTTTACCAAATTTTACAAGTTTGATACTTTTGCTTCTTCTGAGGCTATTTTTGGGAGAAAGGTTTTGCAAGCCGTGGTGCCTTCCATTTAGGTGACCTGATTTGCTCCCTCCCTTCATCCGTGTCCTAAAGCTTTGGTATTGGTTCCCACAAGTAAGGATGACGCCGTGGACCGGACACACCTATGTTGGAGAAAACAGAATTTATGTTTACCTGATAAATTACTTTCTCCAACGGTGTGTCCGGTCCACGGCCCGCCCTGGTTTTTTTAATCAGGTCTGATAATTTATTTTCTTTAACTACAGTCACCACGGTATCATATGGTTTCTCCTATGCAAATATTCCTCCTTAACGTCGGTCGAATGACTGGGGTAGGCGGAGCCTAGGAGGGATCATGTGACCAGCTTTGCTGGGCTCTTTGCCATTTCCTGTTGGGGAGGAGAATATCCCACAAGTAAGGATGACGCCGTGGACCGGACACACCGTTGGAGAAAGTAATTTATCAGGTAAACATAAATTCTGTTTTCTTTCTTGACATGATGAGTCCACGGATAATCATTAATTACTGTTGGGAATATCACTCCTGCCTAGCAGGAGGCGGCAAAGAGCACTACAGCAAAGCTGTTTAATATCACCTCCCTTCCCTCCCACCCCAGTCATTCCATCGAAGTAAAGGAGAGAAAGGAAGCAACAAGGTGCAGAGGTGTCTAAAGTTTATAAAATACTAACAACCTGTCTAAATAACAGGGCAGGCTGTGGACTCATTGTGTCAAGAAAGAAATACATTTATCAGGTAAGTATAAATTTTGTTTTCTTTCTAATGACACGACGAGTCCACGGATCATCATGAATTACTGTTGGGAATTAATACCCAAGCTAGAGTACACAGATGATAAGGGAGGGACAAGACAGGAAACCTAAACGGAAGGCACCACTGCTTGAAGAACCTCCCAAAAGCAGCCTCATCCAAGGCAAGAGAGTCAAATTTATAGAAGTTTGAAAAAGTGTGAGGATCAAGTTGCAGCCTTGCAAATCTGTTCCATATAGGCTTCATCTTTGAATGCCCAGGAAGAGGAAACAACCCTCGTAGAAAAAGCTGATACTCCCTCAGAATGCTGCTATCCAGCAGATTCATAGGCAAATCAAATGATACTCTTCAGCTACAAAGAAAGAGAAGCAGCCGTAGCTTTCTGTCCCTTACGTTAAACAGAAGACTGACGAAAATCCTTAGTCGCCTGTAAATAGAATTTTAGTGCACGTACCATGTCCAGATTGTGTAGAAGTCGTTCCTCCTGAGAAGAAGGCTTAAGGACACAAGGAAGAAACAACAATCTCCTGATTAATGTTCCGATCTGCAACTACTTTAGGGAGAAACCCTAATTTAGTACATAAAGTCATCTTATCTGGTGAAAAATAAGGTAAGGGAACTCATACTGTAATGCCGAGAGCTCTGACACTCTACGAGCAGAAGAATAGCAACAAGAAACAAAACTTCCCAAGATAACATAATATCTAAGGAATGCCTAGGCTCCAACGGAGCCCCATAAAAGAACCTTAAGAACTAAAATAAGACTCCAGGAAGGCATAACTGGCTTGAACACAGGTCTGAGCCTGACCAAGGCCTGACAAAAAGATTGCACGTCTGGGATATCCCCAGAGGCTTAAGTAACAAAATAGAGAAGGCAGATATTTGACACTTTAGGGAACTTGCCAATAAACCCTTCTCCAAACCTTCTCGGAGAAAAAACAGAATTCTAGGAATCCCAACTCTACTCCAAGAGTAGCCTTTGGATTCACACCGATATAGATATTTTATAGTAAATCTTTCTAACAGAGACAATAGGTATGCGAGACTGAAATTCCAAGGTACAGCTAGAGCGTCCAAGGAACTCCTAGCTCCTCTCTGATGGTTGATGAAAACCACTGAAGCTAAAATTGTCTGACTGGAACCTGAACAACCGGGCCGAAGTTAACTGAGACCAGGCCAGGAGAGCATTGAAGATTGCTCTTAGTTCCAGAATGTTTATGGGAAGAACACACTCCGACCGAGTCCCTGTTCTCTGAGCCTTTAGAGAGCCTCCCAGAAGGCTGGCATCTGTTTTCACAATCACCCAAGAGGTTCTGTGAAAGCAGGTTTCCTGGGAAAGATGATCCAGAGACAACCACTAAAAATAGAGAATCCTTGCCTCCTGCTCCAGCAGTAATCGTGGAGACAGATCCGCATAATCTTCGTTCCACTGCCTGCGCCTTAACTGCAGAGGTCTGAGATGGAAACTGATGACTGGCATGTCGTCTATTGCCGCTACCATCAGCCCGTTTACCTCCATACACTGGAATAGAACCCCAGACCTCGCTCCTGCATTGTAACAGGAACCATTACTCCCAAGTCGGAGAGGTCCCGAACACAGTGTAAGAACGCCTCTGTGTCTGGTCTACAGATAAATTTGAAAGCAGAAAACTGCCCCTGGGAGGAAAGGTCTTGACTCTAGTTTGTATCCCTGGGACACGATTTACACCGCCCAGGGATCCTGAACATCTCGTACCCAAGCCTGAACGAAAAATTAAAGTCTGCCCCCCCACAAGATCCGGTTCTGGATCGGGGGCAGACCCCTCATGCTGCTTTTGATGCAATAGCAGGGACTCCAGGAAGGCTTGGACTGCTCCTGCTTGTAGGAGGAAGTGAAAGGATTTCCATTGAAATTTTGAAAGAAACGAAAATTACTCTGACATTCCTATTGCTTATTTATCTTATCCTGAAGGAGGAAAAGTCCCTTTCCTCCCGTGATGTCAGCAATTATTTCCGTCAATCCCGGCCCAAACAAAGTCTTTCCTTTGTAAGGAATCGCCAAAAGTTTAGACTTAGATGACTCATCCGCAGTCCAAGATCTGTGGGCCACTATTGCAAAAAAATGAAATTTTAGCTCCCAGCTTAATAACCTGAAGGGAAGCATCCGTGGTAAAGGAGTTGGACAACTTAAGGGCCTTTATCCTAACCTGGATTTCTTCAAGGGAAGAGTCTTTTTTTTTTTTAAATAATTTTTTATTGAGGTTTTTCGAATGTTACAACAAAAAGAGAGGAAAAATGTTTGTCACAAATACAATAAATAAATATACATTAACTTTTCAGGCGGGTATATTAACACCCACATGTGAGTGCTTGGAAGAGTCTGTTTTGAATAGATTCAGAAAATGCATCAAACAGTATGCTACCGCACTAGGGACAATAGCCATACAAACCGCGGTTGTCACTGTAAACCCTGGTGTACATATCCTGTAACTTCTTATCCATAGGATCCTTAAAGAAGCAACTATCCTCTATAGGAATAGTAGTTCTCTTGGCTAGCGTGGAAATTCCACCTTGGATACCGTCTGCCAAGATTCCTTGATAGAATCTTCTACACAAAACTTTTTAAATACAGGGGATGGAGAAAAAGGGATACCCAGTCTCTCCCATTCCTTAGCAATAATCTCAATCAAAATACTTATGTAGCTTACTGGACCTTTTAGGATTGACAACCACCATGGTGTCGCTGTCATCTAGAGTAGCTAAAACCTCCTTGAGTAACAAACGGAGGTGTTCTAGCTGAAACCTGAAGGATACAACTTCAAAATCAGTAGGACGAATTGCACTGTCCGAGTCTAAGATTTCACCTTCAGATGCTACCGAAGTATCCTCCTCCTCAGGCTTCTAGGAGGGGGCATTCAAAATAGCAACAATAGCGTTAGCAACCTCACTTACTGAAACTTTACCTTTCCTCTTGCACTTTCCCTGCAGCATGGGAAAAGCAGAAAACGCATCAGAGACTGCAGAGGGCATGAGGGAAGCGATGTCTTGCAACGTGACTCCAGGTGGAGTTACAGAGGAAGCGCAGGGCACTGTATGAGTGGGTGATAACATTTTTGGACACTTGAGGAGAAAGCTGCGGTATATAGTGAACATTGTCATTAGGCACCTAAACAGTATCTGCCTTAGACAATGTTGGCTCAGAAAAAAATCTATCCCCTTAATTTAAAGTTCTCTCAAAACATAAGGAACAGAAGGGATAGGTGGTTCCACATTAGCATCAAAACAAGCCTTTTGCAAGGCATCTTGGTCCATTCTGACTCACAATGGAACAATTTACCACAAAAAAATACTTAAATTTTAATAAAAATGTAAACACAAAAAAACGTTACTGTCACTTTAAATTTTAAAATGTAACCTTTTTTATATTCTGCAGTAAGTAACTAAAAAGCGCAGATTTAAACTTTATTATGCGCTTTCCAGTGAGATTGTTATCCGGTCACAGTGAATGCAGGGGAAAATGGCGCGCACCAGTAAACCGCCGCCTCAGTTAGCCCCACCCATCGTGGGCGTCTGAAAAATGAATCTCCCGGTCGGCATATTATAGATTCAAGGAGAAATGAAACCACATAATTTTTTAACAATCTTCAGCCCCAGTGTCTGCATTAACATACTGCCAGTATATGTTCCCCTTAACATATAGGAGAAAAACTGTGTCTCTCATTGAATAAAGTGCCCACTTTTTCCTGTTGAACCCAGAAAAATAAAGTCAGCACTTACCTCAAATCTGCGAGGCAGCATGGCAGCTCACTAGGTTTGAGAGGTCTTCTCCCTCACATGGACCTGTGGAAAAAGGAGATAAAGACTGAGTTATCTTACTCAGGCTTTCAGAATTAGGGCAGCATTAACTACATGGGAGGCGCAGTGAGAATTATGTCCCACAAGTTCCCATTGCTCTAAAGACACTACTGCTCTACTGAAGAGACTGATATGGACTATGGCTACACCCTAGAACAAAGCAGCACAATCTTGCACTACTTAAAAAAATAATAAAATCTTGCTTGAAGAATCTTTTACTAACACCTAGCTTTACCACTTCCTTGCTCTAACGTAGGCAAAGAGAATGACTGGGGTGGGATGGAAGGGAGGTGATATTTAACAGTTTTGCTGTGGTGCTTTTTGCCGCCTTCTGCTGGGCAGGAGTGATATTCCCAACAGTAATTAATGATGATTCGTTGACTCATGTCATTAGTAAGGAAAAAGTATCAGTACTTGTACTCAGTCTTAAAATATAAGATAGGACAAAAGTTTTGTTTACTGACAAATGAAAAGGCGACAATGTTTGGTTGCAACGACAAAATGCATTTTGAGGATGCAGCAGCATGAAAGGCTATCACTACCACAGTGTGAAAGTCCGACAATTAAATATGATGCAGGAAATATAATGGTGCGGGTATTCTTTGCCTATTCTGGAGTTGGTGTTTTTCACAAGATCAACTACACGTTGAAAGAGAAGTACCACTTTATTCTACATGAAGCTGTTTCAGGTGTCTCTTAAGCCCAAGGAAGATCAATGAGAGCCAACTACAGACTTTCCCTCCACAATACCCAAACTATAAACCAATAGAATATCTTTGGGGACATTTAAAAGGCCAAAAGGCAGAACATGCTGTAATCTGAGATGTCCTCGCAGAAAATTCAGCATGTCTGCAGAAAGAATGACACGTTAGCGCTTTAACTTTGCTGCGTTGTTCCACATTTGACAGTTCGCTTCAAACAGAGCTATTTTCTGGCTGCATTGTGGAAGTTTTCCACACAGTGCATCCAGAGCAAAGTGCTGTTTGAAGTGAACTGTAAAATATGCATTAGTGCTGCAAAGCAGCAGTGTGTTGATCGTTGACTGGATCTCAGGGATTTTTTTCAAACCGTCCCCTAGCCTTTCCAGTCTGCAAAACTGATTTTTTTAACGTAAGATGTTCTTATGAGCAATGCACCTTTTTTAACTTTTTTCAATGTTAGACCAAAAGAAAAGGAAACAAATTTATTCAAGAGAAATTTTACAATTTCTTTTCTTGCATGCAGCTAATTTGCTGCACTATTTTGCAAAAATTGCTTCATTCTCCAGTTAACCAACACATTGCAATTGAACAGGTGTTTTAGTGCAACTGCCTAATTTAAAATTAAATTTTATTTAAAAATGACCTGCAGAAATTTTTTTCACTAATAAAATCTCATCCCAGAAAGCGAGAAAAAAAAAGAAAAAGTTCTGCCTCTGGGTTAAAAGGGTGAAACACATTGTGACATCTCTATACACTCTATTTGATGCCCCAAAAGCATTGTGGAAAACATAAATTATGCTTACCTGATAATTTCATTCCCATCTGTGGGAGGAGAGTTCACGGTTTCATTCATTACTTGTGGAAATTAAAAACCTGGCCACCAGGAGGAGACAGAGAAACCACAGCCAAAGGCTTAAATACCTCCCCCACTCCCCTCATCCCCCAGTCCTTCTGCCGAGGGAACAAGGAACAGTAGGAGAAATATCAGGGTATAAATGGTGCCATTAGAACAAAAATAAATTTAGGTCCGCTAACCGGAGAAACAGGCAGGAGCCATGGACTCTCTTCCCACAGATGGAAATTAAATTATCAGGTAAGCATAATTTATGTTTTCCATCTTAAAGGGACATTAAACACTTGTCATTAGGGTTTTTTGTTTGTTTTTTTGTCATAATGCCGTTTTAGTTTTTAAAATGCAAATCGCATTTTTTTTATTATAGGTATTTTTTTTATTTTTTTTTTAACATTTACGTGTGCTTTATTCCGGCTCCCTGCTGAATCTGTGCAGACATGGTGGATGTCTGTGCTTATTGCTGTGAGCGTGCACGCATGTAGACATTGCGCTCACAGCATAAGTAAAAAACTACTGCTGCTATAACGTATGCAGGGATTATCTTTAGCTTTTTTTTTTTACACAATAATAGATTTTGAAGTGGCATCAGCTATTGATTGCTATATAGCCAATACAATTACAATTATTATTTAAAGTTTAATTTATGTACGCTATTTATTCATTCCTATGTGCACATTTAAAATATTTTTTCCCTCTGGTGAGAAGGGAAAATTCATTCTTGTGGTGCAAGGGAAAGAGGGATGGGTAGGGATCTGTCTCCCAACACACTGTTACAGCCCAGCGAGGCAGCTACTGTGTCATAATCAGGTCTGCTGTCCGAAACAATAAGCTGTGTCGCCCTTCTTACCCCTCACCTTTCTCTCCAAGCTCCCGTTCAAGCCATAAATTATTTAGCTTTCCTATGCCTGTCAGAGTCTCTGCTGATCGGACCCTATGCAAATCTGCTCCATACCTAGGCTTTGATTTGCGGCTCTGCCCGGCAGCTCACACTCTCTGTGCTCCGCATGTGATAGGGAGCAGGCATTAGGAAGATAAAAGCAGATACTGTAGGGAAAGCTTTGTTTGTCTTGTTAGGCGTAGGGAGAGGTCAGCCAAAGAATGTAGTCTTCTGTTCCGTGCACAACAGGGATAATGACGACCAGACAGAGACAGCCAAGCACTGCAGTATAAGTTTTATGTGGCTGCAAATTACCCTTTTCTCCCTAGATTCTTACAGCTATTAGGTCAAAAAAATCTTCAGAGAAACGTAAATTCTGACAAGCTGGTCCTCTCACACAACTGTCATTCAGTAACATCGGCTCCAATGAATATATGAAGCTCGTTCACAAGGTTGCTAAGTACGAGCCTTATAGATTCAGTGGAGACTGCTCTCTTCGTATTTGGGGTAGTGGAAATGGGTGCGCACATCATGTGACACGACATCAGTAACCATTTTATTTAAAAAAAACAAAACAAAAAACGTAATATGAGAAACCAGAAGGTGTTTAGGGTCCCTTTAATGGTAGAAGAGTCCACTGCTTCATTCATAACTTGTGGAAAACAAATGCCCAAGCTCTAGAGGACACTGAATGAAAAAAACAGGACAAAGAAGGCGTACCCCAATCTGAGGGCACCACAGCCTGCAAAACCTCTCTCCCAAAAGCTGCTTCCGCCGAAGCAAAAACATCACATTTGTAAAACTTTGTAAAAGTATGTAAGGAGGACCAAGTAGCCGCCTTACAAATCTGCTCCATAGAGGCCTCATTCTTAAAGGCCCATAAAGAGGCCACAGCCCTATTTGAGTGAGCCGTAATCCTCTGAGGAGGCTTATGTCCCGCTGTCTCATAGGCCAAACAAATAAAGCTCCTCAACCAAAAAGAAAGGGAAGTGGAAGAGGCCTTCTGCCCCCCTGCGCTTCCCCGAATACACAACAAATAAAGATGAAGTCTGTCTGAATTCTTTTCGTGGCCTGAAGATAGAACTTCAAGGCTCGAACCACATCCAAATTATGAAGCAACCTTTCCTTTGAAGAAGAAGGGTTAGGACACAAGGAAGGAACCACTATCTCCTGATTGAAGTTATCTCCTGATTGAAGTTACAATTCGACACAACCTTGGGAAGAAATCCCAACCCAGTGCGAAGAACAGCCTTATTGGCATGAAAAAACAGATAAGGAGGCTCACATTGCAAGGCCACCAACTCAGACTCTGCGTGCCGATGCAATAGCCAGTAGGAATACAACATTCCAAGAAAGAGTTTTAATGTCAAGTGAATGCATAGGCTCAAACAGAGCCTTCTGCAAAATCTTAAGTACCAAGTTTAAGCTCCAAGGGGGAGTGGAATTTCTAAAGACAGAGCCTGATCCTAGATCCTAGACAGAGCCTGAAGAAAGGACTGAATATCAGGAAGCTCCGGAAGTTTCTTGTGTAACAGTACCGATAAAGCCGAAATCTGTCCTTTTAAGGAACTGGCGGCAAAGTCCATTCTCCAACCCATCCTGGAGGAAGGACAGAATCCTGGATACCCTAACCCTATGCCAGGGATAACCACGTTTCTCACACCAGGACAAGGAGGTCCTCCACACCTTATGATAGATGCGACGAGTGACCGGTTTCCTGGCTTGAATGAGAGTATCAATCACTCTCTCAGAAAATCCTCTCTTGGTTAGGACTAAGCGTTCAATCTCCATGCAATCAGCTACAGAATCGAGATTTTGATATAGAAAAAGAGCCTGAACCAGCAGATCTCTGCGAAAAAATAACCTCCATGGAGAAGATGATGACATCCCCACCAGATCTGCAAACCACATCCTCCGTGGCCACGACGGAGAAATCAGAATAGCCGAAGCTTGCTCCTGCTTGATGCGGGCCACTACTCGAGGTAGAAGTGGCAACGTTGGAAATATGTAGACTAGATTTAACTCCCAAGGTACCGCTAAGGCATCTATCAGCTCTGCCTGGGGATCCCTGGACCGCGACCCGTATCTGGGTAGCTTGAAGTCAAGTCTGGACACCATGAGATCTATCTCCGGCGTCCCCCATCTGTTGCAGATCTCCGCAAACACCTCGGGATAGAGAGACCATTCCCCCAGATGAAACGTTTGTCTGCTGAGAAAATCCGCTTCCCAGTTGTCTACACCCGGAATGTGAATCGCTGATAGCGAACAGTTGTGGGTCTCCGCCCATTCCAGAATCCGAGAAACTTCCCTCATGGCTAGGGAGCTTCTCGTTCCCCCCTGATGATTGATGTAAGCCAACGAGGTAATGTTGTCTGATTGGAATCTGATGAATCGGCATGACCCCAGGAGGGGCCAAGCCCTCAGAGTGTTGAAGATCGCTCGAAGTACCAAAATATTGATTGGGAGAAGAGACTCCTCTCGAGTCCAAGTGCCTTGTGCATTCCTGGCACCCCAAACAGCTCCCCATACTGACAGATTTGGTCACAATCTCCCAGGATGGTGTCAAGAAGGATGTCCCCTGGGACAATTGACCCGGCGTCCCCCAGATGCTTCTGTTCCTTAAAAAGAACTTGCCAGTAACTTTTGAAAAATGTATTCTAATTGCTAGATTGTCTGTTATACTGATAGTTCTCATCTTGCACAATTATGCTCAAAACGCTTATATAATATAGCTTATATAATTGCAGGAGGACATATTAAGTTAATTCCTATGAACACTCATCCTACAATTATAGGATTAAATTACATTTGATTGGTAAGCTTTACCAATGCACTGTTCCAATTTCCAACTCTATAGACTTTAATGGAGTTGAACATGTAATGAGAGCATTTGTAAAGCTTACCAGTCAATGTAATCTATCCCATAGTGTTGTTCCCCATGATTAAACAGTGCACTGTTATATTTTTAACTGTATTGCACATTTGGTTGGTTGCAATTTTACATTTGTTATGTATTGTTATTATTAATATATTTTATTGTAATATTTTTATATATAAACATGTTCTGTGAAATTTCTTTTTTTTACAACTTTGTGACAAGCAAAAAAAAAAAACAACGTATTATTTCATAATGTCTTTTGTGTTACAGTTATTCATAATTATAAAGAAGCTATCTTAACTCATTAGTCTGTATTGTGCTTGAGAAAATGTCACATGGCATTTAAAAAAAAAAAGTATCGGAAATTGGTATCGGCAAGTATTTGAAAAAACTAAATTTATGCTTACCTGATACATTTCTTTCTTTCTTGACATGATGAGTCCACGGATAATCATTAATTACTGTTGGGAATATCACTCCTGCCTAGCAGGAGGCGGCAAAGAGCACTACAGCAAAGCTGTTAAATATCACCTCCCTTCCCTCCCACCCCAGTCATTCCATCGAAGTAAAGGAGAGAAAGGAAGCAACAAGGTGCAGAGGTGTCTAAAGTTTATAAAATACTAACAACCTGTCTAAATAACAGGGCAGGCTGTGGACTCATTGTGTCAAGAAAGAAATACATTTATCAGGTAAGTATAAATTTTGTTTTCTTTCTAATGACACGACGAGTCCACGGATCATCATGAATTACTGTTGGGAATTAATACCCAAGCTAGAGTACACAGATGATAAGGGAGGGACAAGACAGGAAACCTAAACGGAAGGCACCACTGCTTGAAGAACCTCCCAAAAGCAGCCTCATCCAAGGCAAGAGAGTCAAATTTATAGAAGTTTGAAAAAGTGTGAGAGGATCAAGTTGCAGCCTTGCAAATCTGTTCCATATAGGCTTCATCTTTGAATGCCCAGGAAGAGGAAACAACCCTCGTAGAAAAAGCTGATACTCCCTCAGAATGCTGCTATCCAGCAGATTCATAGGCAAATCAAATGATACTCTTCAGCTACTAAGAAAGAGAAGCAGCCGTAGCTTTCTGTCCCTTACGTTAAACAGAAGACTGACGAAAATCCTTAGTCGCCTGTAAATAGAATTTTAGTGCACGTACCATGTCCAGATTGTGTAGAAGTCGTTCCTCCTGAGAAGAAGGCTTAAGGACACAAGGAAGAAACAACAATCTCCTGATTAATGTTCCGATCTGCAACTACTTTAGGGAGAAACCCTAATTTAGTACATAAAGTCATCTTATCTGGTGAAAAACATAATTTATGCTTACCTGATAAATTTCTTTCTTCTGTAGTGTGATCAGTCCACGGGTCATCATTACTTCTGGGATATTACTCCTCCCCAACAGGAAGTGCAAGAGGATTCACCCAGCAGAGCTGCATATAGCTCCTCCCCTCTACGTCACTCCCAGTCATTCGACCAAGGACCAACGAGAAAGGAAAAGCCAAGGGTGAAGTGGTGACTGGAGTATAAATTAAAAAATATTTACCTGCCTTAAAAACAGGGCGGGCCGTGGACTGATCACACTACAGGAGAAAGGAATTTATCAGGTAAGCATAAATTATGTTTTCTTCTGTTAAGTGTGATCAGTCCACGGGTCATCATTACTTCTGGGATACCAATACCAAAGCAAAAGTACACGGATGACGGGAGGGATAGGCAGGCCCTTTATACAGAAGGAACCACTGCCTGAAGAACCTTTCTCCCAAAAATAGCCTCCGATGAAGCAAAAGTGTCAAATTTGTAAAATTTGGAAAAAGTATGAAGCGAAGACCAAGTTGCAGCCTTGCAAATCTGTTCAACAGAGGCCTCATTCTTGAAGGCCCAAGTGGAAGCCACAGCTCTAGTAGAATGAGCTGTAATTCTTTCAGGAGGCTGCTGTCCAGCAGTCTCATAAGCTAAACGAATTATGCTACGAAGCCAAAAAGAAAGAGAGGTAGCGGAAGCTTTTTGACCTCTCCTCTGCCCAGAGTAAATGACAAACAGAGAAGACGTTTGTCGAAATTCCTTAGTTGCCTGTAAGTAAAATTTTAGAGCACGGACTACATCCAGGTTGTGCAGTAGACGTTCCTTCTTTGAAGAAGGATTTGGGCATAAAGAAGGAACAACAATCTCTTGATTGATATTCCTGTTAGTAACTACCTTAGGTAAGAACCCAGGTTTAGTACGCAGGACTACCTTATCCGAATGAAAAATCAAATAAGGAGAATCACAATGTAAGGCTGATAATTCAGAGGACTCTTCGAGCCGAGGAAATAGCCATTTAAAAATAGAACTTTCCAAGATAACAACTTTATATCAATGGAATGAAGGGGTTCAAACGGAACGCCCTGTAAAACATTAAGAACAAGGTTTAAACTCCATGGTGGAGCAACAGTTTTAAACACAGGCTTAATCCTGGCCAAAGCCTGACAAAAAGCCCTGGACGTCAGGAACTTCTGACAGACGTTTGTGTAACAGAATGGACAGAGCTGAGATCTGTCCCTTTAATGAACTAGCAGATAAACCCTTTTCTAAAACCTTCTTGTAGAAAAGACAATATCCTAGGAATCCTAACCTTACTCCAAGAGTAACCTTTGGATTCACACCAATATAGGTATTTACGCCATATCTTATGGTAAATCTTTCTGGTAACAGGTTTCCTAGCCTGTATTAAGGTATCAATAACTGACTCAGAAAACCCACGTCTTGATAAAATCAAGCGTTCAATTTCCAAGCAGTCAGCTTCAGAGAAGTTAGATTTTGATGTTTGAAGGGACCCTGTATCAGAAGGTCCTGTTTCAGAGGTAGAGACCAAGGTGGACAGGATGACAAGTCCACCAGGTCTGCATACCAAGTCCTGCGTGGCCACGCAGGTGCTATTAGAATCACTGATGCTCTCTCTTGTTTGATTCTGGCAATCAATCGAGGAAGCAACGGGAAGGGTGGAAACACGTAAGCCATCCTGAAGTCCCAAGGTGCTGTCAGAGCATCTATCAGGACTGCTCCTGGATCCCTGGATCTGGACCCGTAACGAGGAAGCTTGGCGTTCTGTCGAGACGCCATGAGATCTATCTCTGGTTTGCCCCAACGTCGAAGTATTTGGGCAAAGACCTCCGGATGAAGTTCCCACTCCCCCGGATGAAAAGTCTGACGACTTAAGAAATCCGCCTCCCAGTTCTCCACTCCCGGGATGTGGATTGCTGACAGGTGGCAAGAGTGAGACTCTGCCCAGCGAATTATCTTTGATACTTCCATCATAGCTAGGGAGCTTCTTGTCCCTCCCTGATGGTTGATGTAAGCTACAGTCGTGATGTTGTCCGACTGAAACCTGATGAACCCCCGAGTTGTCAACTGGGGCCAAGCCAGGAGGGCATTTGAGAACTGCTCTCAATTCCAGAATGTTTATTGGCAGGAGACTCTCCTCCTGACTCCATTGTCCCTGAGCCTTCAGAGAATTCCAGACGGCACCCCAACCTAGAAGGCTGGCGTCTGTTGTTACAATTGTCCAGTCTGGTCTGCTGAATGGCACCCCCTGGACAGATGTGGCCGAGAAAGCCACCATAGAAGAGAATTTCTGGTCTCTTGATCCAGATTCAGAGAAGGGGATAAGTCTGAGTAATCCCCCATTCCACTGACTTAGCATGCACAGTTGCAGTGGTCTGAGGTGTAAGCGTGCAAAGGGTACTATGTCCATTGCCGCTACCATTAAGCCGATTACCTCCATGCATTGAGCCACTGACGGGTGTTGAATGGAATGAAGGGTGCGGCAAGCACTTTGAAGTCTTGTTAGCCTGTCCTCTGTCAGGTAAATCTTCATTTCTACAGAATCTATAAGAGTCCCCAGGAAGGGAACTCTTGTGAGTGGAACGAAGTGAACTTTTCTTTTCGTTCACCTTCCATCCATGTGACCTTAGAAAAGCCAGCACTAACTCTGTATGAGACTTGGCAGTTTGAAAGCTTGAAGCTTGTATCAGAATGTCGTCTAGGTATGGAGCTACCGAGATTCCCCGCGGTCTTAGTACCGCCAGAAGAGCACCCAGAACCTTTGTGAAGATTCTTGGAGCTGTAGCCAATCCGAATGGAAGAGCCACAAACTGGTAAT
This sequence comes from Bombina bombina, assembly GCF_027579735.1. Lineage (NCBI taxonomy): Eukaryota > Metazoa > Chordata > Amphibia > Anura > Bombinatoridae > Bombina > Bombina bombina. The sequence goes on along the minus strand of NC_069504.1, from coordinate 460,578,441 downwards.
GCCTGTCTAGGAAGGCAAACCTTAGGTACCGATAATGATCTTTGTGAATCGGTATGTGAAGGTAAGCATCTTTTAAATCTACAGTGGTCATGTACTGACCCTCTTGGATCATAGGTAAAATTGTCCGAATAGTCTCCATCTTGAACGATGGAACTCTTAGGAATTTGTTTAGGATCTTTAAGTCCAGGATTGGTCTGAAAGTTCCCTCTTTTTTGGGAACCACAAACAGATTTGAGTAAAACCCCTGTCCCTGTTCCGATCGTGGAACTGGATGGATTACTCCCATTAACAAGAGCTCTTGTACGCAGCGTAGAAACGCCTCTTTCTTTGTCTGGATTGTTGACAATCTTGACAGATGAAATCTCTCTCTTGGAGGAGAGTATTTGAAGTCCAGAAGGTATCCCTGAGATATTATCTCTAGCGCCCAGGGATCCTGAACATCTCTTGCCCAAGCCTGGGCGAAGAGAGAAAGTCTGCCCCCCACTAGATCCGATCCCGGATCGGGGGCCCTCAATTCATGCTGTTTTAGGGGCAGCAGCAGGTTTCCTAGTCTGCTTGCCCTTGTTCCAGGACTGGTTAGGTTTCCAGCCTTGTCTGTAGCGAGCAACAGCTCCTTCCTGTTTTGGTGCAGAGGAAGTTGATGCTGCTCCTGCTTTGAAATTACGAAAGGAACGAAAATTAGACTGTCTAGTCTTGGCTTTGGCTTTGTCCTGAGGCAGGGCATGGCCTTTACCTCCTGTAATGTCAGCGATAATCTCTTTCAACCCGGGCCCGAATAAGGTCTGCCCTTTGAAAGGTATATTAAGCAATTTAGACTTAGAAGTAACATCAGCTGACCAGGATTTTAGCCACAGCGCCCTGCGTGCCTGAATGGCGAATCCTGAATTCTTCGCCGTAAGTTTAGTAAGATGTACTACGGCCTCCGAAATGAATGAATTAGCTAGTTTAAGGACTCTAAGCCTGTCCGTAATGTCGTCCAGAGTAGCTGAACCAATGTTCTCTTCCAGAGACTCAATCCAGAATGCCGCTGCAGCCGTGATCGGCGCAATGCATGCAAGGGGTTGCAATATAAAACCTTGTTGAACAAACATTTTCTTAAGGTAACCCTCTAATTTTTTATCCATTGGATCTGAAAAAGCACAGCTATCCTCCACCGGGATAGTGGTACGCTTAGCTAAGGTAGAAACTGCTCCCTCCACCTTAGGGACCGTTTGCCATAAGTCCCTTGTGGTGGCGTCTATTGGAAACATTTTTCTAAATATCGGAGGGGGTGAGAACGGCACACCGGGTCTATCCCACTCCTTAGTAACAATTTCAGTAAGTCTCTTCGGTATAGGAAAAACCTCAGTACTCGTCGGTACCGCAAAATATTTATCCAACCTACACATCTTCTCTGGTATTGCAACTGTGTTACAATCATTCAGAGCCGCTAACACCTCCCCTAGTAATACACGGAGGTTTTCCAGTTTAAATTTAAAATTTGAAATATCTGAATCCAGTCTGTTTGGAGTCAGAAAATAAAAACTGCTACATACCTCTATGCAGATTCATCTGCTCGCTGTCCCCTGATCTGAAGTTTACCTCTCCTCAGATGGCCGAGAAACAGCAATATGATCTTAACTACTCCGGCTAAAATCATAACAAAAACTCTGGTAGATTCTTCTTCAAACTCTGCCAGAGAGATAATAACACACTCCGGTGCTATTTTAAAATAACAAACTTTTGATTGAAGATATAAAACTAAGTATAATCACCATAGTCCTCTCACACATCCTATCTAGTCGTTGGGTGCAAGAGAATGACTGGGAGTGACGTAGAGGGGAGGAGCTATATGCAGCTCTGCTGGGTGAATCCTCTTGCACTTCCTGTTGGGGAGGAGTAATATCCCAGAAGTAATGATGACCCGTGGACTGATCACACTTAACAGAAGAAAATAAGGTAAGGGAACTCATACTGTAATGCCGAGAGCTCTGACACTCTACGAGCAGAAGAATAGCAACAAGAAACAAAACTTCCCAAGATAACATAATATCTAAGGAATGCCTAGGCTCCAACGGAGCCCCATAAAAGAACCTTAAGAACTAAAATAAGACTCCAGGAAGGCATAACTGGCTTGAACACAGGTCTGAGCCTGACCAAGGCCTGACAAAAAGATTGCACGTCTGGGATATCCCCAGAGGCTTAAGTAACAAAATAGAGAAGGCAGATATTTGACACTTTAGGGAACTTGCCAATAAACCCTTCTCCAAACCTTCTCGGAGAAAAAACAGAATTCTAGGAATCCCAACTCTACTCCAAGAGTAGCCTTTGGATTCACACCGATATAGATATTTTATAGTAAATCTTTCTAACAGAGACAATAGGTATGCGAGACTGAAATTCCAAGGTACAGCTAGAGCGTCCAAGGAACTCCTAGCTCCTCTCTGATGGTTGATGAAAACCACTGAAGCTAAAATTGTCTGACTGGAACCTGAACAACCGGGCCGAAGTTAACTGAGACCAGGCCAGGAGAGCATTGAAGATTGCTCTTAGTTCCAGAATGTTTATGGGAAGAACACACTCCGACCGAGTCCCTGTTCTCTGAGCCTTTAGAGAGCCTCCCAGAAGGCTGGCATCTGTTTTCACAATCACCCAAGAGGTTCTGTGAAAGCAGGTTTCCTGGGAAAGATGATCCAGAGACAACCACTAAAAAATAGAGAATCCTTGCCTCCTGCTCCAGCAGTAATCGTGGAGACAGATCCGCATAATCTTCGTTCCACTGCCTGCGCCTTAACTGCAGAGGTCTGAGATGGAAACTGATGAATGGCATGTCGTCTATTGCCGCTACCATCAGCCCGTTTACCTCCATACACTGGAATAGAACCCCAGACCTCGCTCCTGCATTGTAACAGGAACCATCACTCCCAAGTCGGAGAGGTCCCGAACACAGTGTAAGAACGCCTCTGTGTCTGGTCTACAGATAAATTTGAAAGCAGAAAACTGCCCCTGGGAGGAAAGGTCTTGACTCTAGTTTGTATCCCTGGGACACGATTTACACCGCCCAGGGATCCTGAACATCTCGTACCCAAGCCTGAACGAAAAATTAAAGTCTGCCCCCCCACAAGATCCAGTTCTGGATCGGGGGCAGACCCCTCATGCTGCTTTTGATGCAATAGCAGGCTCTTTGGATTGTTTTACCATGTTCCAAGACTGATTGGGACTCCAGGAAGGCTTGGACTGCTCCTGCTTGTAGTAGGAAGTGAAAGGATTTCCATTGAAATTTTGAAAGAAACGAAAATTACTCTGACATTCCTATTGCTTATTTATCTTATCCTGAAGGAGGAAAAGTCCCTTTCCTCCCGTGATGTCAGCAATTATTTCCGTCAATCCCGGCCCAAACAAAGTCTTTCCTTTGTAAGGAATCGCCAAAAGTTTAGACTTAGATGACTCATCCGCAGTCCAAGATCTGTGGGCCACTATTGCAAAAAAATGAAATTTTAGCTCCCAGCTTAATAACCTGAAGGGAAGCATCCGTGGTAAAGGAGTTGGACAACTTAAGGGCCTTTATCCTAACCTGGATTTCTTCAAGGGAAGAGTCTTTTTTTTTTAAATAATTTTTTTATTGAGGTTTTTTCGAATGTTACAACAAAAAGAGAGGAAAAATGTTTGTCACAAATACAATAAATAAATATACATTAACTTTTCAGGCGGGTATATTAACACCCACATGTGAGTGCTTGGAAGAGTCTGTTTTGAATAGATTCAGAAAATGCATCAAACAGTATGCTACCGCACTAGGGACAATAGCCATACAAACCGCGGTTGTCACTGTAAACCCTGGTGTACATATCCTGTAACTTCTTATCCATAGGATCCTTAAAGAAGCAACTATCCTCTATAGGAATAGTAGTTCTCTTGGCTAGCGTGGAAATTCCACCTTGGATACCGTCTGCCAAGATTCCTTGATAGAATCTTCTACACAAAACTTTTTAAATACAGGGGATGGAGAAAAAGGGATACCCAGTCTCTCCCATTCCTTAGCAATAATCTCAATCAAAATACTTATGTAGCTTACTGGACCTTTTAGGATTGACAACCACCATGGTGTCGCTGTCATCTAGAGTAGCTAAAACCTCCTTGAGTAACAAACGGAGGTGTTCTAGCTGAAACCTGAAGGATACAACTTCAAAATCAGTAGGACGAATTGCACTGTCCGAGTCTACGATTTCACCTTCAGATGCTACCGAAGTATCCTCCTCCTCAGGCTTCTAGGAGGGGGCATTCAAAATAGCAACAACAGCGTTAGCAACCTCACTTACTGAAACTTTACCTTTCCTCTTGCACTTTCCCTGCAGCATGGGAAAAGCAGAAAACGCATCAGAGACTGCAGAGGGCATGAGGGAAGCGATGTCTTGCAACGTGACTCCAGGTGGAGTTACAGAGGAAGCGCAGGGCACTGTATGAGTGGGTGATAACATTTTTGGACACTTGAGGAGAAAGCTGCGGTATATAGTGAACATTGTCATTAGGCACCTAAACAGTATCTGCCTTAGACAATGTTGGCTCAGAAAAAAATCTATCCCCTTAATTTAAAGTTCTCTCAAAACATAAGGAACAGAAGGGATAGGTGGTTCCACATTAGCATCAAAACAAGCCTTTTGCAAGGCATCTTGGTCCATTCTGACTCACAATGGAACAATTTACCACAAAAAAATACTTAAATTTTAATAAAAATTTAAACACAAAAAAACATTACTGTCACTTTAAATTTTAAAATGTAACCTTTTTTATATTCTGCAGTAAGTAACTAAAAAGCGCAGATTTAAACTTTATTATGCGCTTTCCAGTGAGATTGTTATCCGGTCACAGTGAATGCAGGGGAAAATGGCGCGCACCAGTAAACCGCCGCCTCAGTTAGCCCCACCCATCGTGGGCGTCTGAAAAATGAATCTCCCGGTCGGCATATTATAGATTCAAGGAGAAATGAAACCACATAATTTTTTAACAATCCTCAGCCCCAGTGTCTGCATTAACATACTGCCAGTATATGTTCCCCTTAACATATAGGAGAAAAACTGTGTCTCTCATTGAATAAAGTGCCCACTTTTTCCTGTTGAACCCAGAAAAATAAAGTCAGCACTTACCTCATAAATCTGCGAGGCAGCATGGCAGCTCACTAGGTTTGAGAGGTCTTCTCCCTCACATGGACCTGTGGAAAAAGGAGATAAAGACTGAGTTATCTTACTCAGGCTTTCAGAATTAGGGCAGCATTAACTACATGGGAGGCGCAGTGAGAATTATGTCCCACAAGTTCCCATTGCTCTAAAGACACCACTGCTCTACTGAAGAGACTGATATGGACTATGGCTACACCCTAGAACAAAGCAGCACAATCTTGCACTACTTAAAAAAATAATAAAATCTTGCTTGAAGAATCTTTTACTAACACCTAGCTTTACCACTTCCTTGCTCTAACGTAGGCAAAGAGAATGACTGGGGTGGGATGGAAGGGAGGTGATATTTAACAGTTTTGCTGTGGTGCTTTTTGCCGCCTTCTGCTGGGCAGGAGTGATATTCCCAACAGTAATTAATGATGATTCGTGGACTCATGTCATTAGAAAGAAAAAGTATCAGTACTTGTACTCAGTCTTAAAATATAAGATAGGACAAAAGTTTTGTTTACTGACAAATGAAAAGGCGACAATGTTTGGTTGCAACGACAAAATGCATTTTGAGGATGCAGCAGCATGAAAGGCTATCACTACCACAGTGTGAAAGTCCGACAATTAAATACGATGCAGGAAATATAATGGTGCGGGTATTCTTTGCCTATTCTGGAGTTGGTGTTTTTCATAAGATCAACTACACGTTGAAAGAGAAGTACCACTTTATTCTACATGAAGCTGTTTCAGGTGTCTATTAAGCCCAAGGAAGATCAATGAGAGCCAACTACAGACTTTCCCTCCACAATACCCAAACTATAAACCAATAGAATATCTTTGGGGACATTTAAAAGGCCAAAAGGCAGAACATGCTGTAATCTGAGATGTCCTCGCAGAAAATTCAGCATGTCTGCAGAAAGAATGACACGTTAGCGCTTTAACTTTGCTGCGTTGTTCCACATTTGACAGTTCGCTTCAAACAGAGCTATTTTCTGGCTGCATTGTGGAAGTTTTCCACACAGTGCATCCAGAGCAAAGTGCTGTTTGAAGTGAACTGTAAAATATGCATTAGTGCTGCAAAGCAGCAGTGTGTTGATCGTTGACTGGATCTCAGGGATTTTTTTCAAACCGTCCCCTAGCCTTTCCAGTCTGCAAAACTGATTTTTTTTAACGTAAGATGTTCTTATGAGCAATGCACCTTTTTTAACTTTTTTCAATGTTAGACCAAAAGAAAAGGAAACAAATTTATTCAAGAGAAATTTTACAATTTCTTTTCTTGCATGCAGCTAATTTGCTGCACTATTTTGCAAACCAACACATTGCAATTGAACAGGTGTTTTAGTGCAACTGCCTAATTTAAAATTAAATTTTATTTAAAAATGACCTGCAGAAATTTTTTTCACTAATAAAATCTCATCCCAGAAAGCGAGAAAAAAAAAGAAAAAGTTCTGCCTCTGGGTTAAAAGGGTGAAACACATTGTGACATCTCTATACACTCTATTTGATGCCCCAAAAGCATTGTGGAAAACATAAATTATGCTTACCTGATAATTTCATTCCCATCTGTGGGAGGAGAGTTCACGGTTTCATTCATTACTTGTGGAAATTAAAAACCTGGCCACCAGGAGGAGACAGAGAAACCACAGCCAAAGGCTTAAATACCTCCCCCACTCCCCTCATCCCCCAGTCCTTCTGCCGAGGGAACAAGGAACAGTAGGAGAAATATCAGGGTATAAATGGTGCCATTAGAACAAAAATAAATTTAGGTCCGCTAACGGAGAAACAGGCAGGAGCCATGGACTCTCTTCCCAACAGATGGAAATTAAATTATCAGGTAAGCATAATTTATGTTTTCCATCTTAAAGGGACATTAAAGACTTGTCATTAGGGTTTTTTGTTTGTTTTTTTGTCATAATGCCGTTTTAGTTTTTAAAATGCAAATCGCATCTTTTTTATTATAGGTATTTTTTATTTATTTTTTAACATTTACGTGTGCTTTATTCCGGCTCCCTGCTGAATCTGTGCAGACATGGTGGATGTCTGTGCTTATTGCTGTGAGCGTGCACGCATGTAGACATTGCGCTCACAGCATAAGTAAAAAACTACTGCTGCTATAACGTATGCAGGGATTATCTTTAGCTTTTTTTTTTTTTTTTACACAATAATAGATTTTGAAGTGGCATCAGCTATTGATTGCTATATAGCCAATACAATTACAATTATTATTTAAAGTTTAATTTATGTACGCTATTTATTCATTCCTATGTGCACATTTAAAATATTTTTTCCCTCTGGTGAGAAGGGAAAATTCATTCTTGTGGTGCAAGGGAAAGAGGGATGGGTAGGGATCTGTCTCCCAACACACTGTTACAGCCCAGCGAGGCAGCTACTGTGTCATAATCAGGTCTGCTGTCCGAAACAATAAGCTGTGTCGCCCTTCTTACCCCTCACCTTTCTCTCCAAGCTCCCGTTCAAGCCATAAATTATTTAGCTTTCCTATGCCTGTCAGAGTCTCTGCTGATCGGACCCTATGCAAATCTGCTCCATACCTAGGCTTTGATTTGCGGCTCTGCCCGGCAGCTCACACTCTCTGTGCTCCGCATGTGATAGGGAGCAGGCATTAGGAAGATAAAAGCAGATACTGTAGGGAAAGCTTTGTTTGTCTTGTTAGGCGTAGGGAGAGGTCAGCCAAAGAATGTAGTCTTCTGTTCCGTGCACAACAGGGATAATGACGACCAGACAGAGACTGCAAATTACCCTTTTCTCCCTAGATTCTTACAGCTATTAGGTCAAAAAAATCTTCAGAGAAACGTAAATTCTGACAAGCTGGTCCTCTCACACAACTGTCATTCAGTAACATCGGCTCCAATGAATATATGAAGCTTGTTCACAAGGTTGCTAAGTACGAGCCTTATAGATTCAGTGGAGACTGCTCTCTTCGTATTTGGGGTAGTGGAAATGGGTGCGCACATCATGTGACACGACATCAGTAACCATTTTATTTAAAAAAAAAAAAAAAAAAAACGTAATATGAGAAACCAGAAGGTGTTTAGGGTCCCTTTAATGGTAGAAGAGTCCACTGCTTCATTCATAACTTGTGGAAAACAAATGCCCAAGCTCTAGAGGACACTGAATGAAAAAAATAGGACAAAGAAGGAGTACCCCAATCTGAGGGCACCACAGCCTGCAAAACCTCTCTCCCAAAAGCTGCTTCCGCCGAAGCAAAAACATCACATTTGTAAAACTTTGTAAAAGTATGTAAGGAGGACCAAGTAGCCGCCTTACAAATCTGCTCCATAGAGGCCTCATTCTTAAAGGCCATAAAGAGGCCACAGCCCTATTTGAGTGAGCCGTAATCCTCTGAGGAGGCTTATGTCCCGCTGTCTCATAGGCCAAACAAATAAAGCTCCTCAACCAAAAAGAAAGGGAAGTGGAAGAGGCCTTCTGCCCCCCTGCGCTTCCCCGAATACACAACAAATAAAGATGAAGTCTGTCTGAATTCTTTTCGTGGCCTGAAGATAGAACTTCAAGGCTCGAACCACATCCAAATTATGAAGCAACCTTTCCTTTGAAGAAGAAGGGTTAGGACAAAGGAAGGAACCACTATCTCTGATTGAAGTTATCTCCTGATTGAAGTTACAATTCGACACAACCTTGGGAAGAAATCCCAACCCAGTGCGAAGAACAGCCTTATTGGCATGAAAAAACAGATAAGGAGGCTCACATTGCAAGGCCACCAACTCAGACTCTGCGTGCCGATGCAATAGCCAGTAGGAATAGAACATTCCAAGAAAGAGTTTTAATGTCAAGTGATGCATAGGCTCAAACAGAGCCTTCTGCAAAATCTTAAGTACAAGTTTAAGCTCCAAGGGGGAGTGGAATTTCTAAAGACAGAGCCTGATCCTAGATCCTAGACAGAGCCTGAAGAAAGGACTGAATATCAGGAAGCTCCGGAAGTTTCTTGTGTAACAGTACCGATAAAGCCGAAATCTGTCCTTTTAAGGAACTGGCGGCAAAGTCCATTCTCCAACCCATCCTGGAGGAAGGACAGAATCCTGGATAACCCTAACCCTATGCCAGGGATAACACGTTCCTCACACCGGACAAGGAGGTCCTCCACACCTTATGATAGATGCGACGAAGTGACCGGTTTCCTGGCTTGAATGAGAGTATCAATCACACTCTCAGAAATCCTCTCTTGGTTAGGACTAAGCGTTCAATCTCCATGCAATCAGCTACAGAATCGAGATTTTGATATAGAAAAAGAGCCTGAACCAGCAGATCTCTGCGAAAAAATAAACCTCCATGGAGGAGATGATGACATTCCCCACCAGATCTGCAAACCACATCCTCCGTGGCCACGACGGAGAAATCAGAATAGCCGAAGCTTGCTCCTGCTTGATGCGGGCCACTACTCGAGGTAGAAGTGGCAACGTTGGAAATATGTAGACTAGATTTAACTCCCAAGGTACCGCTAAGGCATCTATCAGCTCTGACTGGGGATCCCTGGACCGCGACCCGTATCTGGGTAGCTTGAAGTCAAGTCTGGACACCATGAGATCTATCTCCGGCGTCCCCCATCTGTTGCAGATCTCCGCAAACACCTCGGGATAGAGAGACCATTCCCCCAGATGAAACGTTTGTCTGCTGAGAAAATCCGCTTCCCAGTTGTCTACACCCGGAATGTGAATCGCTGATAGCGAACAGTTGTGGGTCTCCGCCCATTCCAGAATCCGAGAAACTTCCCTCATGGCTAGGGAGCTTCTCGTTCCCCCCTGATGATTGATGTAAGCCAACGAGGTAATGTTGTCTGATTGGAATCTGATGAATCGGCATGACCCCAGGAGGGGCCAAGCCCTCAGAGTGTTGAAGATCGCTCGAAGTACCAAAATATTGATTGGGAGAAGCGACTCCTCTCGAGTCCAAGTGCCTTGTGCATTCCTGGCACCCCAAACAGCTCCCCATACTGACAGATTTGCGTCCGTGGTCACAATCTCCCAGGATGGTGTCAAGAAGGATGTCCCCTGGGACAGTTGACCCGGGCAGATCCACTAAGATTCCCTCGTTTGGTTGTCCAGGGAGATCTGTTGAGATAGATCTGAGTGATCACCGTTCCATTGTCTCAACATGCACAACTGAAGAGGTCTGAGATGGAACATGGCGTATGGAAAGACATCTATGCTGGATATCATAAGCCCAATCACCTCCATAGACCGGGCCACAGATGGCCTTAAAGGTCTGAAGGGCAAGACAGCTGGAAGCAATCTTGCAATGTCTCTGATCTGTAAGGACTATCTTCATGGATATGGAATCTATGATCGTGCCCAGAAGTTCCACTCTGTTGCTGGGAACCAGGGAACTATTTCCCTTGTTTATCTTCCATCCATGGGATTGAAGAAGAAGAGCCCTTGAATGGTCCTCTTCTAGACTGCATGACGAACGACCAGGATGTCATCTAGATAAGGCGCCACTGCAATACTTCTGGCCCTTGCTACCGCGAGCAGCGCCCCCAGAACCTTCGTAAAGACTCTTGGGGCAGTCGCCAGATCGAATGGTAGGGCCACAAAATGGAAGTGTTGGTCTAGAAATGCAAAACTTAGGAATCTGAAGTGGTCCTTATGGATTGGCACGTGAAAGCAAGCATCCTTCAAATATATTGTAGTCATGAACTGTCCCTCTTGAATTAGGGGCAGAATGGACCTGATCGTCTCCATCTTGAACGATGGAACTGACAGAAAATTGTTTAGGCACTTTAGGTCTAGAATCGGGCGAAATGTGCCCACGAAAAGGTTTGAATAATACCCCAAACCTCTTTCCGCTAGAGGTACTGGTACAATTACTCAGAAAGAGGAGAGATCCCTCACGCACTCTAGAAAGGTGTTTCTCTTGTCTGGACTTTAAGAAAGGTTTGATAGAAGTAATCTGCCCCAGACCTCCAGAACTCAAGGATCCTGAACGTCTCTCATCATAGCCTTCAAGAAAAGCGATAGTCTGCCCCCTACGCAATCCAGAGACGGATCGGGGGCCACCCCTTCATGCCGATTTTGTCTCGGTGGGCTTCTTGCTCTGCCTGGTTCCAAGATTAAGAAGGTTTCCAAGATCCCTTGGACTGCTCCGGGTTGTCCGAACGAAAGGGATGAAAAGTAGACCCCTTAGGCTTATTCTTATCCTGCGGTAGGAAAGCACCCTTGCCTCCCGTGACCGTGGATATAATAGTCCAGGCCCGGACCAAAAAGAACTTTCCCCTTAAACGGGATAGTAATCTAGACTTGGAAGCCATGTCAGCAGACCACGACTTTAACCATAAAGCCCTATGGGCTAGAATAGAGAACCCTGATGTCTTGGCATTCAGGAGAAAAATCTGCATATTTGCATCACAGATAAACAAATTAGCCACCCTTCAGGCCTTAATTCTTTCCTGTATCTCATCGAGGGGAGTCTCCACCTTGACCATAGCTGAGCGTCACACCAGTAGGTAGCAGCTCCAGCCACCACAGCGACTGCCTCTGCCGGCTGAAATACAAATCCTGTGAGTTGAAACATTTTTCTCAACATGTATTCAAATTTTTTATCCATGGGCTCTTTGAACGACGAACTATACTCGAGTGGGATAGTTGTACGCTTAGCGAGCGTGGAGGTAGCTCCATCCACCATAGGGATGGCCCCCCACAGCTCAAGCTGAAAGTCCGGAACGGGGAACAGTTTTTTAAAAGAAGTAGAGGGAGAAAAGGACGAACCAAGTTCCTCCCATTCGTTCTTAATAATATCTTAACAGGAACCGGGGAGGTCTGAGGCACCATCCTGTCCTCATAGACCCCATCTAGCTTAGGGATCGGAAGCCTTGTTTCCCGAACCTCTAACGTAGCAAGCACCTCTTTCAGCAAGAAACACAAATGCTCCATTTTAAACTTAAAGTCTGGTTCTTCCGCAGCCAGAGGTCTAGATGTCGCCGATTCCGACCCAGAAAGAGCGTCCTCTGAGAAGTCGGAGTAGTCTTCATCAGCGGACAATCTGTCAGAGCCATCCAATGGAGTAGATGACCCCTGGGACGGATAGCTATGTTTCACCTTTCACTTGCGCTTAGCAGGGCGTGGTAAGGCATTGAAGACTGCAGAGACCGCCGTTTGCAACTGATCAGCGAAATCTGGTGGCCAAAGAGCCCCACACGCAGGAGGATTAGTAGTTTCCTGGGGAGCTGCATGTGTAATCGGAGATGAATGTAGGTAAAGCACCTCGCGGGACGGAGAACCCTCAGAGGTGGACGGCTCAGTTGTACTCCTCCTCCTCACAATAAACACAGGTATTTGATATGTTAGAGGGTACTCCCTCTTTAACCAAAAGCTTGCACCTTTTTACGGACTAGATAGAAATAAATGGCACCTTTATATCCCAATGGTCTGGGCACTCACCACCTATGACCCGAACAACAGAGAAACCATTTTGTCTCCTGCAACTGCCAAACAAGAAGTGGAAGCTAAAGAGGCCACACTGGTCACATGGAGTGCCATGCAGGACTGCCCCTGCCCTATAGAGAAAAAAGCCAAAAAAAAAAAAGCTGTGCCGATATCGCTCAAGAAAATCTGACTGTTGGCAACATTGCAAGAGCCTTATCTCACACATGTCGCAGCATCAAACACAATAAAGAATATTATGCATAAATCCCACCCTGTCCATACAACCCCCTTCCCGGGGATATTAACCCTTGATTCTATACAGATAAAAGGAGACACATTGTGACCCTGTCTTCTTGAGTTATCATATGTGTATAAATGAAACAATCTTACCAGAATCTATGCCGTGGAACAGGAACAAGGCCTCTCAAGTGTGACAGGATAGTAGCATCGCTTCTGACATGGACTTGAGTGCAGAAAGCAGGCAGCGAAACTCGTCAACGCTGATTGCTTAAGGAGCTATTAATCTGAGTCGGGATGGTTCGCAGAAAGACTCTCCCTGCATCTCCGGACTCTAACTTTCACCCAGGCTGTTACTGAGAGGCTGACAGGACTACTTAACACCTCCAGTCCCACTCCAAAGAATACTACCCCTCCATAAGAGACTACTCCGAATCTTCAGACACTTCTCTGCCAACCTCCTGTGACAAAAGCAAAGAATGACTGGGGGATGAGGGGAGCGGTGGAGGTATTTAAGCCTTTGGCTGTGGTGTCTTTGCCTCCTCCTGGTGGCCAGGTTCTTAATTCCCACAAGTAATGAATGAAGCCGTGGACTCTCCTCCCATTAAGATGGAAATAATGATTCTGTACAAACGTGTCAAATAGTCCCAAACAAATGTCTTAGAGATAAACGGAGTGATTTTCAGTTTCTGGAAAGCAAGTTTTTTTTTTAATAAGACCATAGATTATTTCTCATAAGTCAAGCTAAACAAACATGTAATGGTTTATCAAAAGCATAAGAATATGCAAAAAAATCTCACTCACCTTATCAGTGATGGTTGCAATGTATCTATGCACTCAATATCAGAGGGAAACTGATTTACTTCTTTTTACCAAATACTGTACCACTTTAAGGTGGGCCCTACAAAAAAAAAAAGGTATGTTAGATTAAAAACAATTTGAAAAACATATATTGTGATAAACACAACATTACAAAACAGGAATGATACATTATAGCAAAACTAAAGATATGCTACAGATACAACCTTTTCCCCCCTTACACCCATTATAGTGACAGTCAAGACTAGTGCATAACATGGTCTCTTGCAGAGTTCCACACAATACCAGAAAATGTCAGGGCACCTTCTACTTTCTACATACACCCCTTCCTCTTTCTGTCAGAGTTAGTTAACCTACAGCCTATTTAAGGGGACATGAAATCACAAAAAAATAATTCATGAGTCAGACAGCATTTCAGCTTTCCAATTTACTTCTAATATTTAATTTGCTTTGTCCTTTGGTTATCCTTTGTTGAAAAGCATATCTAGGTAGGTTCAGAAGAAGCAACGCATTATTGAGAGCTAGCTGCTGATTGCTGTACAGGGTGGGCATTCATTTTTCAAAACTGGGATTAAAAATATGGTTTCTCACATTCTCATAGTGACATATTCATGACTAATGGGTTAAGCACTAAAGCAATCCACACGTGATGAGAACAGGGGTGTTCTTCAGAGCTTATCTTCCAAATTATTTTGGAAGATAAGCTCTGAAGAACATCCCTGTTCTCATCTCTAAGTTACATATAGTATCTTATTGAATCTATCTTTAACCCCTACAGACGTATCCCTTAAAAACAGAATTTATGTTTACCTGATAAATTTCTTTCTCCAACGGTGTGTCCGGTCCACGGCGTCATCCTTACTTGTGGGATATTCTCTTCCCCAAAGGAAATGGCAAAGAGCCCCAGCAAAGCTGGTCACATGATCCCTACCTAGGCTCCGCCTACCCCCAGTCATTCGACCGACGTTAAGGAGGAATAATAGCATAGGAGAAACCATATGGTACCGTGGTGACTGTAGTTAAGAAAATAAATTATCAGACCTGATTAAAAAACCAGGGAGGGCCGTGGACCGGACACACCGTTGGAGAAAGAAATTTATCAGGTAAACATAAATTCTGTTTTTCTCCAACATAGGTGTGTCCGGTCCACGGCGTCATCCCTTACTTGTGGGAACAATACCAAAGCTTTAGGACACGGATGAAGGGAGGGAGCAAATCAGGTCACCTAAATGGAAGGCACCACGGCTTGCAAACCTTTCTCCCAAAAATAGCCTCAGAAGAAGCCAAAAGTATCAACTTGTAAAATTTGGTAAAAGTGTGACAGTGAAGACCAGTCGCTGCCCTACATATCTGATCAACAGAAGCCTCGTTCTTGAAGGCCCATGTGGAAGCCACAGCCCTAGTCGGAATGAGCCGTGATTCTTTCGGGAGGCTGCCGTCCGGCAGTCTCGTAAGCATCTGATGATGCTTTTAATCCAAAAAGAGAGAGAGGTAGAAGTTGCTTTTTGACCTCTCCTTTTACCTGAATAAACAACAAACAGGGAAGATGTTTGTCTAAAATCCTTTGTAGCATTAAATAGAATTTTAGAGCGGCGAACAACATCCAAATTGTGCAACAAGCGTTCCTTCTTTTGAACTGGTTTCGGACACAGAGAAGGTACGATAATCTCCTGGTTAAGTTTTTGTTAGAAAAACTTTTTGAAGAAAACCAGGTTTAGTACGTAAAAACCACCTTATCTGCATGGAACACCAGATAAGGAGGAGAACACTGCAGAGCAGATAATTCTGAAACTCTTCTAGCAGAAGAAATTGCAACTAAAACAAAACTTTCCAAGATAATAACTTTAATATCAACGGAATGTAAGGGTTCAAACGGAACCCCCTGAAGAACTGAAAGAACTAAATTGAGACTCCAAGGAGGAGTCAAAGGTTTGTAACAGGCTTGATTCTAACCAGAGCCTGAACAAAGGCTTGAACATCTGGCACAGCTGCCAGTTTTTTGTGAAGTAACACCGACAAGGCAGAAATCTGTCCCTTCAGGGAACTTGCGATAATCCTTTTTCCAATCCTTCTTGAAGGAAGGATAGAATCCTTGGAATCTTAACCTTGTCCCCAAGGGAATCCTTTAGATTCACACCAACAGATATATTTTTTTCCAAATTTTGTGGTAAATCTTTCTAGTTACAGGCTTTCTGGCCTGAACAAGAGTATCGATAACAGAATCTGAGAAACCTCGCTTCGATAAAATCAAGCGTTCAATCTCCAAGCAGTCAGCTGAGTGAAACCAGATTCGGATGTCTCGAACGACCCTGAACAAGAAGGTCTCGTCTCAAAGGTTAGCTTCCAAGGTGGAGCGATGACATATTCACCAGATCTGCATACCAAGTCCTGCGTGGCCACGCAGGAGCTATCAAAGATCACCGACGCCCTCTCTGATTGATCCTGGCTACCAGCCTGGGGATGCGAGGAAACGGCGGGAAACACATAAGCTAGTTTGAAGGTCAAGGTGCTACTAGTGCATCCACTAGAGCGCCTTGGGATCCCTGGTTCTGGACCCGTAGCAAGGAACTTTGAAGTTCTGACGAGAGGCCATCAGATCCATGTCTGGAATGCCCCAAAGTTTGAGTGACCTTGGGCAAAGATTTCCGGATGGGTTCCCCACTCCCCCGGATGCAAATGTTCTGACGACTCAGAAAATCCGCTTCCCAATTTTCCACTCCCGGGATGTGGATAGCAGACAGGTTGGCAGGAGTGAGGACTCCGCCCATAGAATAATCTTGGTCACTTCTCCATTGCTAGGGAACTCCTTGTTCCCCCCCTGATGGTTGATGTAAGCAACAGTCGTCATGTTGTCTGATTGGAAACCGTATGAACTTGGTCCTCGCTAGCTGAGGCCAAGCCTTGAGAGCATTGAATATCGCTCTCAGTTCCAGAATATTTATCGGTAGAAGAGATTCTTCCCGAGACCAAGACCCTGAGCTTTCAGGGATCCCCAGACCCGCGCCCCAGCCCATCAGACTGGCGTCGGTCGTGACAATGACCCACTCTGGTCTGTGGAATGTCATCCCTCGTGACAGGTTGTCCAGGGACAGCCACCAACGGAGTGAGTCTCTGGTCCTCTGATTTACTTGTATCTTTGGAGACAAGTCTGTATAGTCCCCATTCCACTGACTGAGCATGCACAGTTGTAATGGTCTATAGATGAAATGCGCGCAAAGGAACTATGTCCATTGCCGCTACCATCAACCCGATCACTTCCATGCACTGAGCTACGGAAGGAAGAGGAACGGAATGAAGTATTCGACAAGAGTCCAGAAGCTTTGTCTTTCTGGCCTCTGTTAGAAAAATCCTCATTTCTGAGGAGTCTATAATTGTTCCCAAGAAGGGAACCCTTGTTGACGGGGATAGAGAACTCTTTTCCACGTTCACTTTCCAGCCGTGCGATCTGAGAAAGGCCAGGACGATGTCCGTGTGAGCCTTTGCTCGAGGGAGGGGACGACCGCTTGAATCAGAATGTCGTCACGGTAAGGTACTACTGCAATGCCCCTTGGTCTTAGCACAGCTAGAAGGGACCCTAGTACCTTTGTGAAAAATCCTTGGAGCAGTGGCTAATCCGAAAGGAAGCGCCACGAACTGGTAATGTTTGTCCAGGAATGCAAACCTTAGGAACCGATGATGTTCCTTGTGGATAGGAATATGTTAGATACGCATCCTTTAAATCCACCGTGGTCATGAATTGACCTTCCTGGATGGAAGGAAGGATAGTTCGAATGGTTTCCATCTGAAAGATGGGACCTTGAGAAATTTGTTTAAGATCTTGAGATCTAGGATTGGTCTGAATGTTCCCTCTTTTTTGGGAACTATGACAGAATTGGAGTAGAACCCCATCCCTTGTTCTCTCAATGGAACAGGATGAATCACCCCATTTTTAACAGGTCTTCTACACAATGTAAGAACGCCTGTCTTTTTATGTGTGTCTGAAGACAACTGAGACCTGTGGAACCTTCCCCTTGGGGGAAGTCCCTGAATTCCAGAAGATAACCCTGGGAGACTATTTCTAGCGCCCAAGGATCCAGACATCTCTTGCCCAAGCCTGAGCGAAGAGAGAGAGTCTGCCCCCACCAGATCCGGTCCCGGATCGGGGGCCGATATTTTCATGCTGTCTTGGTAGCAGTGGCAGGTTTCTTTGCCTGCTTTCCTTGTTCCAGCCTTGCATTGGTCTCCAAGCTGGCTTGGCCTGAGAAGTATTACCCTCTTGCTTAGAGGACGTAGCACCTTGGGCTGGTCCGTTTTTACGAAAGGGACGAAAATTAGGTCTATTTTTTGCCTTGAAAGGGCCGATCCTGAGGAAGGGCATGGCCCTTACCCCCAGTGATATCAGAGATAATCTCTTTCAAGTCAGGACCAAACAGCGTTTTCCCCTTGAAAGGAATGTTTAGTAGCTTGTTCTTGGAAGACGCATCAGCCGACCAAGATTTCAACCAAAGCGCTCTGCAGCGCCACAATAGGCAACCCAGAATTCTTAGCCGCTAACTTAGCCAATTGCAAAGAGGCGTCTAGAGTGAAAGAATTAGCCAATTGAGAGCATTGACTCTGTCCATAAATCTCCTCATAAGGAGAGAGTCACTATCGAGCACCTTAATCAGTTCATCAAACCAGAAATATGCGGCTGTAGTGACAGGGACAATGCTTGAAATGTGTTGTAGAAGGTAACCATGCTGAACAAACATCTTTTTAAGCAAACCTTCTAATTTTTTATCCATAGGATCTTTGAAAGCACAACTATCTCTATGGGAATAGTGGTGCGTTTGTTTAAAGTAGAAACCGCTCCCTCGACCTTGGGGACTGACTGCCATAAGTCCTTTCTGGGGTCGACCATAGGAAAACAATTTTTAAAATATGGGGGAGGGACGAAAGGAATACGGGGGCCTTTCCCATTCTTTATTAACAATGTCCGCCACCCGCTTGGTATAGGAAAAGCTTCTGGGAGCCCCTGGCACCTCTAGGAACTTGTCCATTTTACATAGTTTCTCTGGGATGACCAAATTTTCACAATCATCCAGAGTGGATAATACTCCTTAAGCAAAATGCGGAGATGTTCCAATTTAAAAGTAATCACATCAGATTCAGCCTGCTTGAGAAATGTTCCTAAATCAGTAAATTTCTCCCTCAGACAAAAAACCTCCTGCTCCCTCAGATTGGGTTTAGGGGGCCCTTCAGAGATATTAATATCAGCGTCGTCATGCTCTTCAGTAACTAAAACAGAGCATCCACGCTTACGCTGACAAGGGTTCATTTTGGCTAAAATGTTTTTGACAGAATTTATCCATTACAGCCGTTAATTGTTGCATAGTAAGGAGTATTGGCGCGCTAGATGTACTAGGGGCCTCCTGAGTGGGCAAGACTCGTGTAGACGAGGAGGGAATGATGCAGTACCATGCTTACTCCCCTCACTTGAGGAATCATCTTGGGCATCATTGTCATTATCACATAAATCACATTTATTTAAATGAATAGGAATTCTGGCTTCCCCACATTCAGAACACAGTCTATCTGGTAGTTCAGACATGTTAAACAGGCCATAAACTTGATAAGAAAGTACAAAAACGTTTGAAATAAACCGTTACTGTCACTTTAAATTTTAAACTGAACACACTTTATTACTGCAATTGCGAAAAAACATGAAGGAATTGTTCAAAATTCACCAAACTTTCACCACAGAGTCTTAAAGCCTTGATAATATTGCACACCAATTTTGGAAGCTTTAACCCTTAAAATAACGGACCGGAGCCGTTTTAAGCTTTAACCCCTTTACAGTCCCTGGTATCTGCTTTGCTGAGACCCAACCAAACCAAGGGGAATACGATACCAAATGATGCTTCAGAAGTCTTTTATAAGTATCAGAGCTCTCTCACATGCGACTGCATGCCATGCCTCTCAAAAACAAGTGCGCAACACCGGCGCGAAATGAGACTCTGCCTATGCTTTGGGAAAGCCCCTAAAGAATAAGGTGTCTAAAACAGTGCCTGCGATATTATTATATCAAAAATACCCAGAATAAATGATTCCTCAAGGCTAAATAAGTGTTAATATCAATCGATTTAGCCCAAAAAAATGTCTACAGTCTAAATAAGCCCTTGTGAAGCCCTTATTTACATCGTAATAAAACCATGGCTTACCGGATCCCATAGGGAAATGACAGCTTCCAGCATTACATCGTCTTGTTAGATTGTGTCATACCTCAAGCAGCAAAGGACTGCAAACTGTTCCCCCACTGAAGTTAATGCTCTCAACAGTCCTGTGTGGAACAGCCATGGATTTTAGTTACGGTTGCTAAAATCATTTTCCTCATACAAACAGAATTCTTCATCTCTTTTCTGTTCTGAGTAAATAGTACGTACCAGCACTATTTGAAAATAACAAACTCTTGATTGAATAATGAAAAACTACAGTTAAACACTAAAAAACTCTAAGCCATCTCCGTGGAGATGTTGCCTGTACAACGGCAAAGAGAATGACTGGGGTAGGCGGAGCCTAGGAGGGATCATGTGACCAGCTTTGCTGGGCTCTTTGCCATTTCCTGTTGGGGAAGAGAATATCCCACAAGTAAGGATGACGCCGTGGACCGGACACACCTATGTTGGAGAAACATAAATTATGCTTAGGTGATAATTTCCATCATTAGGAGGAGAGTCCATGGTTTCATTCATTACTTGTGGGAAAACAGAACCTAGCAACCAGGAGCAGGCAAAGACACCCCAGCCAAAGGCTTAAATACCGACCCCACTCCCCTCATCCCCCACTCATTCTGCCGAGGGAACAAGGAACAGTAGGAGAAATATCAGGGTATAAATGGTGCCAGAATAACATAATTTATGCTTACCTGATAAATGTATTTCTCTTGTAGTGTGTTCAGTCCACGGGTCATCCATTACTTATGGGATATATTCTCCTTCCCAACAGGATCACCCAAGCAGAGCTGCTATATAGCTCCTCCCCTCACATGTCATATCCAGTCATTCGACCGAAACAAGACGAGAAAGGAGAAACTATAAGGTGCAGTGGTGACTGGAGTTATAATTTTAAAATTTAGAACCTGCCTGAAAAGACAGTGCGGGCCGTGGACTGAACACACTACAAGAGAAATAAATTTATCAGGTAAGCATAAATTATGCTTTCTCTTGTTAAGTGTGTTCAGTCCACAGGTCATCCATTACTTATGGGATACCAATACCAAAGCTAAGTACACGGATGATGGGAGGGACAAGGCAGGAACATTAAACAGAAGGAACCACTGCCTGTAGAACCTTTCTCCCAAAACCAGCCTCCGAAGAAGCGAAAGTGTCAAATTTGTAAAATTTGGAAAAAGTATGAAGTGAAGACCAAGTTGCAGCCTTGCAAATCTGTTCAACAGAGGCCTCATTCTTAAAGGCCCAGGTGGAAGCCACAGCTCTAGTGGAATGAGCTGTAATCCTATCAGGAGGCTGCTGTCCAGCAGTCTCGTAGGCTAAACGTATTATGCTACGAAGCCAAAAAGAGAGAGAGGTAGCCGAAGCCTTTTGACCCCTCCTCTGTCCAGAGTAAACGACAAACAGAGAAGAAGTTTGTCTAAAATCTTTAGTCGCCTGTAAGTAGAACTTCAGAGCACGGACCACGTCTAGATTATGCAAAAGACGTTCCTTCTTTGAAGAAGGATTAGGACATAACGATGGAACAACAATTTCTTGATTGATATTCCTGTTAGAAACAACCTTAGGTAAAAACCCAGGTTTAGTACGCAGAACTACCTTGTCTGAATGAAAGATCAGATAAGGAGAACCACAATGTAAGGCAGATAACTCAGAGACTCTTCTAGCCGAGGAAATAGCCATCAAAAACAAAACTTTCCAAGATAAAAAGTTTAATATCAATGGAATGAAGGAGTTCAAACGGAACACCCTGAAGAACTTTAAGAACCAAGTTTAAGCTCCACGGAGGAGCAACAGCTTTAAACACAGGTTTAATTCTAGCCAAAGCCTGACAAAAGGCCTGGACGTCTGGATGCTCTGCCAGACGTTTGTGTAAAAGAATAGACAGAGCTGAAATCTGTCCCTTTAGCGAACTAGCGGATAAACCCTTTTCTAAACCCTTTTGTAGAAAAGCTAATATCCTAGGAATCCTAACCTTACTCCATGAGTAACTCTTGGATTCGCACCAATATAAATATTTACGCCATATCTTATGGTAAATTTTTCTTGTCACAGGTTTCCGAGCCTGTATTAATGTATCAATAACCGAATCCGAAAACCCATGCTTTGATAGAATCAAGCGTTCAATTTCCAGGCAGTCAGCCTCAGAGAAATTAGGTTTGGATGGTTGAAAGGACCCTGAATTAGAAGGTCCTGCCTCAGAGGAAGAGACCATGGTGGACAGGACGACATGTCCACTAGGTCTGCATACCAGGTCCTGCGTGGCCACGCAGGCGCTATCAGAATTACCGATGCCCTCTCCTGTTTGATCCTGGCAATCAGCCGAGGTAGCAACGGAAACGGTGGAAACACATAAGCTATGTTGAAAACCCAAGGGGCTGCTAATGCATCTACCAGCACCGCTCCTGGGTCCCTGGACCTGGATCCGTAGCAAGGAAGTTTCGCGTTCTGGCGAGATGCCATGAGATCCAGGTCCGGTTTGCCCCAACGACGAATCAGTTGAGCAAATACCTCCGGGTGAAGTTCCCACTCTCCCGGATGAAAAGTCTGACGACTTAGGAAATCCGCCTCCCAGTTCTCTACGCCTGGGATGTGAATCGCTGACAGGTGGCAAGAGTGAGACTCTGCCCAGCGAATTATCTTCGAGACTTCCAACATCGCTAGGGAACTCCTGGTTCCCCCTTGATGATTGATGTAAGCCACAGTCGTGATATTGTCCGACTGAAATCTGATGAACCTCAGCTTTGCTAACTGAGGCCAAGCCAGAAGAGCATTGAATATTGCTCTTAATTCCAGAATGTTTATTGGGAGGAGTTTCTCCTCCTGAGTCCACGAACCCTGAGCCTTCAGGGAATTCCAGACTGATCCCCAGCCTAGAAGGCTGGCATCCGTTGTTACAATCGTCCAATCTGGCCTGCGAAAGGTCATTCCTTTGGATAGATGAACCGGTGACAACCACCAGAGAAGCGAATCTCTGGTCTCCTGGTCCAGATCTAGCAAAGGGGACAGATCTGAGTAATCCCCGTTCCATTGACTGAGCATGCATAGTTGCAGCGGTCTGAGATGCAGGCACGCAAATGGCACTATGTCCATTGCCGCTACCATTAAGCCGATTACCTCCATGCACTGAGCTACCGATGGGCTTGGAATGGAATGAAGGACACGGCAAGCATTGAGAATCTTTGATACCTGGACTCCGTCAGGTAAATCTTCATCTCTACAGAATCTATAAGAGTCCCTAGAAAAGGAACCCGTGTGAGTGGTACAGAGAACTCTTTTCCACGTTCACTTTCCACCCATGCGACCTCAGAAATGCTAGAACTATCTCTGTATGAGACTTTGCATTCTGAAAACTTGACGTTTGAATCAGAATGTCGTCTAGGTACGGAGCCACCGCTATGCCTCGTGGTCTTAGTACCGCCAGAAGTGAGCCCAGAACCTTCGTAAAAATTCTCGGGGCTGTGGCTAACCCGAAGGGAAGAGCCACAAACTGGTAATGGCCTGTCTAGAAAGGCAAACCTCAGTACAGATAATGATCTTTGTGAATCGGTATATGAAGGTAAGCATCCTTTAAGTCCACCGTGGTCATATATTGACCCTCTTGGATCATGGGTAGGATGGTTCGAATGGTTTCCATCTTGAACGATGGTACCCTTAGGAATTTGGTTTAAGATCTTTAAGTCCAAGATTGGTCTCAAGGTTCCCTCTTTTTTGGGAACCACAAATAGATTTGAGTAAAATCCTTGTCCCTGTTCCGATCCGCGGAACTGAGTGGATCACCCCCATGATAAGAGGTCTTGTACACATTGTAGAAATGCCTCTCTCTTTACTAGGTTTGTCGACAACCTCGAAAGATGGAACCTCCCTTGTAGAGGAGAGGATTTGAAATCCAGAAGGTATCCCTGAGATATAATCTTTAACGTCCAGGGATCCTGCACATCTCTTGCCCAAGCCTGGGCAAAGAGAGAAAGTCTGCCCCCCATTAAATCCGTCTCTGGATAGGGGGCCCTGACTTCATGCTGTCTTAGGGGCGGGAGTAGGCTTTCTGGCCTGCTTGCCCTTGTTCCATGACTGGTTGCCTTTCCAACCTTGTCTGTAACGAGCAGTAGTTCCTTCCTGTTTGGGAGCGGAGGAAGTCGATGCTGTTCCTGCCTTGAAGTTACGAAAGGCACGAAAATTAGACTGTTTGGCATTTGGTTTGGCCCTGTCCTGAGGAAGGGCGTGGCCCTTACCTCCCGTAATGTCAGCAATAATTTCCTTAAAGCCGGGCCCGAATAAGGTCTGCCCTTTGAAAGGAATGTTAAGTAGCTTAGACTTGGAAGTTACATCCGCTGACCAGGATTTAAGCCAGAGCGCTCTGCGCGCCTGTATGGCGAATCCGGAATTTTTAGCCGTAAGTTTGGTTAGATGTACTACGGCATCTGAAACAAACGCATTAGCTTGCTTAAGGGTTCTAACTTTGCTCAAGGCCTCATCCAACGGCTCTGTGCGAATCGCCTCTTCCAGAGACTCAAACCAGAATGCCGCTGCAGCCGTGACAGGCGCAATGCATGCAAGAGGCTGCAATATAAAACCCTGTTGAACAAACATTTTCTTAAGATAACCCTCCAATTTTTTATCCATTGGATCTGAGAAAGCACAGCTATCCTCCACCGGGATAGTGGTACGCTTGGCTAACGTAGAAACTGCTCCCTCCACCTTAGGGACCGTCTGCCATAAGTCTTGTGTGGTGGCGTCTATAGGGAACATTTTTCTAAATATCGGGGGAGGGGAAAAAGGCACACCGGGTCTATCCCACTCCTTACTGATAATTTCTGTAAGTCTTTTTGGTATAGGAAAAACGTCAGTACACACCGGTACCGCATAGTATCTATCCAACCTACACAATTTCTCTGGAATTGCCACCGTGTCGCAATCATTCAGAGCCGCTAATACCTCCCCTAGTAACACACGGAGGTTCTCAAGCTTAAATTTAAAAACAGAATTTATGTTTACCTGATAAATTACTTTCTCCAACGGTGTGTCCGGTCCACGGCGTCATCCTTACTTGTGGGATATTCTCTTCCCCAACAGGAAATGGCAAAGAGCCCAGCAAAGCTGGTCACATGATCCCTCCTAGGCTCCGCCTACCCCAGTCATTCGACCGACGTAAAGGAGGAATATTTGCATAGGAGAAACCATATGATACCGTGGTGACTGTAGTTAAAGAAAATAAATTATCAGACCTGATTAAAAAAACCAGGGCGGGGCCGTGGACCGGACACACCGTTGGAGAAAGTAATTTATCAGGTAAACATAAATTCTTTTTTCTCCAACATAGGTGTGTCCGGTCCACGGCGTCATCCTTACTTGTGGGAACCAATACCAAAGCTTTAGGACACGGATGAAGGGAGGGAGCAAATCAGGTCACCTAAATGGAAGGCACCACGGTTTGCAAAACCTTTCTCCAAAAATAGCCTCAGAAGAAGCAAAAGTATCAAACTTGTAAAATTTGGTAAAAGTGTGCAGTGAAGACCAAGTCGCTGCCCTACATATCTGATCAACAGAAGCCTCGTTCTTGAAGGCCCATGTGGAAGCCACAGCCCTAGTGGAATGAGCTGTGATTCTTTCAGGAGGCTGCCGTCCGGCAGTCTCATAAGCCAATCTGATGATGCTTTTAATCCAAAAAGAGAGAGAGGTAGAAGTTGCTTTTTGACCTCTCCTTTTACCAGAATAAACAACAAACAAGGAAGATGTTTGTCTAAAATCCTTTGTAGCATCTAAATAGAATTTTAGAGCGCGAACAACATCCAAATTGTGCAACAAACGTTCCTTCTTTGAAACTGGATTCGGACACAAAGAAGGCACGACTATCTCCTGGTTAATGTTTTTGTTAGAAACAACTTTCGGAAGAAAACCAGGTTTAGTACGTAAAACCACCTTATCTGCATGGAAAACCAGATAAGGAGGAGAACACTGCAGAGCAGATAATTCTGAAACTCTTCTAGCAGAAGAAATTGCAACCAAAAACAAAACTTTCCAAGATAATAACTTAATATCAATGGAATGCAAGGGTTCAAACGGAAACCCCCTGAAGAACTGAAAGAACTAAGTTGAGACTCCAAGGAGGAGTCAAAGGTTTGTAAACAGGCTTGATTCTAACCAGAGCCTGAACAAAGGCTTGAACATCTGGCACAGCTGCCAGCTTTTTGTGAAGTAACACAGACAAGGCAGAAATCTGTCCCTTCAAGGAACTTGCCGATAATCCTTTCTCCAATCCTTCTTGAAGAAAGGATAGAATCTTAGGAATCTTTACCTTGTTCCAAGGGAATCCTTTAGATTCACACCAACAGATATATTTTTTCCATATTTTGTGGTAAATTTTTCTAGTTACAGACTTTCTGGCCTGAACAAGAGTATCAATAACAGAATCTGAGAACCCTCGTTTTGATAAGATCAAGCGTTCAATCTCCAAGCAGTCAGCTGGAGTGAGACCAGATTCGGATGTTCGAACGGACCTTGAACAAGAAGGTCTCGTCTGAAAGGTAGCTTCCATGGTGGAGCCGATGACATATTCACCAGATCTGCATACCAAGTCCTGCGTGGCCACGCAGGAGCTATCAAGATCACCGACGCCCTCTCCTGATTGATCCTGGCTACCAGCCTGGGGATGAGAGGAAACGGCGGGAATACATAAGCTAGTTTGAAGGTCCAAGGTGCTACTAGTGCATCTACTAGAGTCGCCTTGGGATCCCTGGATCTGGACCCGTAGCAAGGAACCTTGAAGTTCTGACGAGAGGCCATCAGATCCATGTCTGGAATGCCCCACAATTGAGTAATTTGGGCAAAGATTTCCGGATGGAGTTCCCACTCCCCCGGATGTAATGTCTGACGACTCAGAAAATCCGCTTCCCAATTTTCCACTCCTGGAATGTGGATTGCAGACAGGTGGCAGGAGTGAGTCTCCGCCCATTGAATGATTTTGGTCACTTCTTCCATCGCCAGGGAACTCCTTGTTCCCCCCTGATGGTTGATGTACGCAACAGTCGTCATGTTGTCTGATTGAAACCGTATGAACTTGGCCTTTGCTAGCTGAGGCCAAGCCTTGAGAGCATTGAATATCGCTCTCAGTTCCAGAATATTTATCGGTAGAAGAGATTCTTCCCGAGATCAAAGACCCTGAGCTTTCAGGGGTCCCCAGACCGCGCCCCAGCTAATCAGACTGGCGTCGGTCGTGACAATGACCCACTCTGGTCTGCGGAAGGTCATCCCTTGTGACAGGTTGTCCAGGGACAGCCACCAACGGAGTGAGTCTCTGGTCCTCTGATTTACTTGAATCGTCGGAGACAAGTCTGTATAGTCCCCATTCCACTGACTGAGCATGCACAGTTGTAATGGTCTTAGATGAATGCGCGCAAAAGGAACTATGTCCATTGCCGCTACCATCAAACCTATTACTTCCATGCACTGCGCTATGGAAGGAAGAGGAACGGAATGAAGTGTTTGACAAGAGTTTAGAAGTTTTGTTTTTCTGGCCTCTGTCAGAAAAATCCTCATTTCTAAGGAGTCTATTATTGTTCCCAAGAAGGGAACCCTTGTTGACGGAGATAGAGAACTCTTTTCTACGTTCACTTTCCATCCGTGAGATCTGAGAAAGGCCAGGACTATGTCCGTGTGAGCCTTTGCTTGAGGAAGGGACGACGCTTGAATCAGAATGTCGTCCAAGTAAGGTACTACTGCAATGCCCCTTGGTCTCAGTACCGCTAGAAGGGACCCTAGTACCTTTGTGAAAATCCTTGGAGCAGTGGCTAATCCGAAAGGAAGTGCCACGAACTGGTAATGCTTGTCCAGGAATGTGAACCTTAGGAACCGATGATGTTCCTTGTGCATAGGAATATGTAGATACGCATCCTTTAAATCCACCGTGGTCATGAATTGACCTTCCTGGATGGAAGGAAGAATTGTTCGAATAGTTTCCATTTTGAACGATGGAACCTTGAGAAACTTGTTTAGGATCTTGAGATCCAAGATTGGTCTGAACGTTCCCTCTTTTTTGGGAACTACGAACAGATTGGAGTAGAACCCCATCCCTTGTTCTCCTAATGGAACAGGATGAATCACTCCCATTTTTAACAGATCTTCTACACAATGTAAGAATGCCTGTCTCTTTATGTGGTCTGAAGACAATTGAGACCTGTGGAACCTCCCCCTTGGGGGAAGCCCCTTGAATTTCAGAAGATAACCTTGGGAGACTATTTCTAGTGCCCAAGGATCCAGAACATCTCTTGCCCAAGCCTGAGCGAAGAGAGAGAGTCTGCCCCCCACCAGATCCGGTTCCGGATCGGGGGCCAACATTTCATGCTGTCTTGGTAGCAGTGGCAGGTTTCTTGGCCTGCTTTCCCTTGTTCCAGCCTTGCATTGGTCTCCAGGCTGGCTTGGCTTGAGAAGTATTACCCTCTTGCTTAGAGGACGTAGCACTTGGGGCTGGTCCGTTTCTACGAAAGGGACGAAAATTAGGTTTATTTTTGGCCTTGAAAGACCTATCCTGAGGAAGGGCGTGGCCCTTACCCCCAGTGATATCAGAGATAATCTCTTTCAAGTCAGGGCCAAACAGCGTTTTCCCCTTGAAAGGAATGTTAAGCAATTTGTTCTTGGAAGACGCATCCGCTGACCAAGATTTCAACCAAAGCGCTCTGCGCGCCACAATAGCAAACCCAGAATTTTTTGCCGCTAACCTAGCCAATTGCAAAGTGGCGTCTAGGGTGAAAGAATTAGCCAATTTGAGAGCACGGATTCTGTCCATAATCTCCTCATAAGGAGGAGAATCACTATCGATCGCCTTTTCTAGCTCATCGAACCAGAAACACGCGGCTGTAGTGACAGGGACAATGCATGAAATTGGTTGTAGAAGGTAACCTTGCTGAACAAACATCTTTTTAAGCAAACCTTCTAATTTTTTATCCATAGGATCTTTGAAAGCACAACTATCTTCTATGGGTATAGTGGTGCGTTTGTTTAAAGTAGAAACCGCCCCCTCGACCTTGGGGACTGCCTGCCATAAGTCCTTTCTGGGGTCGACCATGGGAAACAATTTTTTAAATATGGGGGAAGGGACGAAAGGTATACCGGGCCTTTCCCATTCTTTATTTACAATGTCCGCCACCTGCTTGGGTATAGGAAAAGCTTCTGGGGGCCCCGGGACCTCTAGGAACTTGTCCATTTTACATAGTTTCTCTGGGATGATCAAATTCTCACAATCATCCAGAGTGGATAACACCTCCTTAAGCAGAGCGCGGAGATGTTCCAACTTAAATTTAAATGTAATCACATCGGGTTCAGCTTGTTGAGAAATTTTCCCTGAATCTGAAATTTCTCCCTCAGACAAAACCTCCCTGGCCCCCTCAGACTGGTGTAGGGGCATATCAGAACCATTATCATCAGCGTCCTCATGCTCTTCAGTATCTAAAACAGAGCAGTCGCGCTTACGCTGATAAGTGGGCATTTTGGCTAAAATGTTTTTGATAGAATTATCCATTACAGCCGTTAATTGTTGCATAGTAAGGAGTATTGGCGCGCTAGATGTACTAGGGGCCTCCTGAGTGGGCAAGACTGGTGTAGACGAAGGAGGGAATGATGCAGTACCATGCTTACTCCCCTCACTTGAGGTATCATCTTGGGCATCATTTTCAGTGTCACATAAATCACATCTATTTAAATGAGAAGGAACCTTGGCTTCCCCACATTCAGAACACAGTCTATCTGGTAGTTCAGACATGTTAAACAGGCATAAACTTGATAACAAAGTACAAAAAACGTTTTAAAATAAAACCGTTACTGTCACTTTAAATTTTAAACTGAACACACTTTATTACTGCAATTGCGAAAAAGTATGAAGGAATTGTTCAAAATTCACCAAAATTTCACCACAGTGTCTTAAAGCCTTAAAAGTATTGCACACCAAATTTGGAAGCTTTAACCCTTAAAATAACGGAACCGGAGCCGTTTTTATCTTTAACCCCTTTACAGTCCCTGGTATCTGCTTTGCTGAGACCCAACCAAGACCAAAGGGGAATACGATATCAAATGACGCCTTCAGAAAGTCTTTTTTATGTATCAGAGCTCCTCACACATGCGACTGCATGTCATGCTTCTCAAAAACAAGTGCGCAATACCGGCGCGAAAATGAGGCTCTGTCTATGATTAGGGAAAGCCCCTAGAGAATAAGGTGTCTAAAACAGTGCCTGCCGATATTATTTTACAAAAATACCCAGATTAAATGATTCCTCAAGGCTAAATATGTTTATATATGAATCGATTTAGCCCAGAAAATGTCTACAGTCTTAACAAGCCCTTGTGAAGCCCTTATTTACTCTGTAATAAAAATGGCTTACCGGATCCCATAGGGAAAATGACAGCTTCCAGCATTACATCGTCTTGTTAGAATGTGTCATACCTCAAGCAGCAAAAGTCTGCTCACTGTTCCCCCAACTGAAGTTAATTCCTCTCAACAGTCCTGTGTGGAACAGCCATCGATTTTAGTAACGGTTGCTAAAATCATTTTCCTCTTACAAACAGAAATCTTCATCTCTTTTCTGTTTCAGAGTAAATAGTACATACCAGCACTATTTTAAAATAACAAACTCTTGATTGAATAATAAAAACTACAGTTAAACACTAAAAAACTCTAAGCCATCTCCGTGGAGATGTTGCCTGTACAACGGCAAAGAGAATGACAGGGGTAGGCGGAGCCTAGGAGGGATCATGTGACCAGCTTTGCTGGGCTCTTTGCCATTTCCTGTTGGGGAAGAGAATATCCCACAAGTAAGGATGACGCCGTGGACCGGACACACCTATGTTGGAGAAATTTGAAATTTCTGAATCCGGTCTCCCCGAATCAGAACCGTCACCAGAACCAGGCCTGGACCAAATAGAATCTTTCCCTGAAACAGAAGAGAAAGCAATCTAGATTTGGACGTCATGTCAGCAGAACACGACTTCAATCACAGGCCCTCCGGGCCAGAACAGAAAAGCCCTATGTCTTGGCATTCTAGCGAATAATCTGCATATTAGCATCACAAATAAACAAATTAGCTACCCTCAGGGCCTTAATTCTTTCATGTATCCAGGTTCTGAATTCCAACAAGTAATGAATGAAGCTGTGGACTCACCTCGTATTAGATGGAAATCTCCTTACTTGTACACAAAGATTTATAGGTGCACCTTATGCTTTTATAATATATTATTATTTTATGTGATTTTTTAGGATTGGCCAAATCGGATGTTTTAACTGTGTGATTTCTTCCATGTGCTTATTCAAATAAACCGTTAATTGTTTATAACCCACTCATTTGGTTTATTAATTAACCATATATTCTTTAATACTCATATGCTTTAGATTTTCCTAGATATTCGTTTAGGAATAGCTGTCTTAAGTGCTGCCTTATATCCTATCTTTTTCCAATTTGATTTTTTTGTATATGTAGAGGGTCATATTTATAAGGGTAGCTTTTTCTTATTTTTGGCGCAGTTTTATATTTTTCCTCTATCCAATACAAAGATATTTCAAATGCCAAAATCTTTTGACCCCTCCTACCTCCCTGCATATGTCATATAGCCGAGAAAAGGAGAACATAAAGGCAGGAAAGAAAAAAGCAGGGTATGAAGAGGTACAAATTAAAATTGCCACCAAATAACAGATCTACTACTGGGTGGGTCTTGTAAACTCTTACCACCATAAAAGAAAGTAATTTATCAGGTAAGCATAAATTATGTTTTCTTTGTTAAGGTGGTGAGAGTCCACGAGCCTTGACATGTGGGATCTGACACCCCATCTTTAGAGTCCACGAAATTATGGGCAGAACAAAAAAAAAAAAGTTAAGGCACTTCCTTATTTGCTTAATACTGTGGATTGAAGGAATTGTCTGCCAAAAGCTACCTAAGAAGCGAAAGAGGCGAAAACTTTAAATCTTAATAAAAATATGTAAGGCAGACTAAGTTTTAGCATTGCAAATTTGTACTACAGAAGCCTCATTTTCAACGCTCATGAAGTGTAAACTGAACTAGTGGAATGAGCTGTTACTTGTTTAGGGGGAGACTGCCCCACCACAAAGTAAGCTTTATGAATCAACTGTTTTAGCCATGAAGCCAAAGTGACGGCTGTAGGCTTTTTTACCTTTGTGAGGATCTGAGAAATGTCCAAATATGTTATAACTCTGTATGAAATCATTAGTATCCAGTAAACACCTGATTAATTTCTTTCTTTCCGGACATGGAGAGTCCACAACGTCATTCCAATTACTAGTGGGATATTCAATCCTGGCCAGCAAGAGGAGGCAAAGAGCACCCCAGCAGAGCTGTTTTTTTGTTAGGTTTCAAAAAGCTTTTTTAATATCAAAAGTATAACAAACATAATAAGTATAAATGTATATTACAGTCTGTAAATATCTCATACAATGAAGATATGCAAAAACATAAATTATGCTTACCTGATAATTTTCATTTCTTCTGACGGGAAGAGTCCACAGATGCATTCATTACTTATGGGAATTCAGAACCTGGCGCAAAAACACCCCAGCCAAAGGCTTCAAATACATCCCCCACTTCTCTCATCCCCCAGTCATTCTGCCAAGGGAACAAGGAACAATAGGAGAAATAGGGTGAAAAAGGTGCGAGAAGAACAAAAAAAATGTACTGCCGACTCATATAAAACGCAGGCGGGAGCTGTGGACTCTTCCCGTCAGAAGAAAATAAAATTATCAGGTAAGCATAATTTATGTTTTTCTTCTTAAACGCAAGAGTCCACAGCTGCATTCATTACTTTTAGGAAAACAATACCCAAGCTAGAGGACACTGAATGCAAACAAAGGGCGGGTACAAAAATGTAGCCGCTTCGAAAGGCACCACAGCCTGTAATTACCCTATATCCTACAAAAACTCTAAACGACAAGGGAAAAACTGGAAGCCCAAGTAACTGCTCATCAGTTACATAACCTGCAAAGCCGTGCTAGAGACCAGTCAGACCCAGAGTCTGCTGAGCACAAAGGCCTCAGAGGAGCCAGCCCAGCTGCTCTCGACCCCACGAAAAGTACCCCTAAAAGTAAAAAACCTCCATCTACCCCCGAGGGGGAAAAGAGGACCCCATAAGAGATCCAAAGGACCATCCAACACAGGCTCAAATAAACTTAAGAGCAACCCAAGGTTGCCGCAGGACCACTGCCCAAGGGAGACAAACTCCCTAGAAGGACAAGGATCAGAAATAAGTCCATACTCAGGAAAAAATGTCACTAAGATGACCAGAAGGCCACCCTCATATCCCTGATGCCAGGTAGGGAAAAAAATCCTATGAGGCAAGAACAACAAGGGACCCACAGGCCTTCACAGATACTGAGGTACCTCCAAGTCAAGAAGAACACGCAATAACCCATCCACCACCCTAGGTGAGAAGAAAAAGGGAGCAAAGCAACGGTAACCACCCTACCAATATAGGCAAGACCCTTCGGCCAACATCTCCAGCCCAGTTGAAATGACAACTGGAGTCTACAAGGAAACACAGATATCCTAGAAGACAAGTAGGGACCCGTCAGAGAGACCTCAAACTTAAGCTTCAGGCAGACAGTAATCTCCAATGAGAGTCAGAAACCCCACCCTCAAAGGAACACGCAGGGAACCAAATCCAAGAGGTTAAGCAGAACTATCCATGCCCTTTCCAGGCAAGAGATGTGGTCCTAAGCCTCGAAAAACTGAACCGATCAAAAGATCCAACTTCCTGAGGAAACTATCAGCTGCATCCAATGGTAGGAGCGCACCCAAGACAGAGCCGTCCACCGTCTAAAGTCTGTAGACTTAGATTACCTAGCAACAGCCTCAAATTTAAGAGATTGAAAAAACTCTTGACCAGTTGAAGAAATGGGCAACCAGTACCCTTGGATCGCAAGGCTATCCTCTGTAGACAGGCCGAACGACCTGATCCACACGCTGGTGAAAAGAAAAGGGCATTTCCTAGACCCCAGAAAGGCAAAAGTCTGTGACTGACCACGGACCTCTTACCCTCAAGCCCAAAAGGTTAGATCTGCATTAAGTTGAAGGATAGCACCCAAGAGTCTAAAGACCATGGTATAACAAGGGGCAGTTTTTCAAATGAGAAGACAACAGTCTCCAGATATCCTTACCGGATTGGTCTCCCGAAATCCCTGCAACAGGAATAACAATGGGAGCCTCGCAGCTCCTGGCAAAAAAGGCAGGGTGACTCCTGCACTCTACCTACTGGAGCAAACGAAATGCTGAGAAAAAAAGGAAGGACATGCTCCGCATTTCCAGAACAGATGAACCAACCCAAAACGGGAAGGAAAGAAAACTCCGCTACAAGAGTCGACATCCGGAAGATACCGCAAGTGAAGACGTAAATTGTCCATCACCCGGAATACCAGACCTCCGGAGGTCATTCATACCTCCAAACTCTACAGGAGTGGAAAACTATGGTTCCGACTCCCCAGAGACTCTTAGGAACCCCAAAGACGTCTTGAAAAAGTCGGTCACGTAACTAAAGCAAATTGTAGCACCTGGATTCCATCTAAGTACTAACCAGGCCCAACCGAACTTAGCTTCCGAGATCAGACGAGATCGGGCACATTCAGAGTGGAGTGGCCGTAGGCCCCTAAAAAGGCCAAACTATATAACTCCCAACCTTCCTCTCAGAAGCATTGGATCTACACGCTAGGTCCCATACCTCGTAGGAGGATCCGCGTCCGAAGTCCATATCGATAAGCCAAGTGACATTCAGAATCCGACAGGATAATCAGCACCACGAGGGTGACATGTAACCAAGGAACAGCAGATAGCGCATAACCAGTACCTGCCTGGTATAAGGACACCCCAAAACTGTCTAAGGTCCAAGAAAAATCGTCCAAAAGAATCGATAATATTAATTAGAACATAACTATGTTCCCAACCAAAAGAGCAAGCGGCCACAAAATCGCAAGTATCAGTTCCAGAGAAAGAACGTTCCCAAAAAGGAAATTATATCAGACATGAGCTTATTAAAAACAAATCAAATACATCCTCTCTGGATCAAAATAAAAGTAAGGCAGCACCCGAGGGTAAACGCCAACAGGACCAGCCGATCAGAGGCCCCATTCTCCCAAGTTCAGAAATGGAACCGATACAGAAAAGAAAGAAAAACGGAGATGTCAAGGAGATTAGCTTCATCCCCAAACGTCTAACCCAGCTTGCCATCCGGCATCTAAGGCCTTGGATTCCTCGGCCCACTAGGACTGGGATCCTCAAAGGGATCCTAAAGGTGTATCCAGTCCACGGGTTCATCCATTACTTGTGGGACACCAATACCAAAGCTTTAGGACACGGATGAAGGGAGGGACAAGGCAGGAACTTAAACGGAAGGCACCACTGCCTGTAAGACCTTTCTCCCAAAAATAGACTCCGAGGAAGCAAAAGTATCAAATTTGTAGAATTTAGAAAAAGTATGAAGCGAAGACCAAGTCGCCGCCTTACAAATCTGTTCAACAGAGGCCTCATTTTTAAAAGCCCATGTGGAAGCCACCGCTCTAGTGGAATGAGCTGTAATTCTTTCAGGAGGCTGCTGGCCAGCAGTCTCATAAGCTAAGCGGATTATGCTTCTCAGCCAAAAAGAAAGAGAAGTTGCGGAAGCCTTTTGGCCTCTCCTCTGTCCAGAGTAGACAACAAACAAAGCAGATGTTTGACGAAAATCCTTCGTAGCTTGTAAATAAAACTTTAAAGCACGAACCCCATCAAGATTGTGTAAAAGACGTTCCTTCTTTGAGGAAGGATTAGGACATAATGAAGGAACAACAATCTCCTGATTGATGTTCTTATTAGATACTACCTTAGGAAGAAACCCAGGTTTGGTACGCAAAACTACCTTATCTGCATGGAAAATCAGATAAGGGGAATCACACTGTAAAGCAGATAACTCCGAAACTTTTCGAGCCGAGGAGATAGCTACTAGAAACAGAACTTTCCAAGATAAAAGTTTAATATCTATGGAATGCAAAGGTTCAAACGGAACCCCTTGAAGAACTTTAAGAACTAAATTTAAACTCCATGGCGGAGCAACAGGTTTAAACACAGGCTTAATTCTAACTAAAGCCTCACAAAACGCCTGAACGTCTGGAACCTCAGCCAGATGTTTGTGCAAAAGAATAGACAGAGCAGAAATCTGTCCCTTTAAGGAACTAGCAGACAATCCTTTCTCCAATCCCTCTTTGAGAAAGGATAAGATTCTAGGAATCCTGACTTTACTCCATGAGTAACCCTTGGATTCACACCAATGAAGATATTTACACCATATCTTATGATAGATTTTCCTGGTGACAGGCTTTCGAGCCTGAATTAAGGTATCAATGACAGACTCGGAAAAAACACGCTTTGATAGAATCAAGCGTCCAATCTCCAAGCAGTCAGACGCAGAGAAATTAGATTTGGATGGTTGAAAGGACCTTGAAGTACAAGGTCCTGCCTCAGCGGCAGAGTCCATGGTGGAAAGGATGACATGTCCACCGGATCTGCATACCAAGTCCTGCGTGGCCACGCAGGAGCTATCAAAATCACAGAAGCTCTCTCCTGCTTGACCTTGGCAATCAGACGAGGGAGCAGAGGAAACGGTGGAAACATATAAGCCAGGCTGAAGGACCAGGGCGCTGCTAAAGCATCTCTCAGCGCTGCCTTGGGATCCCTGGACCCGTAACGAGGAAGCTTGGCATTCTGACGAGACGCCATGAGATCCAGTTCTGGTTTGCCCTATAGTTGAATCAACTGGGCAAATACCTCCGGATGGAGCTTCCACTCCCCCGGATGAAAAGTCTGCCGACTTAGGAAATCCGCCTCCCAGTTCTCTACTCCTGGGATATGGATAGCTTTGAGATGGCAAGAGTGAACCTCTGCCCATAGAATTATCTTTGAAATCTCCAACAACGCCAGGGGGCAACTTGTACCCCCCTGATGGTTGATATAGGCTACAGTCGTGATGTTGTCCGACTGAAATCTGATGAACCTGACCGCAGCTAGCTGAGGCCAAGCCTGAAGAGCATTGAATATCGCTCTTAGTTCCAGAATGTTTATCGGAAGGTGGGTTTCCTCCTGAGTCCATGAACCCTGAGCCTTCAGGGAGTTCCAGACTGCGCCCCAGCCCAGAAGGCTGGCATCTGTCGTCACTATAGTCCATTCTGGCCTGCGGAAGCTCATTCCCCTGGACAGATGGATCCGAGATAGCCACCAGAGAAGAGAATCCCTGGTCTCTTGATCCAGATTTAGCAGAGGGGACAAATCTGTGTAATCCCCATTCCACTGATTGAGGATGCAAAGTTGCAGTGGGGTGAGATGTAGGCGGGCAAACGGAACTATGTCCATTGCCGCTACCATTAAGCCGATTACCTCCATACACTGAGCCACTGACGGCTGAGAAGTGGAATAAAGAGCACGACAGGAAGTTAGAAGCTTTGACAACCTGACCTCTGTCAGAAAAATTCATTTCTACAGAATCTATCAGAGTTCCTAGGAAGGAAACTCTTGTGAGAGAGGAGAGAGAACTCTTTTCTTCGTTCACCTTCCACCCATGAGACCTCAGGAATGCCAGAACAATGTCCGTATGGGACATGGCGATTTGAAAATTTGACGCCTGTATCAAAATGTCATCTAGGTAAGGAGCAACCGCTATGCCTCGTGGCCTTAGAACCGCCAGTAGGGACCCTAGAACCTTCGTAAAGATTCTTGGTGCCGTGGCTAAACCGAAGGGAAGAGCCACAAACTGGTAATGCCTGTCTAGGAAGGCAAACCTGAGAAACCGATGATGATCTCTGTGTATCGGAATGTGGAGATAAGCATCCTTTAAGTCTACGGTAGTCATATATTTACCCTCCTGGATCATAGGTAGGATGGTTCCAATAGTCTCCATCTTGAAGGATGGGACCCTGAGAAATTTGTTTAGGATCTTGAGATCCAAGATTGGTCTGAAAGTTCCCTCTTTTTTTGGGAACTATAAACAGATTTGAATAGAATCCTTGCCCCTGTTCCTCCCTTGGAACTGGGTGGATCACTCCCATAACCAGAAGGTCTTGAACTCAACGTAAGAATGCCTCTCTCTTTATCTGGTTTGCAGATAATTGTGAGAGATGAAATCTCCCCTTTGGAGATGAGGCTTTGAAATCCAGAAGATATCCCTGGGAAACAATCTCCAGAGCCCAGGGATCCTGGACGTCTCTTGCCCAAGCCTGGGCGAAGAGAGAAAGTCTGCCCCCAACTAGATCCGGTCCCGGATCAGGGGCTACTCCTTCATGCTGTCTTAGAGGCAGCAGCAGGTTTTTTGGCCTGCTTTCCCTTGTTCCAAGCCTGGTTAGGTCTCCAGACTGGCTTGGACTGGGCAAAATTCCTTCTTGTTTTGCAGTAGAGGAAGTTGAAGCTGCGCCACTCTTGAAGTTTCGAAAGGAACGAAAATTACTCTGTTTGGTCCTTAATTTGTTGGACCTATCCTGGGGAAGGGCGTGGCCTTTTCCTCCAGTAATATCAGAAATGATCTCCTTCAGTCCAGGCCCAAAAAGGGTCTGCCCTTTGAAGGGGATGTTGAGAAGCTTAGACTTTGAAGTAACATCAGCTGACCAGGATTTAAGCCATAGCGCCCTACGCGCCTGAATGGCAAAACCTGAATTCTTAGCCGTTAGTTTGGTTAAATGAAAAACGGCGTTAGAAATAAATGAATTGGCTAACTTAAGAGCATTAAGCCTGTCTAGGATATCATCCAACGGGGTCTCCACCTGTAGAGCCTCCTCAAGTGACTCGAACCAGAAAGCCGCTGCAGCAGTGACTGGGGCAATGCATGCAAGAGGCTGGAGAATAAAACCTTGTTGTATAAAGATTTTCTTAAGGAAACCCTCTAATTTTTTATCCATTGGATCTAGGAAAGCACAACTGTCCTCGACGGGGATAGTTGTACGCTTAGCTAGGGTAGAGACTGCTCCCTCCACCTTAGGGACCGTCTGCCACGAGTCCCGTGTAGCGGCATCTATGGGAAACATCTTTTTAAAAGCAGGAGGGGGAGAGAACGGTACACCTGGTCTATCCCATTCCTTCGAAATAATTTCTGAAAACCTCTTAGGGATTGGAAAAACATCAGTGTAAACAGGCACTGCAAAGTATTTGTCAATTTTACACAATTTCTCTGGGACTACAATGGTGTCAGTCATCTAGAGTTGCTAAAACCTCCCTGAGCAACAAGCAGAGGTGTTCAAGCTTAAATTTAAATGCTGTCATTTCAGAGTCAGACTGAAGTAACGCCTTCCCTGAATCAGAAATGTCACCCACAGATAGAAGCTCTCCTGCTTCGGCTTCTGTACATTGTGAGGGTATATCAGACACAGCTACTAAAGCATCAGAAAACAGAATTTATGTTTACCTGATAAATTTCTTTCTCCTACGGTGTATCCGGTCCACGGCTTCATCCTTACTTGTGGGATATTCTCTTCCCCTACAGGAAGTGGCAAAGAGAGCACACAGCAGAGCTGTCCATATAGCTCCCCTCAGGCTCCGCCCCCCCAGTCATTCGACCGACGGTTAGGAGAAAAAGGAGAACCATAAGGTGCAGTGGTGACCGTAGTTTACAAAAAATAAATTTAAACCTGACCAAAATGCCAGGGCGGGCCGTGGACCGGATACACCGTAGGAGAAAGAAATTTATCAGGTAAACATAAATTCTGTTTTCTCCTACATTGGTGTATCCGGTCCACGGCTTCATCCTTACTTGTGGGAACCAATACCAAAGCTTTAGGACACGGATGAAGGGAGGGAACAAGTCAGGTAACCTAAACGGAAGGCACCACTGCTTGCAAAACCTTTCTCCCAAAAATAGCCTCCGAAGAAGCAAAAGTAATGAATTTGTAAAATTTGGCAAACGTATGCAGTGAAGACCAAGTCGCTGCCTTACAAATCTGTTCAACAGAAGCCTCATTCTTGGAAGCCCATGTGGAAGCTACAGCTCTAGTAGAGTGAGCAGTAATTCGTTCAGGAGGCTGCCTTCCAGCAGTCTCATAAGCCAACCGGATGATGCTTTTCAGCCAGAAAGACAGAGAGGTCGCAGTCGCCTTTTGACTTCTCCTCTTGCCAGAATAGACGACAAACAAGGACGATGTTTGTCTGAAGTCTTTAGTTGCTTTTAGATAAAACTTTAAAGCACGAACCCCATCAAGATGGTGTAACAGACGTTCCTTGTTAGAAACTGGATTAGGGCACAGAGAAGGAACAACTATTTCCTGGTTGATATTCTTATTGGAAACCACTTTTGGAAGAAAACCAGGTTTGGTACGTAAAACGACCTTATCTGTATGAAACACCAGATAGGATGAATTACACTGCAAAGCAGACAATTCAGAAACTCTTCTCGCAGAAGAAATAGCTACAAAAAAACAAAACTTTCCAAGATAGTAACTTAATATCTATGGAATGTAGAGGTTCAAACGGAACCCCTTGAAGAACTGAAAGAACTAAATTTAGACTCCATGGAGGAGCCACAGGTCTGTAGACAGGCTTGATTCTGACTAAAGCCTGTACAAACCCTGAATATCTGGCATGGCTGCCAGACGCTTGTGTAACCAAACAGACAGAGCAGATATCTGTCCCTTAAAATAACTAGCTGACAGACCTTTCTCCAATCCTTCTTGGAGAAAAGATAGTATCCTTGGAATCCTAATCTTACTCCATGAGTAACCCTTGGATTCGCACCAGCAAATATATTTCCGCCATAACTTATGGTAAATTTTCCTGGTGACATATTCACCAGGTCTGCATACCAAGTCCTGCGTGGCCACGCAGGAGCTATTAGAATTACCGAAGCCTTCTCCTGCTTGATCCTGGCTACTAGCCGGGGGAGAAGGGGAAACGGTGGAAAGACATAAGCTAGATTGAACGACCAAGGCGCTACTAAGGTATCTACCAATGTCGCCTTGGGATCCCTGGACCTGTAATGTGTAGCTTTGAAGTTCTGACGTGACGCCATCAGATCCAGATCTGTAATGCCCCATAGCTGGGTCAGCTGAGCAAAAAACCTCAGGGTGGAGTTCCCACTCCCCCGGATAGAAAGTCTGAAGACTCAGATAATCCGCTTCCCAGTTGTCCACTCCTGGGATGTGAATTGCTGATAGATGGCAGGAGTGATCCTCTGCCCATTTGATGATCTTGGATACCTCCCTCATCGCCAGGGAACTCCTTGTTCCCCCCTGATGATTGATGTACGCAACAGTCGTCAAGTTGTCCGACTGAAAACTGATGAATTTGGCCTCCGCTAGTTGAGGCCATGCCTGGAGCGCATTGAATATCGCTCTCAATTCCAAAATGTTTATCGGGAGAAGAAATTCTTCCCGAGACCATAGACCCTGAACCTTCAGGGACTTCCAGACCGC
Organism: Bombina bombina; assembly: GCF_027579735.1. Lineage (NCBI taxonomy): Eukaryota > Metazoa > Chordata > Amphibia > Anura > Bombinatoridae > Bombina > Bombina bombina. The sequence continues at coordinate 460,537,264 of NC_069504.1, read as the reverse complement.
GCCCCAGCCTAAGAGGCTGGCGTCGGTCGTGACAATGATCCACTTCGGTCTTCGGAAACTCATTCCCTGAGACAGGTGATCCTGAGACAACCACCAGAGGAGTGAGTCTCTGGTTTGCTGGTCCATCTGAATCTGGGGAGAAAAATCTGCATAATCCCCATTTCATTGTTTGAGCATGCACAGTTGCAATGGTCTTAAATGAATTCGAGCAAAAGGAACCACGTCCATTGCCGCTACCATTAGTCCTGTTACCTCCATGCACTGAGCTATGGAGGGTTGAGGAATGGATTGAAGAACTCGACAAGTGTTCAAAAGTTTTAGTTTCCTGACCTCTCTCAGAAAGATTTTCATTTCTACCGAGTCTATTATTGTTCCCAGGAAGGGAACCCTTGTGAACGGGGACAGAGAACTTTTTTCTATGTTCACCTTCCACCCGTGAGACCTTAGAAAGGCTAGAACAATGTCCGTATGAGCCCTTGCTTTGTGAAAAGACGACACCTGTATTAAATGTCATCTAGTTAAGGTGCTACTGCAATGCCCCTTGGCCTTAGCACCGCTAGAAGGGACCCTAGCACCTTTGTGAAAATTCTGGGAGCAGTGGCCAATCCGAAGGGAAGAGCCACGAACTGGTAATCCGAATGGTTTCCATTTGGAATGATGGAACTCTGAGTAATTGGTCTAGGATCTTTAAATCCAGAATTGGCCTGAAAGTTCCTTCCTTTTTGGGAACTTCAAACAGGTTTGAGTAAATTCCCAGTCCTTGTTCTGCTGTTGGAACTGGGTTTATCACTCCCATTTTTAAAAGGTACTCTACGCAATGTAAGAATGCCTGTCTCTCTATCTGGTATAAATATAAGCGAGACAAGTGGAACCTTCCCCTTGGAGGAAGGTCCTTGAATTCTAGAAGATACCCCTGAGAGACAATTTCTAGTGCCCAGGGGTCCGGAACATCTCTTGCCCAGGCCTGAGCAAAGAGAGAAAATCTGCCCCCTACTAGATCCGGTCCCGGATCGGGGGCTACCCCTTCATGCTGTCTTGGTAGCAGCAGCAGGTTTTTTGGCCTGTTTACCCTTGTTCCAGCCTTGCAATGGTTTCCATGCTGGTTTGGGCTGGGGTGCGTTACCCTCTTGCCTAGTGGCTGTAGAGGTAGAAGACGGTTCGTTCCTGAAATTGCGAAAGGAACGAAAATTAGACTTATTTTTAACTTTGAAAGGTCTATCCTGTGGAAGGGCATGGCCCTTTCCCCCAGTGATATCTGAAATAATTTCTTTCAACTCTGGCCCGAATAGGGTCTTACCTTGAAAGGAACATTAAACAATTTTGTTTTGGACGACACATCCGCCGACCACGATTTTAGTCAAAGCGCTCTACGCGCCACTATTGCGAAACCAGAATTTTTCACCGCTAATTTAGCTAACTGAAAAGCGGCATCTGTAATGAAAGAATTAGCCAACTTCAGGGCGTGAATTCTATCCATGACTTCATCCTAAGAAGTCTCCTTCTGGAGCGAGTTTTCTAATTCCTCAAACCAAAAAGCAGCTGCAGTGGTTACAGGAATAATGCAAGAAACTGGTTGAAGAAGAAAACCTTGTTGAACAAAAATTTTCTTAAATAAACCTTCTAATTTTTTATCCATAGGATCTTTGAAAGCGCCACTGTCTTCTATTGGTATAGTTGTGCGCTTAGCTAGCTTTGAAACTGCCCCCTCTACCTTAGGGACCGTCTGCCACGCGTCCCTTCTGGGGTCAACAATGGGGAACATTTTCTTAAATATAGGAGGGGGAACAAAAGGTACATCTGGTTTCTCCCACTCCTTATTCACTATATCCGCCACCCTCTTAGGTATCGGAAACGCATCAGTGTGTACTGGGACCTCTAAGAATTTATCCATTTTACACAATTTTTCTGGGACCACCAAAGGGTCACAATCATCAAGAGTAGCCAGGACCTCCTTAAGTAGAGCGCGGAGGTGTTCTAGCTTAAATTTAAATGCTATGGTATCAGGCTCTGCCTGCTGAGAAACTTTTCCTGTGTCAGAAATTTCTCCCTCAGACAAGCCCTCCCTCACCGCCAAGTCAGATTGATGTGAGGGCACTACAGATAAATTATCCTCTGCGTCTACTTGCTCATTTTCTGTATTTAAAACTGAGCAATCACGCTTCCTAGGAAAGCTGGCAGTTTGGATAAAAATGCTGCGATAGAATTATCCATTACTGCTGCTAACTGTTGCATAGTAATCGCAATTGGTGCGCTAGATGTACTGGGCATCGCCTGCGCGGGCATAGCCGGTGTTGACACAGAAGGAGAGGAAAGCAAGCTATTTTCACTACCTTCAGCTAAAGAATCATCTTGGGCTATATTTTTAAGTGTGATTGTACTGTCCTTAAGCTGTTTGGACGCTATGGCACACTTCACACATAAATTAAATGGGGGAACAACCTTGGCCTTTGGACATACAGAACATAGGCTATCTGAAGACTCAGACATGTTTAACAGACTTAAACAGAACTATAATGCAATAAAAATTATTTTTGACAAAAACGTTACTGTCTCTTTAAATAATAAAAAAAATCACACTTTCACTGAAATATCAAAAAAACATGAAATAAACATCCGATTTTAATGAAATTTTCACCACAGAGTCTTAATGCTTTGAAAAGATTGCACACAAATTTTCAGATCAATTAACCCCTTAATGCACACTTTTTTTACTGAAACATCAAAAAAACATAATTTATGTAAGAACTTACCTGATAAATTCATTTCTTTCATATTAGCAAGAGTCCATGAGCTAGTGACGTATATCCCATACGTCACTAGCTCATGGACTCTTGCTAATTACATGAAAGAAAACCATGAAATAAACATACGATTTTAATGAAATTTTCACCACAGAGTCTTAATGCTTTGAAAAGATTGCACACAAATTTTCAGATCAATTAACCCCTTAATGCCCAAACCGGAGTTAATAACAGTTATTAACCAGTTAAAACACTACAGTACTAGAAACAGCTTTCACTGTAGCCTTTTACCTTCATTAGGGATTATTTTAGCAGGAAATAAGCCTCCCTGGAGTCTTTTATGATGCCTCTTGACTCCCCACATGAAGCTGTATGGATTGCCTAGGCAAAAACAACTGCACAATTTAGGCCTAAAAATTAGGCCTCCTCCCTCTTCATTCTAGAGTGGAGGGGCCTTTCTGACTAGATTTAGGTGTCCAAATAAGTGCCAGGCCGAAATTAAACCCCAAAAGTGTTTTAAAGTCTGAAAAAACACCTTATTTATAGTGAAAAACATGCTAAAAAGCAATCGATTTTAAAGCCCACAATAGTGTCAACCAGCATAGAGCCCTAAATATAAGCCATCATTTTATACAGAGTCTATTAGAAAGAAAAAAAAATGGCTTAGCAATCCCAGAGGGAATTTCTGACAGTCTTCTAGCATTACATGGTCTTGTTAGAAAAATGACTGATCATACCTGAAGCAGTTAAGCCTGCAAACTGTTCCCCCCAACTGATGTTCTCTGGTTAACAGTCCTGCGTGGGAACAGCAATGGATTTTAGTTACTGGTGCTAAAATCATACTCCTCTCAACAGAAATCTTCATCACTTTCTGCTGTAGAGTAAATAGTACAAACCGGCACTATTTTAAAATAACAAACTCTTGATAGAAGAAATAAAAAAACTACAACTAACACCACATACTCTTTACCACCCCCGTGGAGATGCTACTTGTTCAGAGCGGCAAAGAGAATGACTGGGGGGGCGGAGCCTGAGGGGAGCTATATGGATCAACCTCCAGGCAGATTCTTCTTCCAATTTCTACCTGAGAGTAAAACAGTACAACGCCGGTACCGTTTAAAAATAAACTTTTGATTGAAGGTAAAAACTACACTAAGTCACCACATATCTCTTGATACTTCCTTTCTTGTCGAGAGTTGCAAGAGAATGACTGGGGTGGCAGTTAGGGGAGGAGCTATAGAGACAGCTCTGCTGTGGGTGTCCTCGTGCAACTTCCTGTTGGGAAGGAGAATATCCCACAAGTAATGGATGAACCCGTGGACTGGATACACCTTTACAAGAGAAATGACACACACTAACTGGCACCGGAGCACTCACCACCTCCTGTGAACCAGACAACCAACGAGCAGACTCTCTCTGTTGCCACACAGTCAGCATACGGAAGTGGAAAACAACGCAACCGGTCAGGAGGTGCACCGTGCCAGTCACAAAAAGAGCGTGCAAATCTAAAGAGATCGCACCAATTGATGATAAGGGCGTTATGTTCCGAAAAGTCATGAGCCACAGTATTACTACACATTAGCAGATAGAACCACACAAACATGATTAAAGTCCCCCCTGTTCAATAACCCCCCTCAGGGGATATTAACCCATGATTCCTATTTTTGGGGGACCCTACCTTCTCTCGTTACCAATACATTCATATAATGAAATAAAATTAAACTCTCTTACTGGAATCTGCGCGTGGAAAAGGAACACGGCCCTTCAAGTGTGACAGATAGTCGCCTCGCTTCTGACATGGACTTGAGTGAATGAAATCAGACAGTGAAACTTGTCAACGCTGAAGTCACCACATATCTCTTGATACTTCCTTTCTTGTCGAGAGTTGCAAGAGAATGACTGGGGGTGGCAGTTAGGGGAGGAGCTATAGAGACAGCTCTGCTGTGGGTGTCCTCGTGCAACTTCCTGTTGGGAAGGAGAATATCCCACAAGTAATGGATGAACCCGTGGACTGGATACACCTTTACAAGAGAAATGACACACACTAACTGGCACCGGAGCACTCACCACCTCCTGTGAACCAGACAACCAACGAGCAGACTCTCTCTGTTGCCACACAGTCAGCATACGGAAGTGGAAAAAAACGCAACCGGTCAGGAGGTGCACCGTGCCAGTCACAAAAAGAGCGTGCAAATCTAAAGAGATCGCACCAATTGATGATAAGGGCGTTATGTTCCGAAAAGTCATGAGCCACAGTATTACTACACATTAGCAGATAGAACCACACAAACATGATTAAAGTCCCCCCTGTTCAATAACCCCCCTCAGGGGATATTAACCCATGATTCCTATTTTTGGGGGACCCTACCTTCTCTCGTTACCAATACATTCATATAATGAAATAAAATTAAACTCTCTTACTGGAATCTGCGCGTGGAAAAGGAACACGGCCCTTCAAGTGTGACAGATAGTCGTCTCGCTTCTGACATGGACTTGAGTGAATAAAATCAGACAGTGAAACTTGTCAACGCTGATGGCCAAGGAGCTGTTAATATGAGTCGGGATGGTTTCGCAGAAAGACTCTCCATGCATCTCCGGACTCTAACCTTCATCCATGTTCTCACTGAGAGGCTGACAGGATTACTTAAAACTCCAGACCCATTTCGAAGAGTACTATCCTTCATAAGAGAATATCTTCAAACTTCTGACACATCTCTGCCAACCTCCTGTGACGAAAGGCAAAAAATGACTGGGGGATGAGGGAAATGGGGGAGGTATTTGAAGCCTTTGGCTGGGGTGTCTGACTCCTCCTGGTGGCCAGGTTCCGAATTCCCAACAGTAATGAATGCAGCTGTGGACTCTTCCCGTTTAAGAAGAAAATGTCCATACTCCGATCCTCTCCGTAGTGTCATCGATAGAGGGATCAGAGGGGCTTCATGCCCTGTCAAACATGAAAACATAGTGCAAACAAATATACAGAAACAAAAATGCATAGACATAACAAATGGGTTTGAAGCAGCACTTGCACTCAGAGCGAGTGTGTGCCTGATTCAGGGAGTGTCACTCACCGCCTCCGATGTACAAACAAAGAACAGATAACCCCTCATTGGTGTGGACTGTCAATGAAGTGTAGCATTTTTAGCTTTTTAGCTTCTGAGTTGCGGGTTAATTGTAGTTATAGTGTGTGTTAAAAGGCAACCCCCCACTGAGCAATGTCGGGAGGTCTCTGGTTTCTCTATTGCCTCAGTAACTAAAGACTCGTGGATGTCTCCCCACCTGGTCCACCACCCGTAAATGTGGTCCTGGATAGACACTTTAATTTATAGGTTGAGTGCCGCCATCCGCCCATAGTGACAGCATGCATTCATGGATGTCTCTAGAGCCCTGCGTTATATGGTGATATCATTCAAGATGAAGTAAAGTGGTGACTTGTTGTTTCCAGTCTGCCAATGTTGGGATAGTTTGAGATTTCCAATTTTTGGGTACAAACATTTTAGTTCAGCATGATCATTAACAGAGCTCTATGTTCCTTTCTTTCAATTTTAGGTAGTGACAAATATAAGAGGATCTTAGGGTCACTGGTAAAAGTGTCGGTCCAGTATGTGTGAAGCCCACCAGATGTTTGTGAGTGAGCCCTCTCCTCCACATTCTCTCCAGCATTTCCCTGAGTCTGATTTATAAATGTGTTGTAGTCTAATAGGGGTGATATACCACCTGGAGAGAAACTTGTAACTCGACTCTTGAATTCTAACCGAGATTGATGATTTTTTTTGTGGCTTGAAAAGCAGTCTGCCATTACTGAAATGTGATATCTGTGTTTAATTCCCTTTCCAAAGCCCTAACATAAGATGGGAGTGTGTGTGCGTCTTCGAGTAACAGAAGTTTATATAGTTTTGAGATTGCATGCTGTGTGGCTTTTTTTTGTAAGCAAAGGGTTTCAAAGAGGTTTTTTGGCCTTATGAGGTGTTTTTGTTTGTGTGTGTGGCTATGTAATGAGCCATTTGGGTAATATATACCAATTCATTGGTATAAAAGGCAGCTGTTCCTGTAGTTCAGAGTGTCTTAAGTTTGTGCTCATTAGATAATATAGAGAACACTCTCTCCAAAGTATACAAGTTGGCTTAATCTGATTTCCTTGAAATCCCAGGGCAGCGTGGGGTTATTACAAATCAGTGTAAGTAGTGAAGTGAAACTGGATATGTGTCGAAGTGTTTAAAATTGTGTGCCAGGTTTGGAAAAAGTCTAGTAATAGAGGGTACTCTGTCACTACGTTTGGCCTGTGTTTTTCATCGAGCCAGGCTATCAGGACTGCATTGTTCTTATTCAATATGTCACAATCTAGTTGAACCCACTCTTTGTTTGGGTCATTCTGGCACCAGTCTAGTAATATATGTAATGTGATCGCCTGTTTGTACACAGCAATATGTGGTACTCCCAAGCCCACCCCTGTCCTTTGGGAAGTATAATAAATGTCTTGCTACCCTGGGTTTGACATCTCTCCAAATGTAATGGTCTATGAGTCTTTGTATCCTATCTAGTTTATCAGGAGAGGGATGGGTGTGGTTTGGAGTAGATAAAGTAGTCTGGGCAGAACATTCATCTTCACAACACTAATGCGTCCCAGCCAGGAGATATAATTATTTCTCCAACTGGATAGATCTGTGATTAAGCTATTTTCTAATGTTTTGCAATTAGCCTGAAAAATTACCTGGGGATCTGGAGATATATTCCCAGGTATTTCATCTTTGTCTGTTGTCTTCTCAAAGGACAGTTTTGTAATAGTCTAGACAGGGCATCTGGCTCGCACGTGACGCTCAAGAATTCTGACTTACTAAGGTTCACCAGATGAGTCTTTATCAGTAAGAGTGAGGAGAACGTCATCAGCATATAACGCTAACTTGTGCTTGCAAGTTTTAGTTTGGATTCCTTTAATTGGTTCGTTTGATCAGATTTTTTGTGCTAGGGCTTCAATAGTAATCGCAAATAGTATAGACGAAAGTTGACAGCCTTGTCTCGTCCCATTTTGTATGTAAAATTTTTCAGAGAGGAGGCTGTTCACCTTGACCTGGGCAGTTGGGTTACCATAGAGTGAAAAGATGTGTGCTATAAAGGAATTGCTAAAATTCATTTTGGACAGGGTCACTTTCAGAAACTGCCAACGTACCCTGTCAAACGCTTTCTCAGCGTCTGTTGATACTAGTGCCAATGGCATGTGATGTATCTGGACATATGCCATAAGCTGAAGTATCTTTAGGGTATTGTCTCGGGCTTCCCTTACAGGTACGAAGCCCACTTGGTTGGGGTAAATTAATGCGGGGAGAATTTTTTTATTCTAGTGGCTAAAATGTTGGCATATATCTTTATGTCCGAATTTAGTAATGAGATGTGTATGAAGTTCTCAGGTCTATCCAGGTTCTTGCCTTGTTTCGGAAGAACTGTGATATGTGCTTTCAACATTTGTTCTATGAAACCTCCTTCTGCTAATATTGAGTTAAACATAGAAGTAAGGGGTTGTAGTAAGTGGTGCATGTACAGGGAGTGCAGAATTATTAGGCAAATGAGTATTTTGACCACATCATCCTCTTTATGCATGTTGTCTTACTCCAAGCTGTATAGGCTCGAAAGCCTACTACCAATTAAGCATATTAGGTGATGTGCATCTCTGTAATGAGAAGGGTTGTGGTCAAATGACATCAACACCCTATATCAGGTGTGCATAATTATTAGGCAACTTCCTTTCCTTTGGCAAAATGGGTCAAAAGGAGGACTTGACAGGCTCAGAAAAGTAAAAAATAGTGAGATATCTTGCAGAGGGATGCAGCACTCTTAAAATTGCAAAGCTTCTGAAGCGTGATCATCGAACAATCAAGCGTTTCATTCAAAATAGTCAACAGGGTCGCAAGAAGCGTGTGGAAAAACCAAGGCGCAAAATAATTGCCCATGAACTCAGAAAAGTCAAGCGTGCAGCTGCCAAGATGCCACTTGCCACCAGTTTGGCCATATTTCAGAGCTGCAACATCACTGGAGTGCCCAAAAGCACAAGGTGTGCAATACTCAGAGACATGGCCAAGGTAAGAAAGGCTGAAAGACGACCACCACTGAACAAGACACACAAGCTGAAACGTCAAGACTGGGCCAAGAAATATCTCAAGACTGATTTTTCTAAGGTTTTATGGACTGATGAAATGAGAGTGAGTCTTGATGGGCCAGATGGATGGGCCCGTGGCTGGATTGGTAAAGGGCAGAGAGCTCCAGTCCGACTCAGACGCCAGCAAGGTGGAGGTGGAGTACTGGTTTGGGCTGGTATCATCAAAGATGAGCTTGTGGGGCCTTTTCGGGTTGAGGATGGAGTCAAGCTCAACTCCCAGTCCTACTGCCAGTTTCTGGAAGACACCTTCTTCAAGCAGTGGTACAGGAAGAAGTCTGCATCCTTCAAGAAAAACATGATTTTCATGCAGGACAATGCTCCATCACACGCGTCCAAGTACTCCACAGCGTGGCTGGCAAGAAAGGGTATAAAAGAAGAAAATCTAATGACATGGCCTCCTTGTTCACCTGATATGAACCCCATTGAGAACCTGCGGTCCATCATCAAATGTGAGATTTACAAGGAGGGAAAACAGTACACCTCTCTGAACAGTGTCTGGGAGGCTGTGGTTGCTGCTGCACGCAATGTTGATGGTGAACAGATCAAAACACTGACAGAATCCATGGATGGCAGGCTTTTGAGTGTCCTTGCAAAGAAAGGTGGCTATATTGGTCACTGATTTGTTTTTGGTTTGTTTTTGAATGTCAGAAATGTATATTTGTGAATGTTGAGATGTTATATTGGTTTCACTGGTAAAAATAAATAATTGAAATGGGTATATATTTGTTTTTTGTTAAGTTGCCTAATAATTATGCACAGTAATAGTCACCTGCACACACAGATATCCCCCTAAAATAGCTATAACTAAAAAACTAAAAACTACTTCCAAAACTATTCAGCTTTGATATTAATAAGTTTTTTGGGTTCATTGAGAACATGGTTGTTGTTCAATAATAAAATTAATCCTCAAAAATACAACTTGCCTAATAATTCTGCACTCCCTGTATGTCTTGTAGTATTTAATGGTAATCCGTCAGGACCTGGGCTTTTCCCATTGGGCATGCTTTTCATGGCCAATTTGGTTTCCTCAATGGTGATTGGGGCATCCAAGAATTCCGAATTTTCCATAGTCAATGTATTCTGATGGAGGTCAGATAAAAATTGGTCTATGTCTTCCTGTCTACTGTCATAGTCCAGATTGTACAATTTTTTAATTATATATTCTAAAAGTTTCAGCTATGCTGTTACTGTCTTTGCGTGTCAAGCCGTCCTTATCTATTATGGTGTGTACATGAGTGTTCAACTGCTTACGCTTGAGGGCTTTCGCCAGCGATGAGCTTACTTTGTCATTGAGGTTGAAGTATTTCTGCTTTAGAAAGAATGTTTTAAGTTGATTGGTTTTTCTGAGATGTGCGTGAAGATCATTTCTGGTTTGTGTGAAAGAGTTCAGTATAGGGGTTGAGGAGGGATTTTTCTTGTGCTCCGTTACCCAGTATCTAATCCGAGCTAGCGTAGAGCTTAGAAACTGTCTATTGTTTCTATGGTCTCTTGCTTTGTGTTTGATGAACTCCCCTCTCACAACACACTTGTGGGCTTCCCATAGTGTGGTGAAAGAGATATTTGTGTTTTCCCGGAAGTAGTGCCCCAAGGTTGTGTCGATATCAAGTTTAGTCAAAGGATTGTCTAGGATGGTTTCGTCTAGCCTCCAGATAAAGGGCAATATAGGCGTGGTTGGCCAATTAATTTTCATTGCACCAGAACATGGTCAGACCATGTGAGAGGCAGGATAGTGGAGTTGTCTATTATAGATAGACCTATCTGATCACTCAAGATATAGTCTATTCTGGTGTATGTGCAGTGCGGGTGTAAATAAAAAGTGTAGTCCTGCATGTTTGGATTTATGGTTCTCCAGATATCATGCAATTTCAAAAGTTGGATGTGTGAGTTTACAATCTTAATAGTTCGTTTGGCGTACAGGATACTTCAGTGGAGGTGTCAACTGTAGTATCCAATGGGAGGTTAAAGTCGCCACCTAAAAAAAGCGTACCTTTTGTGTGCTCTAGCAGAAGTTGGGATATTTGTTTGAAAAGTGTGTGTTGTCCTGTTTGAAAGATAGGCTTTGCCAATGTTACAGGGTTATTATATAGAAGACCGGAGACTATGATGTACCTGTCGTTTGGATCCTTTATCGTATGATTGGGCTGAAATGTAGTTAAGCTGTCTTATATACCAATGAATTGACTTACAAACGCCCAAATGGCTCTTTATATAGCCACACACAAATAGAATCCCCACCCCACTTTTTTTCTCTTTGCCAGATGCCAAGTAAGCTGATCTATATCTTTGATGAAGAAGCGTTGGCTCCTTCCACCCCTGAAAGTAAGTCTCCTGGATAAAAATTATATCTCCTGAAGTATGGTGCAATTGGTTAAAGGCTACCGATCTTTTCTCCGGACTATTCAGGCCCTTTGCGTTGATAGAGATTAATGTGAGGGGCCTTGAACTGGGCACGGGGTCAGCAGCCATTATAGTGAGGCAAGTCAATTAGTTATGTATTTGAGGCAGGAAGTGAGTGATGACGTTTGTTGTTGTGCACAGTCACTGTCTTAAGAGTGCTATTGGGGGAGGGGGAGTTCTGTTGGCTATTGCGCAAGTGTGCTGATAATACAGAACAAGGTCTTAAAATTCTTATAGACTGTATACAAATGCGTTGAATATAATCTTAAACCAAGTTAAGAAGAAGTCCACTAAATAATTGTAGTGAGAAAAAAAAGAACAAATGAAAAACAAGAACAGTAATAAGGTGGGTAGTATCCCACGTCTGCAATCCCATATAGAAATTATAAAAATGAATATATATATATATATAAAATAAAGTAAAACATACGACCTGTAGCCTCTTTAGGAAACATGAAAGTCCAAACAGAGAGGCGATTATAGTCTACGTGGTAACACAACTGGAATCTGTACCACCGCTAGCGGCAGCCAACTGGGAAGCGTCATCTATTTGGTTTGCTCTTGGCAGCAAACGGGTTCCTCCAGGAGAAATGTGATGTACCGTTAGATCTCGGGTATGTGTTTCTGGAGGTTTGATGGCAATCCGCAGGGTCTCACAAAAGCGCGGCAGGTCCTCCTGCGCTCTGTGTATAGCAGTTGTGTCTCCCTTAGTGGCAATGATACTCACAGGGAAACCTCATCTGTACTGGATGTTTTGATCTTGCAGCGTTGTGGTGATGTAACTAAGTTCTCTCCTCTTCTGTAAAGTAGTGGGGCCCAGGTCTGCAAAGATTTGGATTCTGTTTCCTGCATGTGTGAAGTTCTCCTTCTGTCTGGCATACTTCAGTATGTCCTCTTTGTCTTTGAAATGTAGCAGTTTTAGAATAACATATCTGGGAGGTGCCCGGGGGGGGGGGGGGGGGGGGGGAGGTTTGCGCATAAGGCTCTGTGAGCTCTCTCGATGTGTATATAAGGGGCGCTTTTAACCCCTTTGAAAGTCCGAAAGAGGCTTTGAAGGCATCCTTCCAATGCCGTCGGCTGTACACTGTCTGGAACTCCCCCGATACGGAGGTTGTTCCTCCTTCCCCGATTGTCTAAATCTTCTACTTTTTCGAGTAAATGGTGTATTGTTTTGTCTTGTTCGTATATCAGGCGGGACACGTGCTGAATATCGTTGAAAGTGGTGTTGTGGTTCTCTTCCAAATTCGTGACTCTTTGTACTACCCTTGTGAGGTCTCTCTAACTCCCAATACCAATTCTTTACCTCCAACATCAATTCTTTGATATCATCTTTAGTGCAAAGTGATTTCAAGTCGTATTTGGTAATGTCTGCAGGATTTGTAGCTTGGCAAGATTTGTTCAGTGTGCTTGCTATTTGTGTATTGTGATTAGATGTCTCAGCGGATGCAGACTGAACGGGGTCGGTTTGCTTTAAGTAGTTTTGCATTGTCCGTGAGTTAGATAGATTATCTAGTTTATGAGACCTTCTGCCTGGCATGTCCAGATTGTATTTCTGAGGGGTTATCCCGCGCTAGAGATAGTAAGTAGTCAGTGTCTCTCTGGGGATTTAGGTTGTCCTCTTGTCACCAGTGTGTGCTTTCAGTACTGCTGTATCATATCTAGAATGCTGCAGTAATGTGCAAGGTCTGCCCGTGATATCATATAGAATCTTCCTAATACCAGCGTGCGTCTTTGATGCTGCTATGATAAATATCTAGATGGCTCCAATAATGTATAAGGAGCAGCTTTTAATAAGCATTTGCTGAATATGGAAGGTAATTTATTAAAGCTTTTATGTCCTGCGTTAGGCAGCTCTGCCAGAATGGTAGCAAGTCTCAGGGCCGCCATCAGGGGGCCCCATGAGGCAAGAACAACTATTTAAATTTTTTAATTTTTTTTAAAATTTTGGCAGCCACCAGAGGGTACTACAGCAGAGTGATATTGTATGCAAGGTTAAGACTCCAGTATGCATTCAATATACTTACCCCAGCATACTTCAAACGTTCCATATTTTATTTTTATATGGGCTAAATGAAGATTTGTATTATTAATTTTCTTATTTATATATCTCTCATAATGAGCTGAAATCTTTATATATGTCTGTGACATGTATATTTTCCTATTTTATGTATAGGACCTCTTCTAACCTTTTCAGGTTGAGGCGTTATTAATAGCTACGGCTTTCCTTGTCCCTGTGGACATTTAATTTGTCTCGTACATCTTTTTTAGGGATTTTATCCAACTGCGGTGGTTGGATGTCCCTTTAATCTACCCTATCTTTTATAGCAGACGTATATCTGAATATTGTTATCCAGTATGTGTTTTCTTCTTTCTTGTACTGTAGTACATGTTCCTTCTCTGTTTTTAGGAGAGGTTTATATGTGATATGTTATAAGCTATGTTCCTGCTTATTTTATCCTTTTTCTACCGTACATATTAATGTGCTCCTTTGGGGACGTTTATCGTTGGCATGTTTTTCATGCCTATCTTTCTCTGTAGAAATTTATTCTGGGTATGGTTATATCCTATGTTTATTTCTACTATTCATGCTAAAGGTAGTTCTTAGGGATTAACCGTTTTTGTTTCATCCCTTCTTTCATTTGAGTACTTTTGGTTTACTCTAGTTTTTCTCTGTCCTTTTTTCTAAGGATTCTGTGTAGAGGAAGATCATGAGCTTTCATGAATTTTTATCCCTCTATACCCGCAGCGTTAGTGAGAGTTTTTCCCCCTAAGGGGATAACTCCTTTTTTTCAGCAGTTTCTACGTCTACTGTTCTACTTTGCTGATAGCAAGGGGTCATGGAGATGCTCGCTGGTAACGTGGCTGAGCATCCTTGGTGTTGGATTTAACTCCAGTCTTATCAGCAACCTAGAAATATTGAGGATGCCCTCCTCCAGTTGCTGAGATTTTCTCTCAGTGAGTAAGCAAAAAGCCTACCTCCCAGAAGGCCAGCAGCTTGATGATACGGAGACCATCGGGCCTTACTAAGAGGATAGTCTTTGATAAAGTCTCTCAATGGCTCTCCTTTTAGCTATTTGCTTATACTTCAGTTAATCTTTATTAAAGTATCAACCCATTAATAAATCTTATCGCTACAAGTATGAGGCCCATGAGTGGGCTAACCGACTTTGTAGGGGGAAAAACAGGGAATATGTTTAGATTTGTACAGCAAATATGAAGTGAATATCTAATGCATGTTGCAATAATTTATCGGTTTATCTATGCTTTCCCTTAATAAAAAATGTTTTAAAAATGTTTATATACACACATACATATATACAAAAAAATTGACATACAGAGTAAAACATATGTTTTAAAACCAATGAGCAGTGCCTACTGTGGTGTCTGGTGCATTCTGGTTAAAACAACGTAATCTTAGATACTTTAACAACATGATCATCTATAAGTGGATCCATGCTACTAGTCTCGCCCTCTTAAAGCAACAATAAACATGATACATAACTGCACATTGACTAAATGGAAAACGGTCAATAAATGTAACTTCTGTGTGAATGTAATAAAACATAATTTATGTAAGAACTTACCTGATAAATTCATTTCTTTCATATTAGCAAGAGTCTATGAGCTAGTGACGTATGGGAAATACATTCCTACCAGGAGGGGAAAAGTTTCCCAAACCTCAAAATGCCTATAAATACACCTCTCAACACACCCACAAATCAGTTTAACGAATAGCCAAGAAGTGGGGTGATAAGAAAAAAGTGCGAAAGCATAAAAAATAAGGAATTGGAATAATTGTGCTTTATACAAAAAAATCATAACCACCACAAAAAGGGTGGGCCTCATGGACTCTTGCTAATATGAAAGAAATGAATTTATCAGGTAAGTTCTTACATAAATTATGTTTTCTTTCATGTAATTAGCAAGAGTCCATGAGCTAGTGACGTATGGGATAATAAATACCCAAGATGTGGAACTTCCACGCAAGAGTCACTAGAGAGGGAGGGATAAAATAAAGACAGCAAATTCCGCTGAAAAAATAATCCACACCCCAAAATAAAGTTAAAATCTTATAATGAAAAAAACTGAAATTATAAGCAGAAGAATCAAACTGAAACAGCTGCCTGAAGTACTTTTCTACCAAAAACTGCTTCAGAAGAAGAAAACACATAAAAATGGTAGAATTTAGTAAAAGTATGCAAAGAAGACCAAGTGGCTGCTTTGCAAATCTGATCAACCGAAGCTTCATTCCTAAACGCCCAGGAAGTAGAAACTGACCTAGTAGAATGAGCTGTAATCCTTTGAGGCAGAGTTTTACCCGACTCGACATAAGCATGATGAATCAAAGATTTTAACCAAGATGCCAAAGAAATGGCAGAGGCCTTCTGACCTTTCCTGTAACCGGAAAAGATAACAAATAGACTAGAAGTCTTTCGGAAATCTTTAGTAGCTTCAACATAATATTTCAAAGCTCTAACTACATCCAAAGAATGCAACAATCTTTCCTTAGAATTCTTAGGATTAGAACACAATGAAGGAACCACAATTTCTCTACTAATGTTGTTAAAGTTCATAACTTTAGGTAAAAATTTAAATGAAGTCCGCAACACCGCCTTATCCTGATGAAAAATCAGAAAAGGAGATTCACAAGAAAGAGCAGATAACTCTGAAACTCTTCTAGCAGAAGAGATAGCCAAAAGGAACAGAACTTTCCAAGAAAGTAATTTAATGTCCAGAGAATGCATAGGTTCAAACGGAGGAGCTTGTAAAGCCCCCAGAACCAAATTCAAACTCCAAGGAGAAGAGATTGACTTAATGACAGGTTTTATACGAACCAAAGCCTGTACAAAACAATGAATATCAGGAAGATTAGCAATCTTTCTGTGAAACAACACAGAAAGAGCAGAAATTTGTCCTTTCAAAGAACTTGCAGACAAACCTTTATCCAGACCATCCTGAAGAAAATGTAAAATTCTGGGGGATTCTAAAAGAATGCCAGGAAAAATGATGAGAAGAGCACCAAGAAATGTAAGTCTTCCAGACTCGATAATATATCTTCCTAGACACAGATTTACGAGCCTGTAACATAGTATTAATTACAGAGTCAGAGAAACCTCTATGACTGAGAATCAAGCGTTCAATCTCCATACCTTCAAATTTAATGATTTGAGATCCTGATGGAAAAAAGGGCCTTGAGATAGAAGGTCTGGTCTTAACGGAAGAGTCCAAGGTTGGCAAGTAGCCATCCGAACAAGATCCGCATACCAAAACCTGGGAGGCCATGCTGGAGCCACCAGCAGAACAAACGAACGCTCCTTTAGAATCTTGGAGATCACTCTTGGAAGAAGAACCAGAGGCGGAAAGATATAAGCAGGATGATACTTCCAAGGAAGTGACAACGCATCCACTGCCTCCGCCTGAGGATCCCTGGATCTGGACAGATACCTGGGAAGTTTCTTGTTTAGATGAGAAGCCATGAGATCTATTTCTGGAAGACCCCAGATTTGAACAATCTGAAGAAACACCTCTGGGTGAAGAGACCATTCGCCCGGATGTAACGTCTGGCGACTGAGATAATCCGCTTCCCAATTGTCTACACCTGGGATATGAACCGCAGAAATTAGACAGGAGCTGGATTCCGCCCAAGCAAGTATCCGAGATACTTCTTTCATAGCCAGAGGACTGTGAGTCCCCCCTTGATGATTGACATATGCCACGGTTGTGACATTGTCCGTCTGAAAACAAATGAACGATTCTCTCTTCAGAAGAGGCCACGACTGAAGAGCTCTGAAAACTCCAAAATGTTTATAGGTAATCTCGCCTCCCGAGATTCCCAATCCCCCTGCGCTTTCAGAGACCCCCATACAGCTCCCCAACCTGTCAGACTCGCATCTGTTGAGATCACAGTCCAGGTTGGAAGAACAAAAGAAGCCCCCTGAACTAAACAATGGTGATCTGTCCACCACGTCAGAGAGTGTCGTACAATCGGATTTAAAGATATTAATTGTGATATCTTTGTATAATCCCTGCACCACTGGTTCAGCATACAAAGCTGAAGAGGTCGCATGTGAAAACGAGCAAAGGGGATCGCGTCCGATGCAGCAGTCATAAGACCTAGAATTGATTGAGACTGAAGGTTTCGACAAGCTGAAATCAATTTCAGACGTCTCTTGTCCGTCAGAGACAAAGTCATGGACACTGAATCTATTTGGAAACCTAAAAAGGTTACCTTTGTCTGAGGAATCAATGAACTCTTTGGTAAATTGATCCTCCAACCATGTTCTTGAAGAAATGACACAAGTCGATTCGTATGAAATTCTGCTAAATGTGAAGACTGAGCAAGTACCAAGATATCGTCCAAATAAGGAAATACCACAATACCCTGTTCTCTGATTACAGATAGCAGGGCACCGAGAACCTTTGAAAAAATCCTTGGAGCTGTTGCTAGGCCGAACGGCAGAGCCACAAATTGGTAATGCTTGTCTAGAAAAGAGAATCTCAGAAACTGATAATGATCTGGATGAATCGGAATATGCAGATATGCATCCTGTAAATCTATTGTGGACATATAATGCCCTTGCTGAACAAAAGGCAGAATAGTCCTTAAAGTTACCATTTTGAATGCTGGTATCCTTACATAACGATTCAATATTTTTAAATCCAGAACTGGTCTGAAGGAATTCTCCTTCTTTGGTACAATGAATAGATTGGAGTAAAACCCCAGACCCTGTTCCAGAACTGGAACTGGCACAATTACTCCAGCCAACTCTAGATCTGAAACACATTTCAGAAATGCTTGAGCCTTCACTGGATTTATTGGAATGCGAGAAAGAAAAAATCTTCTTGCAGGAGGCCTTACCTTGAAACCTATTCTGTACCCTTGTGAAACAATGTTCTGAATCCAAAGACTGTGAATCGAATTGATCCAAATTTCTTTGAAAAATCGTAATCTGCCCCCTACCAGCTGTGCTGGAATGAGGGCCACACCTTCATGTGGACTTGGGAGCTGGCTTTTGCTTTCTAAAAGGCTTGGATTTATTCCAGACTGGAGATGGTTTCCAAACTGATACTGTTCCTTTAGGGGAAGGATCAGGCTTCTGTTCCTTATTTTGACGAAAGGAACGAAAACGATTAGCAGCCCTATATTTACCTTTAGATTTTTTATCCTGAGGTAAAAAAGTTCCTTTCCCCCCAGTAACAGTTGAAATAATAGAATCCAACTGGGAACCAAACAATTTATTACCTTGGAAAGAAAGGGAAAGCAAAGTTGACTTAGAAGACATATCTGCATTCCAAGTTTTAAGCCATAAAGCTCTTCTAGCTAAAATAGCTAAAGACATATACCTGACATCAACTCTAATGATATCAAAGATGGCATCACAAATAAAGTTATTAGCATGTTGAAGAAGTTTAACAATGCTATGAGTATTATGATCTGACACTTGTTGTGCCAAAGCCTCCAACCAAAAAAGTGGAAGCTGCCGCAACATCAGCCAAAGAAATAGCAGGTCTAAGAAGATTACCTGAACATAAATAAGCTTTCCTTAGAAAGGAATCAATTTTCCTATCTAAAGGATCCTTAAAGGAAGTACTATCTGCCGTAGGAATAGTAGTACGTTTAGCGAGAGTAGAGATAGCCCCATCAACTTTAGGGATTTTGTCCCAAAACTCTAATCTGTCAAATGGCACAGGATACAATTTCTTAAACCTTTTAGAAGGAGTAAATGAATTACCCAGATTATTCCATTCCCTAGAAATTACTTCAGAAATAGCATCAGGGACAGGAAAAACTTCCAGAATAACTGTAGGAGCTTTAAAAACCGAATTTAAACGCTTAGTAGATTTAGTATCAAGAGGACTAGATTCCTCCATCTCTAATGCGATTAAAACTTCTTTAAGTAAAGAACGAATAAATTCCATTTTAAATAAATATGAAGATTTATCAGTGTCAATATCTGAGACAGAATCCTCTGAACCAGAAAAATCATCATCAGAAACAGACAAATCAGAATGATGATGTTCATTTAAAAATTCATCTGAAAAAGTTTTAAAAGACCTTTTAAGTTTACTGGAAGGAGGAATAACAGACATAGCCTTCCTAATAGATTTAGAAACAAAATCTCTTATATTAACAGGAACATCCTGAGTGTTAGATGTTGATGGAATAGCAAAAGGTAATGGTATATTACTAATGGAAATACTATCTGCATTAGCAAGCTTATCATGACATTCATCACAAACTACGGCCGGAGGGACAGATACCACAAGTTTACAGCAGATACACTTAACTTTGGTGGAACCAGCATCAGGCAGCGTTTTTCCAGAAGTAGCTTCTGATCCAGGGTCAATCCGAGACATCATGCAATATGTAAGAGAAAAAACAACATATAAAGCAAAATCTATCAAATTCCTTAAAAGGCAGTTTCAGGAATGGGAAAAAATGCCAATGAACAAGCCTCTAGCAACCAGAAGCAAATAAAAAATGAGACTTAAATAATGTGAGAAAAAAGGTGGAGACATAAATGACGCCCACATTTTTTGGCGCCAAAAAAGCCGTCCACATTATTGGCGCCCAAATGTTTTTGGCGCCAAGAATGATGCCACATCCGGTAACGCCGACATTTTTGGCGCAAAACGTCAAAAAAAAATGACGCAAACACGAACAAGTATGACGCCGGAAATGACATAGAAATTTTTTTTGCGCCAAAAAAGTCCGCGCCAAGAATGACGCAATAAAATGAAGCATTTTCAGCCCCCGCGAGCCTAACAGCCCACAGGGAAAAAAGTCAATTTTTAAGGTAAGAAAAAATGTTTTAATTCATATGCATTATCCCAAATAATGAAACTGACTGTCTGAAATAAGGAATATTGAACATCCTGAATCAAGGCAAATAAATGTTTAAACGCATATATTTAGAACTTTATATAAAAGTGCCCAACCATAGCTTAGAGTGTCACAAAATATAAGGCTTACTTACCCCAGGACACTCATCTACATGTAGTAGAAAGCCAAACCAGTACTGAAACGAGAATCAGTAGAGGTAATGGTACATAAGAGTATATCGTCGATCTGAAAAGGGAGGTAAGAAATGAGTCTCTACGACCGATAACAGAGAACCTATGAAATAGATCCCGTAGAAGGAGACCATTGAATTCAAATAGGCAATACTCTCTTCACATCCCTCTGACATTCACTGCAACACTGAGAGGAAAACCGGGCTCCAGCCTGCTGCGAAGCGCATATCAACGTAGAATCTAGCACAAACTTACTTCACCACCTCCATGGGAGGCAAAGTTTGTAAAACTGATTTGTGGGTGTGGTGAGGGGTGTATTTATAGGCATTTTGAGGTTTGGGAAACTTTGCCCCTCCTGGTAGGAATGTATATCCCATACGTCACTAGCTCATGGACTCTTGCTAATTACATGAAAGAAATTAACATATGGCATAACATTAATAACCAATATGTAAGAAAATTTTATTTGAAACTTAACCAAATAAATTTGTATACTTGTCAAGCAAAAAGACAAAACAATTTCACTGATGATTCAAAACATCATACAACAATGTGATACATTCAAAATAACAAAATAGATAATTACAGCCTACTATATAAATTAATCATCCTGAAATCAGTATACTTGCATTATCAATAGGCTGAATCATCAAAAAACTCAATATCATACTGAGAATTAAATCCTTTGGGGACCCTAGTCTGGAACTTGTGAATTTATTTTGAATGTATCACATTGTTGTATGATGTTTTGAATTATCAGTGAAACTGTATTGTCTTATTGAATGATAAGTATACAAATTTATATGGCAGGTTTCGAATGATGTTTTGTTAAATATTGTTTATTCATGTTATACCATATGTATTCAGTCAATGTGCAGTTATGTATCATAATGTTAATGTATTGTTGCTTTAAGAAGGAGGGGACTAGTGGCATGGGTCCACCTATAAAGGAAAGATGATCCTGTAGTGGCAGAATCTATTATTACAGTGTTTTAAGCGAAATGCATCAGACGCCTTGGTTTAACAAGTACTTACATACAAAAAAATTACCATAGAGAGTAATATTAATACTGGCTAATAAGGGATTGGATTTTAGCATTATAAGGCTGCCTCATGCCATTTATTGTTGCGCTTTCAGAATGCACAGAATTTTTCAATTTCTTCTGGATGGTTTGGATAAGGGTTTATCTGCCAGTTCTTCAAAGGGCCAGATTTCTTAAGACTGTTTAGTCTTGTTCCAATTTTAACTTGGCTTAGAGGAAAATATGTTAGCCCTGCTTTTGAATGGAAAGAGAGGACTTTTGATTCCTAGATTGACAAAAGTATTGAAAACTGGTAGAAGCCCCTTTTTTTCCCTTAAACTTTTTATCCCGAGGAAGAAAAGCTCATTTACCATCAGTCACAGTAAACATAATAGCATCCAGCCCAGACCCAAACATGTTTTTTTCCCTGAAATGGAAGAAACAAAAGCCTAGAGAAACTATGGGCTCATTTCCATTAAGCCATTAAAAATTGAGCCATTAGCTACAGAAGCTAAATGTAATTTATGGGTCCATTTTAGTACAAGGTATCCATTGGATTATTTTGTGCATTGCGTGTAGTTTCTCTTTTTGTGTAGGTGTAAGTAAACGTTCCATTAAAGCTTCCATCTAAAGTTATATTTCTCGAAAATCACGCCATAAGTTCATTGCTATGGTAACCCGACCTTAAACTACATTTCAATTTACCATCTGCGCTCCTTATCTGTGATCACCTCTAGAGAGGAACATAAAAAAAATACATTGAATTAAAAAAAATGAAAGGGACACTAAAACATAAAAAAAAAAAACTTTCAATAAAACAATAGTTTTAAAATGTTATCTTTTCCTAAATCATTACTTTAACCTTTTCTCCGAGTAACGACTATCACACATACCTTACTCTAAAGTATAGCCAAGTAATGAGGTTAAAAAGGAATAAGAGCCAAACATGAGCAAGGGAAAAAAAAAAAAAGATGTACCTAAAACAAATCAAACTCTTGCCACCATGAAAAATGAATTTATCAGGTAAGTATAAATGTTTTCTTTCATATAGGTGGCGAGAGTCCACAATCCATTACTCATGGAAACTAATACCCAAGCAGTGGAAGAAAACGAGTAACCATAAAGGGAGGCATTGAAAAAAACAAACAGCTTTTTTCGCTGAGAAATTAAATCTACTACACAAAAGAACATTTTTCATAACAAAAAAAAAAAAGGCAAACTGAGACAACTGCCTGAAAAACATCTTTCTACCAAAGGCTGCTTCAGAGGATGCAAAAATTGTAACATTTGGTAAAGGTATGCAAAGACCACTAAGAGGCTGCCTTGCAAATTTGATTAACTGAAGCCTCATACTTGAAAACCCAAGAAGTGTTAACTGACCTAGTAGAATGAGCCATAATCCACAGTGGCGGAGGCTGATTCGCCTCCAAATAACCCTTGTGAATCAAAAGTTTTAATCAAGAGGCTAAAGAAATAGAGGCCCTTCTGACCTTTCCTAGGGCCAGAAAAAGGACAAACTAGAAGTTTGTCTGAAAACCTTAGCAGCATTATCATAATATTTTAATGCTCTTACAACATCCATAAAATGCAAAGATCTTTCAGAAGCAGGACACAAAGAGGGATTAAAGGGACACTGAACCCCAATTTTTTCTTTCATGATTCAGATAGAGCATGCAATTTTAAACCACTTTCTAATTTACTACTATTATCAATTTTTATTCATTTT
The DNA here is from genome assembly GCF_027579735.1 of Bombina bombina. Lineage (NCBI taxonomy): Eukaryota > Metazoa > Chordata > Amphibia > Anura > Bombinatoridae > Bombina > Bombina bombina. Next base: position 460,514,215 of record NC_069504.1, on the reverse strand, counting down.
CTTGCTATCGTTATTTGAAAAGCAAGAATGTAAGTTTAGAAGTCGGCCCATTTTTGGTTCACAACCTGGGTTGTCCTTACTGATTGGACAGCACCAATAAAAAAGTGCTGTCCATGTATCTGAACTAAAAAGTGTCTGTCCCCTTAGCTTAGATGCCATCTTTTTCAAATAAAGAAAGCAAGAGAACAAAGAAAAATTGATAATGGGAGTAAATTAGAAAGTTGCTTAAAATTGCAGGATCTATCTGAATCATGAAAGAAAAAAAATTGGATTTAGTATCCCTATAGGCAAAAAAATGAAATGTAGTCCGCAAAACAGCCTTATTCTGGTGGAATATCAGGAAACTCACAAGAAAGAGCAGACAATACAAAAACTCTAAGCAGAAGAGAAGGTTAAGAGAGACAACACTTTCCAAGAAAGCAGTCTGGATGTTTAATACATGTATATGCTCAAAAAGAAGAGCCTGCAAAACCCTTTAACACAAGGTCAAAACTCCTAAAAGGAGAAATAAGCTTGATGTCAGGTTAAATTCAGACCAGGGCCTGAACAAAACAAGTAATATCAGGAAGACTAGCAATCTTCCAATAAAATTAAAAGAAAGAGCAGATATCTGTTCTGTCAGGTAATTGGCAGATAAATTCTTATCTAAACCATCCTGTAAAAACTGAAGAATCCGAGGGATTCTAAATTAATGTCAGGAAAATTATGATTTGTACATCATTGTAAGTTTTCCAAACTTGTGATAGATTTTCCTAGAGACAAGTTTTTCCGAGAAACCTTTAAATGTCTCAGAACTAAGCATCCAATTTCCATGCCATGAAGTTTTAGAGAATAAAGAGCCGGATGGAAAAAAAAGGACCTTGAGACAAAAAGGTCTGACCGCAGAAGAAGAGGTCAAGGCAGATAACTGGACATTTGAACCAGTTCCGCATGCCAAATCCTGCAATGCCACAATGGGGCAATAAGGATTACAAATTAATTTTCTAGTGCTATCTTGGAAATCACTCTGGAAAAAGAAACCAGAGGAGAAAACAGCAGGTTGAAAGGAACTACTAGAGCATCCACTACCTATGCTTAAGGATCCCTGGTTTCGCAAAGTACCTGGGGAGTTTGATGTTTAAATGAGAGGCCCTCAGATCTATTTCTGTTAGGCCTCAAATATCCACAGATAGAACACATCCTAATGAAGAGACCACTCCCCTGTATTTAGAGACTGAGAAAGTCTGCCTAACATTGTTCACTCTTGAGATGTGAATAAGATTTAGGCAAGAATTGACTTCTGCCCAAGAGAGAATTCGAGATGCCTCCATCAAGGATAGGGAACTGCGAGTTCCCCCTGATGGTTGACAAAAGTTACTATTGTGACATTGTCTTTCTGGAAATGGAGATAAGACTCCCTTATTAACATAGGCCAATCTTGAAGGGTCCTTAAAATTGAGTTCAATAACATTAATTGGCAAACTCTCCTCTAAGGATGCCAAACCCTGTGGTGTCAGAGACCCCCAAGTAGCTCTTAAAAGTGAAAATGTATATCTGTGGTTACTACAGATCAGGTAGGACGAGTAAGAAGCCTCTCAAATAATAAATTAATGATTAAGCCGCCAAGTCAGACTGGTTTGTATTGGAATCTAAAATATCTTAGAGATAGCTGGGTATAAACCTTGCATCATTGACGCAGCATATAAAGCTAAAATATGTCTCATGTGAAATTAAGAAAAACATAATTTATGTAAGAACTTACCTGATAAATTCATTTCTTTCATATTAGCAAGAGTCCATGAGCTAGTGACGTATGGGATATACATTCCTACCAGGAGGGGCAAAGTTTCCCAAACCTCAAAATGCCTATAAATACACCCCTCACCACACCCACAATTCAGTTTAACGAATAGCCAAGAAGTGGGGTGATAAGAAAGGAGCGAAAGCATCAAAATAAGGAATTGGAATAATTGTGCTTTATACAAAAAAATCATAACCACCACAAAAAAGGGTGGGCCTCATGGACTCTTGCTAATATGAAAGAAATGAATTTATCAGGTAAGTTCTTACATAAATTATGTTTTCTTTCATGTAATTAGCAAGAGTCCATGAGCTAGTGACGTATGGGATAGTAGATACCCAAGATGTGGAACTTCCACGCAAGAGTCACTAGAGAGGGAGGGATAAAATAAAGACAGCCAATTCCGCTGAAAAATAATCCACAACCCAAAACAAAAGTTTTAATCTTAATAATGAAAAAAACTGAAATTATAAGCAGAAGAATCAAACTGAAACAGCTGCCTGAAGTACTTTTCTACCAAAAACTGCTTCAGAAGAAGAGAAAACTTCAAAATGGTAGAATTTAGTAAAAGTATGCAAAGAAGACCAAGTTGCTGCTTTGCAAATCTGATCAACAGAAGCTTCATTCCTAAACGCCCAGGAAGTAGAAACTGACCTAGTAGAATGAGCCGTAATCCTTTGAGGCGGGAATTTACCCGACTCCACATAAGCATGATGAATCAAAGACTTTAACCAAGACGCCAAAGAAAAGGCAGAAGCTTTCTGACCTTTCCTGGAACCAGAAAAGATAACAAAGAGACTAGAAGTCTTTCTAAAATCTTTAGTAGCTTCAACATAATATTTTAAAGCTCTTACTACATCCAAAGAATGTAAAGATTTCTCCAGAGAATTCTTAGGATTCGGACACAATGAAGGGACAACAATTTCTCTACTAATGTTGTTAGAATTCACAACCTTAGGTAAAAATTGAAATGAAGTCCGCAACACCGCCTTATCCTGATGAAAAATCAGAAAAGGAGATTCACAAGAAAGAGCAGATAACTCAGAAACTCTTCTAGCAGAAGAGATGGTCAAAAGGAACAAAACTTTCCAAGAAAGTAATTTAATATCCAGAGAATGCATAGGTTCAAACGGAGGAGCTTGTAAAGCCCTCAGAACCAAATTAAGACTCCAAGGAGGAGAGATTGACTTAATGACAGGTTTGATACGAACCAAAGCCTGTACAAAACAATGAATATCAGGAAGATTAGCAATCTTTCTGTGAAAAAGAACAGAAAGAGCAGAGATTTGTCCTTTCAAGGAGCTTGCAGACAAACCTTTATCCAAACCATCCTGAAGAAACTGTAAAATTCTAGGAATTCTAAAAGAATGCCAGGAGAATTTATGAGAAGAACACCAAGAAATTTAAGTCTTCCAGACTCGATAATAAATCTTCCTAGACACAGATTTACGAGCCTGTAACATAGTATTAATTACTGAGTCAGAGAAACCTCTATGACTAAGAATCAAGCGATCAATTTCCATACCTTCAAATTTAATGATTTGAGATCCTGATGGAAAAAAGGGGCCTTGAGATAGAAGGTCTGGTCTTAACGGAAGTGTCCAAGGTTGGCAACTGGCCATCCGAATGAGATCCGCATACCAAAACCTGTGAGGCCATGCTGGAGCCACCAGCAGTACAAACGAATGTTCCATTAGAATTTTGGAAATCACTTTTGGAAGAAGAACTAGAGGCGGAAAGATATAGGCAGGATGATAATTCCAAGGAAGCGACAACGCGTCTACTGCTTCCGCCTGAGGATCCCTGGATCTGGACAGATACCTGGGAAGTTTCTTGTTTAGATGAGAGGCCATCAGATCTATTTCTGGAAGTCCCCAGATTTGAACAATCTGAAGAAAAATCTCTGGGTGAAGAGACCATTCGCCCGGATGTAACGTCTGGCGACTGAGATAATCCGCTTCCCAATTGTCTACACCTGGGATGTGAACCGCAGAGATTAGACAGGAGTTGGATTCCGCCCATACAAGTATCGGAGATACTTCTTTCATAGCCAGAAGACTGAGTCCCACCTTGATGATTGACATATGCCACGGCTGTGACATTGTCTGTCTGAAAACAAATAAACGATTCTCTCTTCAGAAGAGGCCAGAACTGAAGAGCTCTGAAAATCGCACAGAGTTCCAAAATGTTGATTGGTAATCTCGCCTCCTGAGATTCCCAAACCCCCTGCGCTGTCAGAGATCCCCATACAGCTCCCCAACCTGACAGACTCGCATCTGTTGAGATCACAGTCCAGGTTGGACGAACAAAAGAAGCCCCTTGAACTAAACGATGGTGATCTATCCACCACGTCAGAGAGTGTCGTACATTGGGATTTAAGGATATTAATTGTGATATCTTTGTATAATCCCTGCACCACTGGTTCAGCATACAAAGCTGAAGAGGTCTCATGTGAAAACGAGCAAAGGGGATCGCGTCCGATGCAGCAGTCATGAGACCTAGAATTTCCATGCACAAAGCTACCGAAGGGAACGATTGAGACTGAAGGTTTCGACAGGCTGAAACCAATTTCAGACATCTCTTTTCTGTTAGAGACAAGGTCATGGACACTGAATCTATTTGAAAACCCAAAAAGGTTACCTTTGTCTGAGGAATCAAAGAACTCTTTGGTAAATTGATCCTCCAACCATGTCTTTGAAGAAACGACACAAGTTGATTCGTATGAGATTCTGCAGAATGTGAAGACTGAGCAAGTACCAAGATATCGTCCAAATAAGGAAATGCCGCAATACCCTGTTCTCTGATTACAGAGAGAAGGGCACCGAGAACCTTTGAAAAGATCCTTGGAGCTGTTGCTAGGCCAAACGGAAGGGCCACAAACTGGTAATGCTTGTCTAGAAAAGAGAATCTCAGAAACTGATAGTGATCTGGATGAATTGGAATATGAAGGTATGCATCCTGTAAATCTATTGTGGACATATAATGCCCTTGCTGAACAAAAGGCAGAATAGTCCTTATAGTTACCATTTTGAATGTTGGTATCCTTACATAACGATTCAATATTTTTAGATCCAGAACTGGTCTGAAGGAATTCTCCTTCTTTGGTACAATGAATAGATTTGAGTAAAACCCCAGACCCCGTTCCAGAACTGGAACGGGCACAATTACCCCAGCCAACTCTAGATCTGAAACACATTTCAGAAACGCCTGAGCCTTCACTGGGTTTATTGGAATGCAGGCGGCCTTAGCTTGAAACCTATTCTGTACCCTTGTGAAACAATGTTCTGAACCCAAAGACAGTGAATCGAATTGATCCAAATATCTTTGAAAAATCGTAACCTGCCCCCTACCAGCTGTGCTGGAATGAGGGCCGCACCTTCATGTGGACTTGGGAGCTGGCTTTGACTTTCTAAAAGGCTTGGATTTATTCCAGACTGGAGGTTTCCAAACGGAAACCGTTCCTTTAGGGGAAGGGTCAGGCTTCTGTTCCTTATTCTGACGAAAGGAACGAAAACGATTAGCAGCCCTGTATTTACCTTTAGATTTTTTTGTCCTGAGGCAAAAAGGTTCCTTTCCCCCCAGTAACAGTTGAAATAATAGAATCCAACTGGGAACCAAATAATTTATTACCTTGGAAAGAAAGCAAAAGCAAAGTTGACTTAGAAGACATATCTGCATTCCAAGTTTTGAGCCATAAAGCTCTTCTAGCTAAAATAGCTAAAGACATATACCTGACATCAATTCTAATGATATAAAAAATGGCATCACAAATAAAGTTATTAGCATGTTGAAGAAGTTTAACAATGCTATGAGTATTATGTTCTGACACTTGTTGCGCTAAAGCCTCCAACCAGAAAGTGGAAGCAGCAGCAACATCAGCCAAAGAAATAGCAGGTCTAAGAAGATTACCTGAACATAAATAAGCTCTCCTTAGAAAGGATTCAAGCTTCCTATCTAAAGGATCCTTAAAGGAAGTACTATCCGCCGTAGGAATAGTAGTACGTTTACCAAGAGTAGAGATAGCCCCATCAACTTTAGGGATTTTGTCCCAAAACTCTAATCTGTCAGATGGCACAGGATACAATTTCTTAAACCTTTTAGAAGGAGTAAATGAAGTACCCAGATTATTCCATTCCCTAGAAATTACTTCAGAAATAGCATCAGGGACAGGAAAAACTTCTGGAATAACTATATGAGGTTTGAAAAACGAATTTAAACGCTTAGTAGATTTAGTATCAAGAGGACTAGACTCCTCCATATCTAATGCGATTAACACTTCTTTTATGAACCATTTATTTTACTATGCAGGAGAGACATAACATGCCTCTACCAATTATTTAGTATTTTACAAAAACAATCTGGCTGTGTGGTCTTACTTTCAGAACTAAATAGGAGTTTATTTTTTAAGATATTTCTGTAGACTTACAGTCTTGAGGAAAAAAAGAAAATTTATGCTTACCTGATAAATTTGTTTCTTTTTAGACACGATGAGTCCACAGATTTCATCCTTTCTTGTGGGATATCGCCTCCTGGTCAGCAAGAGGAGGCAAAGAGCACCACAGCAGAGCTGTATATATAGCTCCTCCCTTCCCTCCCACTCCAGTCATTTGACCGAAGTTAGGAAGAGAAAGGAAAAGCCAAGGTGCAGAGGTGACTGAAGTGTAACAAAAATCAAAACCTGTCTCATAGAAACAGGACGGGCCGTGGACTCATCGTGTCTAAAAAGAAACAAATTTACCAGGTAAGCATACATTTTCTTTCCTTTTTAAAGACACGATGAGTCCATGGATTTCATCCTTACTTGTGGGATACAATACCAAAGCTATAGTACATGGATGAAAAGGGAGGGACGAGACAGGGAACCTAAATGGAAGGCACTACTGCTTGAAGAACTTTCCTCCCAAAAACAGCCTCAGCCGAGGCAAAGGTATCAAATTTGTAAAATTTGGAAAAAGTGTGAAGAGATGACCAAGTTGCAGCTTTAAAAATCTGTTCAACAGAAGCATCATTTTTGAATGCCCATGAGGAAGCCACAGCCCTAGTGGAATGAGCCGCAATTCGTTCAGGAGGCTGCTGTCCAGCAGTCTCATATGCAAAACGGATGATACTCTTCAGCCAAAAAGAAAGAGGTAGTCATAGTTTTCTGACCCCTACGTTTCCCTGAAAAAACAACAAACAAAGAAGACGATTGTCGAAAATCCTTAGTCGCTTGTAAGTAAAACTTTAAAGCACAGACTACGTCTAAATTATGCAACAGACGTTCCTTCTTAGAAGGAGGATTAAAACACAAAGAAGGACAACAATCTCCTGATTAATATAATAGTTTGAAACAACTTAACCCTGTATGTCGCTGGCCTTTTTTTGGGACTTGATTGTTTTATAGTGCGGTCTTGCCACCAGCATTGAGACTGCTCTATTCCACAAAGCCTGCTGGAGGGAGGGAATTAATAGCGTGTTCTTGCTAGACTTGTGCTATTATGTCCTGAAAAAACCCTTAACGACCAGTGACATACAGGGTACATTGTGGTCATTAAGGGGTTAAGGAAGAAAACCAGGTTTAGTACGTAACACCACCTTATCTGAATGGAAAATAAGTTAAGGAGAATCAAACTGTAATGCTGAAAGCTCAGATACTCTTCGAGCAGAAGAAATAGCAACCAGAAATAAAACTTTCCAAGATAATAACTTAATATCTATGGAACGCATAGGTTCAAATGGAACTCCTTGAAGAACTTTAAGAACTAAATTTAAACTCCAAGGAGGAGCAATTGGTCTAAACACAGGCCTGATTCTAATCAGAGCCTGACAAAAAGATTGTACATCTGGAACATCTGCCAAGCGCTTGTGTAACAAAATAGACAAAGCAGAAATCTGTCCCTTTAAAGAACTTGCTGACAACCCCTTCTCCAATCCTTCTTGGAGAAAAGACAAAATCCTGGGAATCTTAACCTTACTCCATGAGTAGCCCCTGGATTCACACCAATAAAGATATTTACGTCATATTTATCTTATATCATAAACAAGGCAAAGCGATACGCACTAAAAATAAAACCCTTAAAGGGACAGTCGAGTTCAAAATAAACTTTCATGATTCAAATAGAGCATGCCATTTTAAACAACTTTCCAATTTACTTTTATCACCAATATTGCTTTGTTTTCTTGTTATTCTTAGTTGAAAGCTAAACCTAGGTAGGCTCATATGCTTATTTCTTAGACCTTGAAGGCCACCTCTAATCTGAATGCATAGACAGTTTTTCACTACTAGAGGGATTTACTGCATGTGTGTCATATAGATAACATTGAACTCGCGCACGTGAAGTTACCTAGCAGTCAGCACTGATTGGCTAAAATGCAAGTCTGTCAAAAGCACTGAAATAAGGGAGCAGTTTGCAGAGGCATATATACAAGGTAATTACAGAGGTAAAACATATATTATTATAACTGTGTTGGTTTTACAAAACTGAAAAATGGGTAATAAAGGTATTATCTATCTTTTTAAACAACAAATATTCTGGTGTTGACTGTCCCTTACGAAAGCTTTTGAGGAAAGAAAAGATGCATACTCCCTTAAGTAGTTTTACAGATACATAGTTAATGCAAGTACCTAGTTCAGTCTTTTTAATAAAAAAAAAAAAAATTGTAATTAAAATGTAATTATCTGCAGCTGGATTCAATTTCCAAACCTTCTACTTGCTAGGTAGCTGAGCTAATTATTAAGCTACTACAGATGGCTAGGCAGAAAGAGTCTGCCTTCCTAAGACTCCTTTATAGATTTGTATATAAAGCAAGCATAATAGTGATATTCTGTCCCAGACTAAGGTATGTGTGACATGGGAGGGGTGTTATAGGGCTTTTGGGAGACTTTGCATCCTCTTAGTTGTAGAAATACAACTATATGAAATAAATTAATATGTTTAAGGTTGAACATAAAAGGATGGATCTGTATGTTGATCAGAGACAGACTACCTCCATTATGTAGAACAAATATAGACTAAAAACCACAAAAAATCTTAGAAAGAAATACATGAACAAAGAACCTCTTATTAAATACATCCACAAATATAAGCAGATCTCGAGAGAACTGAAAACCCCACCCCCTACAGGAGCAAAGCTATAAGAGAAGTACACAAGTCTCTGTGACGTGACTAATAGCAAACTGCACACAAGCCCATTTCACATAAAATTTGACTAAAAGCCCACATTACAATAAAGATGGCATAAAACGCATTATAAAAAAAGGAATATTTATCTCTCTAGGTGGAACATGTCTGTGTGTTATCTGGTGTGTTCCTGGCTATGCTGTACATGTGTAAAATGTACCTACTAATAGCCTGCACGCTATGTGAGCGCTCCTGTACTTACCTGAGAAGTACCCACTCTACTGTGCTAACCCAGCTGCAGAAGGACTGAGTTCAGTAGAGAGCCCATTCAGTGCTGTGCGAGCAACAGAAGGATCTGAGAGAAATACAACAACGACCCCATAGGAGGAGGGTTGGTTATGGGAACGGTCCACGCAACATCTGTGGAAGGATCGTGACTAACTCCCATAGGTAAATATAGTGTCACTACCCAGTATTCCATACACCCCTCTGTCCAAGGGTCAGCTGTCCGAGGCGGATAATGGGTCTTATATAGGTCCAAAAACCCCTTTCAACGAAGAATCTGGTGCACCCTAATTCTTCACTTGTTCCTGTGGAGGAAAAGATAAAACATATGCAGGGATGTGGGAGGGATTAAAAGCTCTTGGTATTTGGCAGACATGTGCATTTGTGATTTTCGGGAGGTCACGAATGCCGAAGATGGTTGCCACCAGCAGCACTCGGCTCTTTTCAGAGCCAGATTTCTTCTTGTGAAAAGACAAGTTTTTTTTCCAACTGATAAAGCAAATACAGGGCTGTATCAGTCACTGCATGCCACAGATCTAATTAGTCTGGAAACAAGAAGGCAGATAAGGAAGAGATGGGGTTATTCTGCAGGGTTGGTTGTTCTTTGAACACAACAAAAAATCCCTTTGATAAACATATCAATGACAAATTAATCCAAAACTGTGGATGTCAAATTATAAAAACAAGTGAAGAAATCTTATTTAAAGTGCTGGGCAGGCCTAAACTTGAAAAAGGCTTGACATGTACAAACAAAAAACACTAACTTTACCTCTGGGATTTGTGGCGGACTTTAATCAACATCTGTAGCATTCTGGTCTTCCATAATTTATGGTTTCATGGTAAAACAACCAACAGATTTTCCACTTCCTTAGGAAGAAAAACATTCTGCCAAATTCAGATTCAATAAAACCAGCCTCAGGATTAAGCCAATGGACCTGTCTTGCAGCAGCAGATTATTATTATTTAAGGTTAGTTTTAAAACATATCACTTTTAGTATCTACTTAAATAGCAAAACCCACCATTTTTCTGGTTGGAAATAACGTAAAAAATTATATTTTTGCAATTTTTAAGCAAATCGAATATTGGAAAATCTATTAAAGGATTCCAAAACTTTCTTTTTTGTCTACACCGTGACCACAAATGTAAATTACCAAACATGCATATATTAGAAATTACCTACTTTTATATTCCACCGATGTTTCTCTGCCATATAAAATTATTTTTTTATTTTCTCAAATGACGTTGTTCAAGACAACCTTCTAAAATGGGCCGTGCACTGTCTAAATCAATTTCCAATCCGATCTCGATGTTTTACATATAATTAAGTGACTATTTCGTCACCATGCGCATGCGTATTGCGATCCATCCATTTGCGCATGCGCAAATCCCCCTCCGTGATACCACAATTACAGTGGGTGCATATAATTAAGTGACTGTTTCGTCACCATGCGCATGCGTATTGCGATCTATAGATTTGCGCATGCGCATATCCCCTCCATGATACCACAATTACAGCGGGTCTGCTGGTGAGTGACGTCGATTTAGCATATCGCGCATGCGCATAGCGGCTATACTCCGCCATTATGATAACCTGGGTTATCGGTCAGGGTTGGAGAATTGAAATGTATAGCCAGCGATGGGTTTGGAAACTCTTTGATTTTCGGAATGGGATTTAACCTAAATGGTAGTTCTTTGAAAATACAAGTAAATTACAAAGTAAATTATAATATAATGATATTGCGATTGCAGGAATTTTTTTGGGGGGGTTTAGTGTCCCTTTAAACAGTATTTGGCATGGCACAAGAAAGAGCACATTTTTTTAGCCTGTTATACACTATACTGTTTAAAGGATTCGTAAAGGAAATATATTGGTTTATGTAGACCGCATAAAGCAGGACTCATCACAAGTGGTGTGTCAGATGAAACCTGAAGCTTACAGAATAAGAAATGCACTTGTTTTAATAGGTATTTTGAAGGAACCATTTCCTTTATGCCCTTCAGAGCTAGAAAGTGAAAAGTTCAAACCTTTTTGAACAGCTTTAAGAAAACATGAATTCATAAGAGAAATATTAAAGCTTATTCTTTCATCAAGCACTATAGCAGAACATATTCTGTTCTTTGAGCTCCTATAACAAAACATTTTATTTTACTCAAGTGAACAATACACTATAATAGGATTTAATTATTTTGCTCTCCTCCCGCGTCTTTTTCTTTTCTGTAGATATGCAAGTACCTCCACTACTCGCAGTAGGCAAAAAGTGCAATGAGGGGAACACTGCCTGAGTGTATACCTGAATGGGTTCCTTACGGGTATACTACACATTCCTAACACCTGCAAAAATAGCATGCAGTAATTCTGCTCCAGAACTGGAATATTGTAGTTTGTAGAGGTAAGTTAGCACAAGTTATTTGTTTTGCATAACGCATGCGGTTTTTCTTGTTTAATAGGTCAGCCCTGCGTGGCGAAATGATTTGTTTATCATTGGTTTGTACTAATTGTTGGATAAATACAGCAGAGCTGCCCATATAGCTCCCCTCAGGCTCCGCCCCCCGTCATTCGACCGACGGTTAGGAGAAAAAGGAGAAACTATAGGGTGCAGTGAACCTGACTTAATTGCCAGGGCGGGCCGTGGACTGGATACACCGTAAGAGAAAGTAATTTATCAGGTAAGCATAAATTCTGTTTTCTCTTACATGGTGTATCCAGTCCACGGATTCATCCTTACTTGTGGGATACCAATACCAAAGCTTTAGGACACGGATGAAGGGAGGGAACAAGTCAGGTAACCTAAACGGAAGGCATCACTGCTTGTAAAATCTTTCTCCCAAAAATAGCCTCCGAAGAAGCAAAAGTATCGAATTTGTAAAATTTGGCAAATGTATGCAGTGAAGACCAAGTCGCTGCCTTACAAATCTGTTCAACAGAAGCCTCATTCTTGAAAGCCCATGTGGAAGCCACAGCTCTAGTGGAATGAGCTGTAATTCGTTCAGGAGGCTGCTGTCCAGCAGTCTCATAAGCCAATCAGATGATGCTTTTCAGCCAGAAGGAAAGAGAGGTAGCAGTCGCTTTCTGACCTCTCCTCTTACCAGAATAGACAACAAACAAGGATGATGTTTGTCTGAAATCTTTAGTTGCTTTTAAATAGAATTTTAAAGCACGAACCACATCAAGATTGTGCAATAGTCGTTCCGTCTTAGAAACTGGATTAGGGCACAGAGAAGGAACAATGATTTCCTGGTTAATATTCTTATTAGAAACCACTTTTGGAAGGAAACCCGGTTTGGTACGCAAAACAACCTTATCTGCATGGAACACCTAGTAGGGTGGATTACACTGCAAAGCAGACAATACAGAAACTCTTCGAGCAGAAGAAATAGCTACCAAAAACAAAACTTTCCAAGGTAATAACAATATCTATGGAATGCAAAGGTTCAAATGGAACCCCTTGAAGAACTGAAAGAACTAAATTTAGACTCCATGGAGGAGCCACAGGTCTGTAGACAGGCTTGATTCTAACTAGGGCCTGTGCAAACGCCTGAACGTCTGGTACAGCTGCCAGACGCTTGTGTAACAGGATAGACAGAGCAGATATCTGTCCCTTTAAGGAACTAGCTGACAAACCTTTCTCCAATCCTCCTTGGAGAAAAGACAATATCCTTGGAATCCTAACCTTACTCCACGAGTAACCTTTGGATTTGCACCAACAAAGATATTTCCGCCATATCTTATGGCAAATTTTCCTGGTGACAGGCTTTCTAGCCTGGATCAGAGTATCTATAACTGATTCAGAGAACCCACGCATAGCTAGAATTAAGCGTTCAATCTCCAAGCAGTCAGTTGCAGAGAAACTAGATTTGGATGCTTGAATGGACCTTGAATTAGAAGATCCTGCCTCGATAGCAGTTTCCATGGTGGGACCGATGACATGTCCACTAGGTCTGCATACCAAGTCCTGCGTGGCCACACAGGCGCTATCAGAATTACCGAAGCCTTCTCCTGTTTTATTCTGGCTACTAGCCGAGGGAGAAGAGGAAACGGTGGTAAGACATAAGCTAGACTGAATGACCAAGGCGCTACTAAAGCATCTATCAATGCCGCCTTGGGATCCCTGGATCTGGATCCGTAAAGGGGAAGTTTGGTGTTCTGACGAGACGCCATCAGATCCAATTCTGGAATGCCCCATAGCTGGGTTAGCTGAGCAAAGACCTCCGGGTGGAGTTCCCACTCCCCCGGATGGAAAGTCTGACGACTCAGATAATCCGCTTCCCAGTTGTCTACTCCTGGGATGTGAATTGCAGATAGATGGCAGGAGTGATCCTCCGCCCATTTGATGATCTTGGTTACTTCCTTCATCGCTAGGGAACTCTTTGTTCCTCCCTGATGATTGATGTACGCTACAGTCGTGATGTTGTCCAACTGAAATCTGATGAATTTGGCCTCCGCTAGTTGAGGCCATGCCTGGAGCGTATTGAATATCGCTCTCAGTTCCAAAATGTTTATCGGGAGAAGAGATTCTTCCCGAGACCATAGACCCTGAGCTTTCAGGGAGTCCCAGACCGCACCTCAGCCTAACAGACTGGCATCGGTCGTAACAATGATCCACTACGGTCTGCGGAAACTCATTCCCTGAGACAGGTGATCCTGAGACAACCACCAGAGAAGAGAGTCTCTGGTTTTCTGGTCCATTTGTATTTGCGGAGACAAATCTGCATAATCCCCATTCCACTGTTTGAGCATGCACAGTTGCAGTGGTCTGAGATGAATTCGGGCAAAAGGGACTACGTCCATTGCCGCAACCATTAGACCGATTACCTCCATACACTGAGCCACAGAAGGCCGAGGAATGGAATGAAGAACTCGGCAAGTATTCAAAAGTTTTGACTTCCTGACTTCTGTCAGAAAGATTTTCATTTCTACCGAGTCTATTAGTGTTCCCAGGAAGGGAACCCTTGTGAGCGGGGACAGACAACTTTTTTCTACGTTCACCTTCCACCCGTGAGACCTTAGAAAAGCCAGAACAATGTCCGTATGAGCCTTTGCTCTGTGAAAAGACAACGCCCGTATTAAGATGTCGTCTAGGTAAGGTGCTACTGCAATGCCCCGCGATCTTAGTACCGCTAGAAGGGACCCTAGCACCTTTGTGAAAATTCTGGGAGCGGTGGCCAACCCGAAAGGAAGGGCCACGAACTGATAATGCCTGTCCAGAAAGGCGAACCTTAGGAACTGATGATGATATTTGTGGATAGGAATATGTAGGTACGCATCCTTTAGATCCACGGTAGTCATATATTGACCTTCCTGGATCATCGGCAAGATTGTCCGCATAGTTTCCATTTTGAAAGATGGAACTCTGAGGAATTTGTTTAGAATTTTTAGATCCAGGATTGGCCTGAAAGTTCCTTCCTTTTTGGGAACTACAAACAGGTTTGAGTAAAAGCCCAGTCCTTGTTCTGCAATTGGAACTGGGTGTATCACTCCCATCTTTAGAAGATCTTCTACACAGCGTAAGAACTGCAAAACTGTTCCCCCCAACTGAAGTTCTCCGGTACTCAACAGTCCTGTGTGGGAACAGCAATGGATTTTAGTTATAACATGCTAAAATCTTTTTCCTCTCAGCAGAAATCTTCATCACTTTCTGCCTCAGAGTAAATAGTACAAACCAGCACTATTTTAAAATAACAAATTCTTGATTGAAGAAATAAAAACTACAAATCTAACACCACAAACTCTTTACCCTCCCGTGGAGATGCTACTTGTTAGAGCGGCAAAGAGAATGACTGGGGGGCGGAGCCTGAGGGGAGCTATATGGACAGCTCTGCTGTGTGCTCTCTTTGCCACTTCCTGTAGGGATTGAGAATATCCCACAAGGATGAATCCGTGGACTGGATACACCATGTAAGAGAAAAGGAAAGAAAGAGTGCAACCTTGATGCGTGTAGACTTGAAAGCAGACTAGCAGTGGAAAAAAGTGAGCTCTATACTCGGACTCAAAAGCCGACATGCGGGGGGGGAAAGGAGAACACTCGTGCGTGCTGAAAACCCGATGCGCTACAACTTTAAAAGGGGAATAATATAATAAAATAATTCTATCCCAAGGCGATATATATATATATATATATATATATATATATATATATATATATATATATATATATATGTAGCCCAAAATGCTTATAGAGTGCTAAATACTCAAAACAATACTTACAAATAGATACAACTAATGGGAAACCAGTAGTAAGCCAAACCAGTGGTGAAACTCAGAAAATCAGAGGATATGGGATAATAGTATACTGAAAACCCAGAAAGAGGAAGCAAAGGACAATTCCCTGCAACACTTGTGACTTAATTCTCATAAGATGAAAGAAGAGTCACTACCCTTACTCCATACACAACCCTCTGAAAAACTGCACTCTGAAGGGAAATGGGTCTCATCTCAGTCTGAGAACCCCCCCAACTGAAGAATAACATGTACATCATTCTTCAACTTCCTCTGGCAGAGGCAAGGACAAGACTAGTTTCCAGTAAGGTGGAAGATGTTTTATAGAGTTCTCCTAGTGACCAGGAAGAGTAAATCCCACAAGTAATGGATCGTAGACTCTCACCACCTGTATGAAAGAAATGTCCATAAATTATATAAAATCCCTTGAATTAAATTATTGCATACTGAAGATCACATTGGCATTGTCTATTTTAAGCCATTAAAGCACTATTGTGTGATCTTTCTTGAGAACATAGAAAGTAAACATTAAATGTTTTTTTAAAAAACAATATTAATTTTATGTATAAACAATATTGCACAGCCCTTCACATACTAGTGGTGCCAAATGCTACCTCAACCCATAAATAATTAAGATTATCAAAAAATATTTTACCTTCCGAAACGCTGACATTAAGGGAGTAATTTTTCGATTATCTGCAGCATCTACATCAGCACCAGCCTGCACAAGCAACTGCACAACATCAAAGTGACCGCCATTTGCTGCCAGCCATAATGGTGTGTTTCCCTTCTTATTGCGTACATCAATATGTGAACCCCTGTAAGAAAAAAAAAAAAAATCACATTAGTGTTTCTAAATTCCACTTCTCCAGATACACTGATCACAACTTAGTCTAATAAAACAATAATAAATATACAGAATTTCAGGCATCACATTCATATACGTTAATCAGATTAGGCAAATTAAGGCATGGAGGACATATTAAGAAACAGCAATAACCACTGAAGGAGGTTACAGAGTGACAGTTATATTTTTTTCTAGTTTGTAGGAACATCAAAGATCCATGAAACAGACTAGTTTAAAGAGATCTGAAACCTACATTTTTTTATTTCATGATTCAGATACAGCGTGCAATTTTTTATTTTTTTTTGGTTTCAAAAGCTTTATTGAAAGATAAAAATAAAACAGAAGATTACACTTATATCGGCAAGAAGGTCCATACAACAAAGCAAAACTAACAGTGGGAACCATGTCCGGTATATACATTACACAATGCACGGGTTCACCTATAAGTTCAAAACAATTTGAGCGTCCATAGTGTTAGCCTAGAGTGTGGGGGTGAAGATGATTCTTGCAGGTTCAGCTAAGGCTTGAAACAGTACAAACTCAACTTACAAGTGTCCAAAAAGAAAACAGAATTTATGTTTACCTGATAAATTACTTTCTCCAACGGTGTGTCCGGTCCACGGCGTCATCCTTACTTGTGGGATATTCTCTTCCCCAACAGGAAATGGCAAAGAGCCCAGCAAAGCTGGTCACATGATCCCTCCTAGGCTCCGCCTTCCCCAGTCATTCGACCGACGTAAAGGAGGAATATTTGCATAGGAGAAATCATATGATACCGTGGTGACTGTAGTTAGAGAAATTAAATCATCAGACCTGATTAAAAAACCAGGGCGGGCCGTGGACCGGACACACCGTTGGAGAAAGTAATTTATCAGGTAAACATAAATTCTGTTTTCTCCAACATAGGTGTGTCCGGTCCACGGCGTCATCCTTACTTGTGGGAACCAATACCAAAGCTTTAGGACACGGATGATGGGAGGGAGCAAATCAGGTCACCTAGATGGAAGGCACCACGGTTTGCAAAACCTTTCTCCCAAAAATAGCCTCAGAAGAAGCAAAAGTATCAAATTTGTAAAATTTGGTAAAAGTGTGCAGTGAAGACCAAGTCGCTGCCTTACATATCTGATCAACAGAAGCCTCGTTCTTGAAGGCCCATGTGGAAGCCACAGCCCTAGTGGAATGAGCTGTGATTCTTTCAAGAGGCTGCCGTCCGGCAGTCTCATAAGCCAATCTGATGATGCTTTTAAGCCAAAAAGAGAGAGAGGTAGAAGTTGCTTTTTGACCTCTCCTTTTACCAGAATAAACAACAAACAAGGAAGATGTTTGTCTGAAATCCTTTGTAGCCTCTAAATAGAATTTTAGAGCATGAACTACATCCAAATTGTGCAACAAACGTTCCTTCTTTGAAACTGGATTCGGACACAAAGAAGGCACAACTATCTCCTGGTTAATATTTTTGTTAGAAACAACTTTCGGAAGAAAACCAGGTTTAGTACGCAAAACCACCTTATCTGCATGGAACACCAGATAAGGAGGAGAACACTGCAGAGCAGATAACTCTGAAACTCTTCTAGCAGAAGAAATTGCAACCAAAAACAAAACTTTCCAAGATAATAACTTAATATCTACGGAATGTAAGGGTTCAAACGGAACCCCTTGAAGAACTGAAAGAACTAAATTGAGACTCCAAGGAGGAGTCAAAGGTTTGTAAACAGGCTTCTAACCAGAGCCTGAACAAAAGCCTGAACATCTGGCACAGCCGCCAGCTTCTTGTGAAGTAAAACAGATAAAGCAGAAATCTGTCCCTTCAAAGAACTTGCAGATAATCCTTTCTCCAAACCCTCTTGTAGAAAGGATAGAATCTTAGGAATTTTTACCCTGTTCCATGGGAATCCTTTCGATTCGCACCAACAGATATATTTCTTCCATACTTTATGGTAAATTTTCCTAGTTACAGGCTTTCTAGCCTGAATAAGAGTATCAATGACAGAATCTGAGAACCCACGCTTTGATAAAATCAAGCGTTCAATCTCCAAGCAGTCAGTTGGAGTGATGCCAGATTCGGATGTTCGAACGGACCTTGAACAAGAAGGTCCCGTCTCAAAGGTAGCTTCCATGGTGGAGCCGATGACATATTCACCAGGTCTGCATACCAAGTTCTGCGTGGCCACGCAGGAGCTATCAAGATCACCGAAGCCCTCTCTTGATTGATCCTGGCTACCAGCCTGGGAATGAGAGGAAACGGTGGGAACACATAAGCTAGGTTGAAGGTCCAGGGCGCTACTAGTGCATCTACTAGAGTCGCCTTGGGATCCCTGGATCTGGACCCGTAGCAAGGAACCTTGAAGTTCTGACGAGACACCATCAGATCCATGTCTGGAATGCCCCATAATTGAGTTATTTGGGCAAAGATTTCCGGATGGAGTTCCCACTCCCCCGGATGAAATGTCTGACGACTCAAAGTCCGCTTCCCAATTTTCCACTCCTGGGATGTGGATTGCAGACAAGTGGCAGGAGTGAAGCTCCGCCCATTGAATTACTTTGGTCACTTCTTCCATCGCCAGGGAACTCCTGGTTCCCCCCTGATGGTTGATATATGCAACAGTCGTCATGTTGTCTGATTGAAACCTTATGAATTTGGCCTTTGCTAGTTGAGGCCAAGCCTTGAGAGCATTGAATATCGCTCTCAGTTCCAGAATGTTTATCGGGAGAAGAGATTCTTCCCGAGACCATAGACCCTGAGCCTTCAGGTGTTTCCAGACCGCGCCCCAGCCCACCAGGCTGGCGTCGGTCGTTACAATGACCCACTCTGGTCTTCTGAAGCTCATCCCTTGGGACAGGTTGTCCAGGGTCAGCCACCAACGGAGTGAATCTCTGGTCCTCTGATCTACTTGGATCGTCGGGGACAAATCTGTATAATCCCCATTCCACTGTCTGAGCATGCACAGTTGTAATGGTCTTAGATGAATTCGCGCAAAAGGAACTATGTCCATTGCCGCAACCATCAAACCTATTACTTCCATGCACTGCGCTATGGAAGGAAGAAGAACAGAATGAAGAACTTGACAAGAGCTTAGAAGTTTTGATTTTCTGGCTTCTGTCAGAAAAATCTTCATTTCCAAGGAGTCTATTATTGTTCCCAAGAAGGGAACTCTTGTTGACGGGAATAGAGAACTTTTTTCTACGTTCACTTTCCACCCGTGAGATCTGAGAAAGGCTAGGACAATGTCCGTATGAGCCTTTGCTTGAGGTAGAGACGACGCTTGAATCAGTATGTCGTCCAAGTAGGGTACTACTGCAATGCCCCTTGGCCTTAGCACCGCTAGAAGGGACCCTAGTACCTTTGTGAAAATTCTTGGAGCAGTGGCTAGTCCGAATGGAAGTGCCACAAACTGGTAATGCTTGTCCAGAAAGGCGAATCTTAGGAACCGATGATGTTCCTTGTGGATAGGAATATGTAGATACGCATCCTTTAAATCCACCGTGGTCATGAATTGACCTTCCTGGATGGTAGGAAGAATTGTCCGAATGGTTTCCATCTTGAACGATGGGACCTTGAGAAATTTGTTTAGGATCTTGAGATCCAAAATTGGCCTGAATGTTCCCTCTTTTTTGGGAACTATGAACAGATTGGAGTAAAACCCCATCCCTTGTTCTCCTAATGGAACAGGATGAATCACTCCCATTTTTAACAGGTCTTCTACACAATGTAAGAATGCCTGTCTTTTTATTTGGTCTGAAGACAATTGAGACCTGTGGAACCTTCCCCTTGGGGGTAGTTCCTTGAATTCCAGGAGATAACCTAGAGAAACTATTTCTAGCGCCCAAGGATCCTGAACATCTCTTGCCCAAGCCTGAGCGAAGAGAGAGAGTCTGCCCCCCACCAGATCCGGTCCCAGATCGGGGGCCAGCATCTCATGCAGTCTTGGTAGCGGTAGCGGGCTTCTTGGCCTGCTTACCTTTGTTCCAGCCTTGCATCGGTCTCCAGGCTGGCTTGGTTTGAGAAGAATTACCCTCTTGCTTAGAGGATGTAGAATTTGAGGCTGGTCCGTTTCTGCGAAAGGGACGAAAATTTGTTTTATTTTTAGCCTTAAAAGACCTATCCTGAGGAAGGGCGTGGCCCTTTCCCCCAGTGATGTCTGAAATAATCTCTTTCAAGTCAGGGCCAAACAGCGTTTTCCCCTTGAAAGGGATGTTAAGCAATCTGTTCTTGGAGGACACATCCGCTGACCAAGACTTCAGCCAAAGCGCTCTGCGCGCCACAATAGCAAAACCTGAATTTTTCGCCGCTAATCTAGCTAATTGCAAAGTGGCGTCTAAGGTAAAAGAGTTAGCCAACTTAAGTGCTTGAACTCTGTCCATAACCTCCTCATAAGAGGATGCTTGATTGAGCGACTTTTCTAGTTCCTCGAACCAGAAACACGCTGCTGTAGTGACAGGAACAATGCATGAAATTGGTTGTAGAAGGTAACCTTGCTAAACAAACATCTTTTTAAGCAAACCCTCTAATTTTTTATCCATAGGATGTTTAAAAGCACAACTATCTTCTATAGGGATAGTGGTGCGTTTGTTTAGAGTAGAAACCGCCCCCTCGACCTTGGGGACTGTCTGCCATAAGTCCTTCCTGGGGTCGACCATAGGAAATAATTTCTTAAATATAGGGGGAGGGACAAAAGGTATACCGGGCCTTTCCCATTCTTTATTTACAATGTCCGCCACCCGCTTGGGTATAGGAAAAGCTTCGGGGGGCACCGGGACCTCTAGGAACCTGTCCATCTTACATAATTTCTCTGGAATGACCAAATTGTCACAATCATCCAGAGTAGATAACACCTCCTTAAGCAGAGCGCGGAGATGTTCCAATTTAAATTTAAATGTAATAACGTCAGGTTCAGCTTGTTGAGAAATTTTTCCTGAATCTGAAATTTCTCCCTCAGACAAAACCTCCCTAGCCCCTTCAGACTGGTGTAAGGGCATGTCAGAACCATTATCATCAGCGTCCTCATGCTCTTCAGTATCTAAAACAGAGCAATCGCGCTTTCGCTGATAAGTGGGCATTTTGGCTAAAATGTTTTTAATAGAATTATCCATTACAGCCGTTAATTGTTGCATAGTAAGGAGGATTGGCGCACTAGATTCACTAGGGACCTCCTGAGTGGGCAAGACTGGTGTAGACATAGAAGGAGATGATGCAGTACCATGCTTATTCCCCTCACTGAAGGAATCATTTTGGGCAACATTATTATCAGTGGCATCATTGTCCCTACTTTGTTTGTCACATTCATCACATATATTTAAATGGAGAGGAACCTTGGCTTCCGAACATACAGAACATCGTCTATCTGATAGTTCAGACATGTTAATAGGCATAAACTTGATAACAAAGCACAAAAAACGTTTTAAAATAAAACCGTTACTGTCTCTTTAAATTTTAAACTGAACACACTTTTTTACTGAATATACGCAAAAGTATGAAGGAAATGTTCAAAATTCACCAAAATTTCACCACAGTGTCATAAAGCCTTAAAAGTATTGCACACCAAATTTGAAAGCTTTAACTCTTAAAATAACGGAACCGGAGCCGTTTTTACATTTAACCCCTATACAGTCCCTGGTATCTGCTTTGCTGAGACCCAACCAAGCCCAGAGGGGAATACGATACCAAATGACGCCTTCAATAAGCTTTTTCAGTGGATCTGAGCTCCTCACACATGCATCTGCATGCCTTGCTTCTCAAAAACAACTGCGCATTAGTGGCGCGAAAATGAGGCTCTACCTATGACTAGAAAAGGCCCCCAGTGAAAAAGGTGTCCAATACAGTGCCTGCCGTTTTTTTAATAAAATTCCCAAGATTAAAATAACTCTCCAAAGTTATAAACCATTAAATATGCTTATAAAGTAATCGTTTTGGCCCAGAAAAATGTCTACCAGTCTTTAAAGCCCTTGTGAAGCCCTATTATTCTTATATTGAAAATTAAGAAAATGGCTTACCGGATCCCATAGGGAAAATGACAGCTTCCAGCATTACCAAGTCTTGTTAGAAATGTGTCATACCTCAAGCAGCCAAAGTCTGCTCACTGTTTCCCCCAACTGAAGTTAATTCCTCTCAACAGTCCTGTGTGGAAACAGCCAACGATTTTAGTAACGGTTGCTAAAATCATTTTCCTCTTACAAACAGAAATCTTCATCTCTTTTCTGTTTCAGAGTAAATAGTACATACCAGCACTATTTTAAAATAACAAACTCTTGATAGAAGAATAAAAATTACATTTAAACACCAAAAAACTCTGAGCCATCTCCGTGGAGATGTTGCCTGTGCAACGGCAAAGAGAATGACTGGGGAAGGCGGAGCCTAGGAGGGATCATGTGACCAGCTTTGCTGGGCTCTTTGCCATTTCCTGTTGGGGAAGAGAATATCCCACAAGTAAGGATGACGCCGTGGACCGGACACACCTATGTTGGAGAAAACAAGATTATCCAGATCTGCAATATGATTTAGTTAGGAGGTATAAGTTATACATTCTAGTTTGGATTTTGATAGGACTTTCTGTGCGAATATCGTCATCTCTATACAACATACTTCTGCGTGAAAAACAATAGACCCTAAGGTCAGGAGATACCGCATAGATGGAGATCAGGAAAGAGTATCAAGAATAGGGAGGAGGGGGGGGGGGAAGGGAAAAGATTAAGGGGGGGAATGAGGGGTAAAGTAAGAAGGAAGAGGGGAGATGAGATAGAAAAGGAGCTTCAGCGTGCAATTTTAAGCAACTTTCAAATATATTCCTATTATCAATTTTTCTTCGTTCTCTTGCTATCTTTATAATTAAAAGCAGGAATGTAAGCTTAGGAGCTGGTCCATTTTTGGTTCAGACCCTGGGTAGCACTTGCTGATTGGTGGCTACATTTAGCAAAAAAACAATTTATGCTTACCTGATAAATTTCTTTCTCTTGTGATGTATCGAGTCCACGGATTCATCCTTACTTGTGGGATATTCTCCTCCCCTACAAGAAGTGGCAAGCAGAGCTACCTATATAGCTCCCCCCTTAGCTCCACCCCCCAGTCATTCGACCGAAGGCTAGGAAGAAAAAACATAATTTATGTAAGAACTTACCTGATAAATTCATTTCTTTCATATTAGCAAGAGTCCATGAGCTAGTGACGTATGGGATATACATTCCTACCAGGAGGGGCAAAGTTTCCCAAACCTCAAAATGCCTATAAATACACCCCTCACCACACCCACAATTCAGTTTAACGAATAGCCAAGAAGTGGGGTGACAAGAAAGGAGCGAAAGCATCAAAATAAGGAATTGGAATAATTGTGCTTTATACAAAAAAATCATAATAAATATAAATAAATACCCAAGATGTGGAACTTCCACGCAAGAGTCACTAGAGAGGGAGGGATAAAATAAAGACAGCCAATTCCGCTGAAAAATAATAATAATCCACAACCCAAAACAAAAGTTTTTAATCTCAAAATAATGAAATTATAAGCAGAAGAATCAAACTGAAACAGCTGCCTGAAGTACTTTTCTACCAAAAACTGCTTCAGAAGAAGAAAACACATCAAAATGGTAGAATTTAGTAAAAGTATGCAAAGAAGACCAAGTTGCTGCTTTGCAAATCTGATCAACAGAAGCTTCATTCCTAAACGCCCAGGAAGTAGAAACTGACCTAGTAGAATGAGCCGTAATTCTTTGAGGCAGGGATTTACCCGACTCTACATAAGCATGATGAATCAAAGACTTTAACCAAGACGCCAAAGAAATGGCGGAGGCCTTCTGACCTTTTCTGGACCCAGAAAAGATAACAAATAGACTAGAAGTCTTTCTAAAATCTTTAGTAGCTTCAACATAATATTTCAAAGCTCTTACTACATCCAAAGAATGTAAAGATCTCTCCTTTGAATTCTTAGGATTAGGACATAATGAAGGAACAACAATTTCTCTACTAATGTTGTTAGAATTCACAACCTTAGGTAAAAATTTAAATGAAGTCCGCAACACTGCCTTATCCTGATGAAAAATCAGAAAAGGAGATTCACAAGAAAGAGCAGATAACTCAGAAACTCTTCTAGCAGAAGAGATGGCCAAAAGGAACAGAACTTTCCAAGAAAGTAATTTAATGTCCAGAGAATGCATAGGTTCAAACGGAGGAGCTTGTAAAGCCCTCAGAACCAAATTAAGACTCCAAGGAGGAGAAATTGACTTAATGACAGGTTTGATACGAACCAAAGCCTGTACAAAACAATGAATATCAGGAAGAATAGCAATCTTTCTGTGAAAAAGAACAGAAAGAGCAGAGATTTGTCCTTTCAAGGAATTTGCAGACAAACCTTTATCCAAACCATCCTGAAGAAACTAAAATTCTAGGAATTCTGAACGAATGCCAGGAGAATTTATGAGAAGAACACCAAGAAATGTAAGTCTTCCAGACTCTATAATAAATCTTCCTAGACACAGATTTACGAGCCTGTAAGATAGTATTAATTACTGAGTCAGAGAAACCTCTATGACTAAGAATCAAGCGTTCAATTTCCATACCTTCAAATTTAATGATTTGAGATCCTGATGGAAAAAAGGGCCTTGAGATAGAAGGTCTGGTCTTAACGGAAGAGTCCAAGGTTGGCAACTGGCCATCCGAATGAGATCCGCATACCAAAACCTGTGAGGCCATGCTGGAGCCACCAGCAGCACAAACGAACGTTCCATTAGAATTTTGGAAATCACTTTTGGAAGAAGAACTAGAGGCGAAAAGATATAGGCAGGATGATAATTCCAAGGAAGCGACAACGCGTCCACTGCCTCCGCCTGAGGGTCCCTGGATCTGGACAGATACCTGGGAAGTTTCTTGTTTAGATGAGAGGCCATCAGATCTATTTCTGGAAGTCCCCAGATTTGAACAATCTGAAGAAATACCTCTGGGTGAAGGGACCATTCGCCCGGATGTAACGTCTGGCGACTGAGATAATCCGCTTCCCAATTGTCTACACCTGGGATGTGAACCGCAGAAATTAGACAGGAGCTGGATTCCGCCCATACAAGTATCCGAGATACTTCTTTCATAGCCAGAAGACTGAGTCCCACCTTGATGATTGACATATGCCACGGCTGTGACATTGTCTGTCTGAAAACAAATAAACGATTCTCTCTTCAGAAGAGGCCAGAACTGAAGAGCTCTGAAAATCGCACAGAGTTCCAAAATGTTGATTGGTAATCTCGCCTCCTGAGATTCCCAAACCCCCTGCGCTGTCAGAGATCCCCATACAGCTCCCCACCTGACAGACTCGCATGTGTTAAGATCACAGTCCAGCCCCTTGAACTAAACGATGGTGATCTATCCACCACGTCAGAGAGTGTCGTACATTGGGATTTAAGGATATTAATTGTGATATCTTTGTATAATCCCTGCACCTGCATACAAAGCTGAAGAGGTCGCATGTGAAAACGAGCAAAGGGGATCGCGTCCGATGCAGCAGTCATGAGACCTAGAATTTCCATGCACAAAGATACCGAAGGGAATGATAGAGACTGAAGGTTTCGACAGGCTGAAACCAATTTCAGACGTCTCTTTTCTGTTAGAGACAAGGTCATGGACACTGAATCTATTTGAAAACCCAAAAAGGTTACCCTTGTCTGAGGAATCAACGAACTCTTTGGTAAATTGATCCTCCAACCATGTCTTTGAAGAAACAACACAAGTTGATTCGTGTGAGATTCTGCAGAATGTAAAGACTGAGCAAGTACCAAGATATCGTCCAAATAAGGTAATACCGCAATACCCTGTTCTCTGATTACAGAGAGAAGGGCACCGAGAACCTTTGAAAAGATCCTTGGAGCTGTTGGTAGGCCAAACGGAAGGGCCACAAACTGGTAATGCTTGTCTAGAAAAGAGAATCTCAGAAACTAAAAGTGATCTGGATAAATCGGAATATGAAGATATGCATCCTGTAAATCTATTGTGGACATATAATGCCCTTGATGAACAAAAGGCAGAATAGTCCTTATAGTTACCATTTTGAATGTTGGTATCCTTACATAACGATTCAATATCTTTAGATCCAGAACTGGTCTGAAGGAATTCTCCTTCTTTGGTACAATGAATAGATTTGAGTAAAACCCCAGACCCTGTTCCAGAACTGGAACAGGCACAATTACCCCAGCCAACTCTAGATCTGAAACAGATTTCAGAAATGCCTGAGCTTTCACTGGGTTTATTGGAATGCGAGAGAGAAAAAATCTCTTCGCAGGTGGCCTTATCTTGAAACCTATTCTGTACCCTTGTGAAACAATGTTCTGAATCCAAAGACTGTGAATCGAATTGATCCAAATGTCTTTGAAAAATCGTAACCTGCCCCCTACCAGCTGTGCTGGAATGAGGGCCGCACTTTCATGTGGACTTGGGAGCTGGTTTTGACTTTATAAAAGGCTTGGTTTTATTCCAGATTGGAGAAGGTTTCCAGAGAGAAACCGTTCCTTTAGGGGAAGGGTCAGGCTTCTGTTCCTTATTCTGACGAAAGGAACGAAAACGATTAGCAGCCTTGTATTTACCTTTAGATTTTTTTGTCCTGAGGCAAAAAAGTTCCTTTCCCCCCAGTAACAGTTGAAATAATAGAATCCAACTGGGAACCAAATAATTTATTACCTTGGAAAGAAAGAGCAAGCAAAGTTGATTTAGAAGACATATCTGCATTCCAAGTTTTAAGCCATAAAGCTCTTCTAGCTAAAATAGCTAAAGACATATACCTGACATTAACTCTAATGATATCAAAGATGGCATCACAAATAAAGTTATTAGCATGTTGAAGGAGTTTAACAATGCTATGAGTATTATGGTCTGATACTTGTTGTGCTAAAGCCTCCAACCAAAAAGTGGAAGCGGCAGCAACATCAGCCAAAGAAATAGCAGGCCTAAGAAGATTACCTGAACATAAATAAGCTTTCCTTAGAAAGGATTCAATCTTCCTATCTAAAGGATTCTTAAAGGAAGTACTATCTGCCGTAGGAATAGTAGTACGTTTAGCAAGAGTAGAGATAGCCCCATCAACTTTAGGGATTTTGTCCCAAAACTCTAATCTATCAGATGGCACAGGATACAATTTCTTAAACCTTTGAGAAGGAGTAAATGAAGTACCCATATTATTCCATTCCCTAGAAATTACTTCAGAAATAGCATCAGGGACAGGAAAAACTTCTGGAATAACCATAGGAGGTTTAAAAACCGAATTTAAACGCTTAGTAGATTTAGTATCAAGAGGACTAGAATCCTCCATCTCTAAAGCGATTAAAACTTCTTTAAGTAAAGAGCGAATAAATTCCATCTTAAATAAATATGAAGATTTATCAGTGTCAATATCTGAGACAGAATCCTCTGAACCAGAAAAATCCTCATCAGAAACAGAAAAATCAGAATGATGACGGTCATTTAAAATTTCATCTGAAAAAAGAGAAGTTTTAAAAGACCTTTTACGTTTATTGGAAGGAGGAATAACAGACATAGCCTTCCTAATAGATTTAGAAACAAATTCTCTTATATTAACCGGAACATCCTGAGAATTAGATGTTGAGGGAACAGCAACAGGTAATGGTATATTACTAATGGAAATACTATCTGCATTAGCAAGCTTATCATGACATTCATCACAAACTACAGCCGGAGGAACAGTTACCAAAAGTTTACAACAAATACACTTAACTTTGGTAGAACCAGCATCAGGCAGCGTCTTTCCAGAAGTAGATTCTGATCCAGGGTCAATCTGAGACATCTTGCAATATGTAATAGAAAAAACAACATATAAAGCAAAATTATCAAATTCCTTAAATGACAGTTTCAGGAATGGGAAAGAATGCCAATGAACAAGCCTCTAGCAACCAGAAGCAATGAAAAATGAGACTGAAATAATGTGAAAAAAAGGTGGAGACAAAAATGACGCCCACATTTTTTAGCGCCAAAAAAGACGCCCACATTATTGGCGCCTAAAAATTTTTGGCGCCAAGAATGACGCCACATCCGTTACGCCGACATTTTTGGCGCAAAAACGTAAAAAAAATGACATAATCACGAACAACTTCCGGCGTCAAGAATGGCGCTGGAAATGACAAACAAAAATTTTTGCGCCAAAAAAGTCTGCGCCAAGAATGATGCAATAAATTGAAGCATTTTCAGCCCCCGCGAGCCTAACAGCCCACAGGGAAAAAAAGTCAATTTGGAAAAAAATTTTAAGGTAAGAAAAAAAAAAAATTGAATATTCATATGCATTAACCCAAATAATGAAACTGACTGTCTGAAATAAGGAATATTGATCATCCTGAATCAAGGCAAATATAAGTTTAAAGACATATTTAGAACTTTATATATAAAGTGCCCAACCATAGCTTAGAGTGTCACGAAAAATAAGACTTACTTACCCCAGGACACTCATCTACATATAGTAGATAGCCAAACCAGTACTGAAACGAGAATCAGTAGAGGTAATGGTATATAAGAGTATATCGTCGATCTGAAAAGGGAGGTAAGAGATGAATCTTTACGACCGATAACAGAGAACCTATGAAATAGATCCCGTAGAAGGAGACCATTGAATTCAAATAGGCAATACACTCTTCACATCCCTCTGACATTCACTGCACTCTGAGAGGAAAACCGGGCTCCAGCCTGCTGCGAAGCGCATATCAACGAAGAATCTAGCACAAACTTACTTCACCACCTCCACGGGAGGCAAAGTTTGTAAAACTGAATTGTGGGTGTGGTGAGGGGTGTATTTATAGGCATTTTGAGGTTTGGGAAACTTTGCCCCTCCTGGTAGGAATGTATATCCCATACGTCACTAGCTCATGGACTCTTGCTAATTACATGAAAGAAAGGAGAAACCATAGGGTGCAGTGGTGACTGAAAGTTAAAAAATAAAAATATATATGCCTGTCTTAAAAAACAGGGCGGGCTGTGGACTCGATACATCACAAGAGAAATAAATTTATCAGGTAAGCATAAATTATTTTTTCTCTTGTAAGATGTATCGAGTCCACGGATTCATCCTTACTTGTGGGATACCAATACCAAAGCTTTAGGACACGGATGAAGGGAGGGACAAGACAGGGACCTTAAACGGAAGGCACCACTGCTTGTAGAACCTTTCTCCCAAAATTAGCCTCCGAAGAAGCAAAAGTATCGAATTTGTAAAATTTGGAAAAAGTATGAAGCGAAGACCAAGTCGCCGCCGCCTTACAAATCTGTTCAACAGAAGCCTCATTTTTAAAAGCCCATGTGGAAGCCACAGCTCTAGTAGAATGAGCAGTAATCCTTTCAGGAGGCTGCTGTCCAGCAGTCTCATAGGCCAAACGGATGATGCTTTTAAGCCAAAAGGAAAGAGGTAGCCGTAGCCCTTTGACCTCTCCGTTTACCAGTATAAACAACAAACAAAGAAGATGTTTGACGGAAATCTTTAGTTGCTTGTAAGTAGAATTTTAAAGCACGAACCACATCAAGATTATGTAACAGACGTTCCTTCTTAGATGAAGGATTAGGACACAAAGAAGGAACCACAATCTCTTGATTGATATTCTTATTAGAAACAACCTTATGAAGAAACCCAGGTTTGGTACGTAAAACCACCTTATCTGCATGGAAAACAAGGTAAGGGGAATCACATTGTAAAGCAGATAGCTCAAACTCTTCGAGCCGAAGAGATAGCTACTAAAAACAAAACTTTCCAAGATAGAAGCTTAATATCTATGGAATGCATAGGTTCAAACGGAAGCCCTTGAAGAACTAAGTTTAGGCTCCATGGCGGAGCAACAGATTTAAATACAGGCTTGATTCTGACCAAAGCCTGACTAAATGCTTTAACGTCTAGGACATCTGCCAGAGGTTTGTGAAGTAGAATAGACAAAGCAGATATTTGTCCCTTTAGGGAACTAGCAGATAATCCCTTCTCCAAACCTTCTTGGAGAAAAGACAATATTCTAGGAATCCCAATCTTACTCCACAAGTAACCTTTGGATTCACACCAATAAAGATATTTGCCCCAAATCTTATGATAGATGTTCCTGGTGACAGGCTTTCTAGCCTGAATCAGGGTATCAATGACCAATTCAGAAAAACCACGCTTTGATAAAATCATGCGTTCAAACTCCAAGCAGTCAGACGCAGATAAATTAGATTTGGATGCGTGAATGGACCTTGGATTAGAAGGTCCAGCCTCATTGGCAGAGTCCACGGTGGAACCGAGGACATGTCCACTAGGTCTGCATACCAAGTCCTGCATGGCCACGCAGGTGCTATCAGAATTACCGAAGCTCTCTCCTGCTTTATTCTGGCAACCAGACGTGGAAGGAGAGGAAACGGTGGAAATACATAGGCCAGATTGAAGGACCAAGGCACTGCTAGAGCATCTATCAGTACCGCCTTGGGATCCCGGGACCTGGACCCGTAACGAGGAAGTTTGGCATTCTGACGAGACGCCATCAGATCCAATTTTGGTGTGCCCCATAGCTGAATCAGCTGGGCGAATACCTTCAGGCTGAGGCCAAGCCTGAAGTGCATTGAATATCGCTCTCAGTTCTAGAATGTTTATCGGGAGGAGAGCTTCCTCCCAAGACAATAAGCCCTGTGCTTTCAGGGAGTTCCAGACTGCACCCCAGCCTAGCAGGCTGGCATCTGTCTTTACAATGAGCCATTCTGGCCTGCAGAAGCACATTCCCTGAGACAGGTGGTCCTGAGACAACCACCAGAGAAGAGAATCTCTGGTCTCCTGGTCCAGATGCAGTTGAGGAGATAAATCTGCATAATCCCCATTCCACTGTTTGAGCATGCATAGTTGCAGTGGTCTGAGGTGTAGACGGGCAAAATGAACTATGTCCATTGCCGTTACCATGAGTCCGATTACCTCCATACACTGAGCCACTGATGGCCGAGGAATGGAATGAAGAGCTCGGCAAGTGGATAAGAGTTTTAACTTTCTGACTTCCGTCAGAAATATTTTCATTTCTACCGAGTCTATCAGAGTCCCTAGGAAGGAAACTCTTGTAAGAGGGAAGAGAGAACTCTTTTTTTATGTTCACCTTCCACCCGTGAGATGTCAGAAAAGCCAACACGATGTCTTTGTGCGACTTGGCTAGCTGGAAAGTCAACGAATTAAGATGTCGTCTAGATAAGGCGCCACTGCTATTCCCCGTGGACGTAGAACCGCCAGAAGGGACCCTAGCACTTTTGTGAAAATTCTGGGAGCCGTTGCCATCCCGAAGGGAAGGGCCACAAACTGGTAATGCCTGTTAAGAAAGGCGAATCTGAGGAATTGATGATGATCTCTGTGAATAGGAATGTGTAGATACGCATCCTTTAAATCCACGGTAGTCATATATTGACCCTCCAGGATCAGAGGTAGAATGGTCCGAATAGTCTCCATCTTGAATGATGGAACTTTGAGGAACTTGTTTAGAATTTTGAGATCCAAGATTGGTCTGAAAGTTCCCTTTTTCTTGGGAACCACAAACCGGTTTGAATAAAACCCTAGCCCCTGTTCCTCCTTTGGGACTGGGCGGATCACCCCCATGGTATGTAGGTCTTCTACACAGTGTAAGAACGCCTCTTTGTCTGGTTTACAGACAATCGAGAAATGTGAAATCTCCCCCTTGGAAGGGAGCCCTTGAATTCCAGAAGATATCCATGGGACACAATTTCTAAAGCCCATGGATCCTGAACATCTCTCGCCCAAGCCTGAGCGAAGAGAGAGAGTCCGCCCCCTACATGCTGTCTTAGAGGCAGCTGCAGGCTTCTTGGCCTGTTTACCCTTGTTCCAAGCCTGGTTAGGTCTCCAGACTGACTTGGATTGGGCAAAATTCCCCTCTAGCTATGTAGCAGAGGAAGCTGAAGCGGGACCACTCTTAAAGTTCCGAAAGGAACGAAAATTATTTTGTTTGGCCCTCATCTTATTTGATCTATCCTGAGGGAAGGCATGACCCTTCCCTCCAGTGATGTCTGAAATAATCTCTTTCAGTTCAGGCCCGAATAAGGTCTTACCTTTGAAAGGAATGTTCAAAATTTTAGATTTAGATGACACATCAGAAGACCAGGACTTAAGCCACAACGCCCTGAGTGCTAAAATGGCAAAACCTGAATTCTTAGCCGCTAATTTAGCCAGTTGAAAAGCGGCATCTGTAATAAAAGAATTAGCCAACTTAAAGGCCTTAATTCTGTCCATAATTTCCTCTAATGGAGTCTCCATTTGAAGAGCCTCTTCTAGAGCCTCAAACCAGAAAGCAGCTGCAGTTGTTACTGGAACAATGCACGCAATAGGTTGAAGAGAAAAACCTTGATGAATAAAAATTTTCTTCAGAAGACCCTCTAATTTTTTATCCATAGGATCTTTGAAAGCACAACTGTCCTCGATAGGTATAGTTGTACGCTTAGAGTAGAAATAGCTCCCTCCACCTTGTGAGTCCCTTATGGTATCAGATATGGGAAACATTTTCTTAAAAACAGGAGGGGGAGTAAACGGAATACCTGGTCTATCCCACTCCTTAGCAATAATATTCACAATCCTCTTAGGGACTGGAAAAACATCAGTGTAAACAGGAACCTCTAAATATCTATCCATTTTACACAATTTCTCTGGGACCACTATAGGGTCACAATCATCTAGAGTTGCTAATACCTCCCTAAGCAATAAGCGGAGGTGTTCAAGCTTAAATTTAAAGGCCGTCATATCTGAACAATGTGAGGGCATATCAGATATGGCTACTAAAGCGTGAGACGGCATTTTTCATTAACCCAGCGCTGTCCCGCTTTCCTTGTAAACCAGGCAGTTTGGATAAAACCTCAGTGAGGGTTGTATTCATAACTGTGGCCATGTCTTGTAAAGTAAATGAATGTGACGCACTAGAGGTACTTGGCGTTACTGGTTATGACACTTGGGGAGAGCTAGATGGCGAACCCTCATTTACTTCTGACTGAGAATCATCTATTGCTCTATTTTTAAGTGCTAATATATGTTCTTTATAGTTTATAGACATATCAGTACAATTGGGACACATTCTAAGAGGGGATTCCACTATGGCTTCCAAACATATTGAACAAGGATTTTCCTTGGTGTCAGACATGTTAAACAGGCTAGTAATGTAACAAGCAAGCTTGGAAAACACTGTAATCAAAGTAAATAACACTTAGAAATAAAACGGTACTGTGCCTTTAAAAGAAAAAAAGCTGCACAAGTTCTGCAAAACAGTGTAAAAAAGCAGTAAACTTAACACAATTTTTACAGTAGTATCTTACAGCCTTAGTAACTTTGCACAACTATGCAAATAAACAATTAACCCCTTAATGGGAAAACCGGATTGAAAAAATGTCAAAACCGGTAAAAAAGGCTTTCAGCACCTTGCCACAGCTCTGCTGTGGTGCCTACCTGCCCTTCAGAACGATTTGTGGGGGAAAAACCTCCTTTACAGCCCTCAAACACAGCAGGAACCTCTAGAGAAGCAGTTGGATGTCTCTAAGGAAAAGAAACTGCGCAACTGAGGCGCGAAAATACGCCCCTCCCACCTCAGTCGATGTTTTGAGGCCTATTAGAAAAACACCTGAGTGTCTCTGAATTAATCATGTGGGTTAAAAAACCCTAACACAAGCCACAATGACCCCTTTAGTCCCTTCAAAAAACGTTATAATTGCATTATTTACTGAACAAACAAAAACGTTTTTTGCTAACAGTGTCCCCAGTAACAAATGAACCCTTCAAGCAAGCTGAAATTCCTATCCAAATGTCTGAATACAGCTTACCCTTCCCTCATAGGCATATAGCCAGCCTTTTCTAGAATAAACAAAGTCTGTCTAGAAAAATATAGACTGAACATACCTCATATGCAGCTTAGCATGCAAACCGTTCCCCCAACTGAAGTTTTCCTGTACTCTTCAGCCCCTGTGAGAACCGCAGTGGATCTTAGTTACAAAGTGCTAAGATCATAATCCTCCTTGCAGAAATCTTCATCTCTTTTCTGCCAAAGAGTAAATAGTACACACCGACACCATTTAAAATAAACTTTTGCTTGAGAAATATAAAACTAACATTTTTGTAACCACACTCGCTCTGCACTTCCTAGTTACTTAGAGTAGGCAAAGAGAATGACTGGGGGGTGGAGCTAAGGGGGGAACTATATAGGCAGCTCTGCTGTGGGTGCTCTCTTTGCCACATCCTGTAGGGGAGGAGAATATCCCACAAGTAAGGATAAATCCGTGGACTCGATACATCTTACAAGAGAAATCAGCATGCGCTTACCAGGTGCTGAACCAAAAATGGGCCGGCTCTTAAGCTTACATTTCTGCTTTTAAAATAAAGATACCAAGAGAACAAACAAACAAAAATTGTGTTTCAAATCCCTTTAAATTTAAAAGGTTGTGTATTGGAAAGAAAACAACTCAAAAAAAAAAATATATTTTTTATTTGTACCTATAAAATTTCTCTCTTTCAGGGTGGTGAAAGTCCACAAGCCATTACTCCTGGGAATTCCACTCCTGACCACTAGGAGGCGGCAAAGATTCCCAAAACGCCATGAATCAAAACCACTTCCACCCTACTAGAAACTAGTCTGACGTATAGGTAGGCAAGAATAAAAGGGTAGGAACGGATAAGAGAAAGAAAAAAGGAGCAGGGAAAAAAAGAGGTGCATACTTGAACTGCTGCCAGAAAAAAATACAATAATAATAAAAAAACATAATTTATGTAAGAACTTACCTGATAAATTCATTTCTTTCATATTAGCAAGAGTCCATGAGCTAGTGACGTATGGGATATACATTCCTACCAGGAGGGGCAAAGTTTCCCAAACCTCAAAAATGCCTACAAATACACCCCTCACCACACCCACAATTCAGTTTAACGAATAGCCAAGAAGTGGGGTGATAAGAAAGGAGCGAAAGCATCAAAATAAGGAATTGGAATATTTGTGCTTTATACAAAAAAATCATAACCACCACAAAAAGGGTGGGCCTCATGGACTCTTGCTAATATGAAAGAAATGAATTTATCAGGTAAGTTCTTACATAAATTATGTTTTCTTTCATGTAATTAGCAAGAGTCCATGAGCTAGTGAAGTATGGGATAATGAATACCCAAGATGTGGAACTTCCACGCAAGAGTCACTAGAGAGGGAGGGATAAAATAAAGACAGCCAATTCCGCTGAAAAATAAAAATCCACAACCCAAAACAAAAGTTTTAATCTCAAAAATGAAAAAAAAATGAAATTATAAGCAGAAGAATCAAACGGAAACAGTTGCCTGAAGTACTTTTCTACCAAAAACTGCTTCAGAAGAAGAAAACACATAAAAATGGTAGAATTTAGTAAAAGTATGCAAAGAAGACCAAGTGGCTGCTTTGCAAATCTGATCAACAGAAGCTTCATTCCTAAACGCCCAGGAAGTAGAAACTGACCTAGAAGAATGAGCCGTAATTCTTTGAGGCGGGGATTTACCCGACTCTACATAAGCATGATGAATCAAAGACTTTAACCAAGACGCCAAAGAAATGGCAGAAGCCTTCTGACCTTTCCTAGAACCAGAAAAGATAACAGACTAAAAGTCTTTCTAAAATCTTTAGTAGCTTCAACATAATATTTCAAAGCTCTTACTACATCCAAAGAATGTAAAGATCTCTCCTTTGAATTCTTAGGATTAGGACACAATGAAGGAACAACAATTTCTCTACTAATGTTGTTAGAATTCACAACCTTAGGTAAAAATTTAAATGAAGTCCGCAACACTGCCTTATCCTGATGAAAAATCAGAAAAGGAGATTCACAAGAAAGAGCAGATAACTCAGAAACTCTTCTAGCAGAAGAGATGGCGAAAAGGAACAGAACTTTCCAAGAAAGTAATTTAATGTCCAGAGAATGCATAGGTTCAAACGGAGGAGCTTGTAAAGCCCTCAGAACCAAATTAAGACTCCAAGGAGGAGAGATTGACTTAATGACAGGTTTGATACGAACCAAAGCCTGTACAAAACAATGAACATCAGGAAGATTAGCAATCTTTCTGTGAAAAAGAACAGAAAGAGCAGAGATTTGTCCTTTCAAGGAACTTGCAGACAAACCTTTATCCAAACCATCCTGAAGAAACTGTAAAATTCTAGGAATTCTAAAAGAATGCCAGGAGAATTTATGAGAAGAACACCAAGAAATGTAAGTCTTCCAGACTCGATAATAAATCCTCCTAGACACAGATTTACAAGCCTGTAACATAGTATTAATTACTGAGTAAGAGAAACCTCTATGACTAAGAATCAAGCGTTCAATTTCCATACCTTCAAATTTAATGATTTGAGATCCTGATGGAAAAAAGGGCCTTGAGATAGAAGGTCTGGTCTTAACGGAAGAGTCCAAGGTTGGCAACTGGCCATCCGAATGAGATCCGCATACCAAAACCTGTGAGGCCATGCTGGAGCCACCAGCAGTACAAACGAACGTTCCATTAGAATTTTGGAAATCACTTTTGGAAGAAGAACTAGAGGCGGAAAGATATAGGCAGGATGATAATCCCAAGGAAGCAACAACGCGTCCACTGCCTCCGCCTGAGGATCCCTGGATCTGGACAGATACCTGGGAAGTTTCTTGTTTAGATGAGAGGCCATCAGATCTATTTCTGGAAGTCCCCAGATTTGAACAATCTGAAGAAATACCTCTGGGTGAAGAGACCATTCGCCCGGATGTAACGTCTGGCGACTGAGATAATCCGCTTCCCAATTGTCTACACCTGGGATGTGAACCGCAGAGATTAGACAGGAGCTGGATTCAGCCTATACAAGTATATGAGATACTTATTTCATAGCCTGAGGACTGTGAGTCCCACCCTGATGATTGACATATGCCACGGTTGTGACATTGTCTGTCTGAAAACAAATAAACGATTCTCTCTTCAGAAGAGGCCAGAACAGAAGAGCTCTGAAAATCGCACAGAGTTCCAAAATGTTGATTGGTAATCTCGCCTCCTGGGATTCCCAAACCCCCTGCGCTGTCAGAGATCCCCATACAGCTCCCCAACCTGACAGACTCGCATATGTTGAGATCACAGTCCAGGTTGGACGAACAAAAGAAGCCCCTTGGACTAAACAATGGTGATCTATCCACCACGCCAGAGAGTGTCGTACATTGGGATTTAAGGATATTAATTGTGATATCTTTGTATAATCCCTGCACCACTGGTTCAGCATACAAAGCTGAAGAGGTCGCATGTGAAAACGAGCAAAGGGGATAGCGTCCGATGCAGCAGTCATGAGACCTAGAATTTCCATGCATAAAGCTACCGAAGGGAATGATTGAGACTGAAGGTCTCGACAGGCTGAAACCAATTTCCGACGTCTCTTTTCTGTTAGAGACAAGGTCATGGACACTGAATCTATTTGAAAACCCAAAAAAGTTACCTGAGTCTGAGGAATCAATGAACTCTTTGATAAATTGATCCTCCAACCATGTCTTTGAAGAAACGACACAAGTTGATTCGTATGAGATTCTGCAGAATGTGAAGACTGAGCAAGTACCAAGATATCGTCCAAATAAGGAAATACCGCAATACCCTGTTCTCTGATTACAGAGAGAAGGGCACCGAGAACCTTTGAAAAGATCCTTGGAGCTGTTGCTAGGCCAAACGGAAGGGCCACAAACTGGTAATGCTTGTCTAGAAAAGAGAATCTCAGAAACTGAAAGTGATCTGGATGAATCGGAATATGAAGATATGCATCCTGTAAATCTATTGTGGACATATCATGCCCTTGCTGAACAAAAGGCAGAATAGTCCTTATAGTTACCATTTTGAATGTTGGTATCCTTACATAACGATTCAATATCTTTAGATCCAGAACTGGTCTGAAGGAATTCTCCTTCTTTGGTATAATGAATAGATTTGAGTAAAACCCCAGACCCTGTTCCAGAACTGGAACTGGCACAATTACTCCAGCCAACTCTAGATCTGAAACACATTTTAGAAATGCCTGAGCCTTCACTGGGTTTATTGGAATGCGAGAGAGAAAAAATCTCTTCCCAGGCGGCCTTACCTTGAAACCTATTCTGTACCCTTGTGAAACAATGTTCTGAATCCAAAGACTGTGAATCGAATTGATCCAAATATCTTTGAAAAATCGTAACCGTTCCTTTAGGGGAAGGGTCAGGCTTCTGTTCCTTATTCTGACGAAAGGAACGAAAACGATTAGCAGCCCTATATTTGCCTTTAGATTTTTTGTCCTGTGGCAAAAAAGTTCCTTTCCCCCCAGTAACAGTTGAAATAATAGAATCCAACTGGGAACCAAATAATTTATTACCTTGGAAAGAAAGCGAAAGCAAAGTTGACTTAGAAGACATATCTGCATTCCAAGTTTTGAGCCATAAAGCTCTTCTAGCTAAAATAGCTAAAGACATATACCTGACATCAACTCTAATGATATCAAAGATGGCATCACAAATAAAGTTATTAGCATGTTGAAGAAGTTTAACAATGCTATGAGTATTATGGTCTGATACTTGTTGTGCTAAAGCCTCCAACCAAAAAGTGGAGGCGGCAGCAACATCAGCCAAAGAAATAGCAGGCCTAAGAAGATTACCTGAATATAAATAAGCTTTCCTTAGAAAGGATTCAATCTTCCTATCTAAAGGATCCTTAAAGGAAGTACTATCTGCCGTAGGAATAGTAGTACGTTTAGCAAGAGTAGAGATAGCCCCATCAACTTTAGGGATTTTGTCCCAAAACTCTAATCTGTCAGATGGCACAGGATACAATTTCTTAAACCTTTGAGAAGGAGTAAATGAAGTACCCAGATCAATCCATTCCCTAGAAATTACTTCAGAAATAGCATCAGGGACAGGAAAAACTTCTGGAATAACTATAGGAGGTTTAAAAACCGAATTTAAATGCTTAGTAGATTTAGTATCAAGAGGACTAGATTCCACCATCTCTAATGCGATTAAAACTTCTTTAAGTAAAGAGCGAATAAATTCCATTTTAAATAAATATGAAGATTTATCAGTGTCAATATCTGAGACAGAATCCTCTGAACCAGAAAAATCATCATCAGAAACAGACAAATCAGAATGATGATGGTCATTTAAAAATTCATCTGAAAAATGAGAAGTTTTAAAAGACCTTTTATGTTTACTGGAAGGAGGAATAACAGACATAGCCTTCCTAATAGATTTAGAAACAAATTCTTTTATATTAACAGGAACATCCTGAGTATTAGATGTTGAGGGAACAGCAACAGGTAATGGTATATTACTAATGGAAATACTATCTGCATTAGCAAGTTTATCATGACATTCATCACAAACTACAGCCGGAGGAACAGATA
The DNA here is from genome assembly GCF_027579735.1 of Bombina bombina. Lineage (NCBI taxonomy): Eukaryota > Metazoa > Chordata > Amphibia > Anura > Bombinatoridae > Bombina > Bombina bombina. Next base: position 460,474,663 of record NC_069504.1, on the reverse strand, counting down.
CCACAAGTTTACAACAAATGCACTTAACTTTGGTAGAACCAGCATCAGGCAGCGTCTTTCCAGAAGTAGATTCTGATCCAGGGTCAATTTGAGACATCTTGCAATATGTAAAAGAAAAACAACATATAAAGCAAAATTTATCAAATTCCTTAAATGACAGTTTCAGGAATGGGAAAAAAATGCCAATGAACAAGCCTCTAGCAACCAGAAGCAATGAAAAATGAGACTGAAATAATGTGAAAAAAAGGTGGAGACAAGAATGACGCCCACATTTTTTAGCGCCAAAAAAGACGCCCACATTATTGGCGCCTTAAATTTTTTGGCGCCAAGAATGACGCCACATCCGGTGACGCCGACATTTTTGGAGCAAAACGTAAAAAAAATGACGCAATCACGAACAACTTCCGGCGTCAAGTATGACGCCGGAAATGACCAAAAGAAAAAAAAATTTTGCTCCAAAAAAGTCCGCGCCAAGAATGACGCAATAAATTGAAGCATTTTCAGCCCCCGCGAGCCTAACAGCCCACAGGGAAAAAAGTCAATTGAAAAAATTTAAGGTAAGAAAAAATTTGAATATTCATATGCATTATCCCAAATAATGAAACTGACTGTCTGAAAATAAGGAATATTGATCATCCTGAATCATGGCAAATATAAGTTTAAAGACATATATTTAGAACTTTATATATAAAGTGCCCAACCATAGCTTAGAGTGTCACAAAAAATAAGACTTACTTACCCCAGGACACTCATCTACATATAACAGATAGCCAAACCAGTACTGAAACGAGAATCAGTAGAGGTAATGGTATATAAGAGTATATCGTCGATCTGAAAAGGGAGGTAAGAGATGAATCTCTACGACCGATAACAGAGAACCTATGAAATAGATCCCGTAGAAGGAGACCATTGAAGTCAAATAGGCAATACTCTCTTCACATCCCTCTGACATTCACTGCACTCTGAGAAGAAAACAGGGCTCCAGCCTGCTGCGAAGCGCATATCAACGTAGAATCTAGCACAAACTTACTTCACCACCTCCACGGGAGGCAAAGTTTGTAAAACTGAATTGTGGGTGTGGTGAGGGGTGCATTTGTAGGCATTTTTGAGGTTTGGGAAACTTTGCCCCTCCTGGTAGGAATGTATATACCATACGTCACTAGCTCATGGACTCTTGCTAATTACATGAAAGAAATAAAAAAAAATCAATGGGTGGGGTCTCGAGGACTCTCACCATCATGAAAGAAATTAATTTATCAGGTAAGCATAAATTAGAGTTTCTTCTAAATTTGATCAACAGACTACTCATTCTTAAAAGCCTTAGACGGTTAGCTGACCACGATTTTAATCATAAAGCCCTCCATATTCTTGGCATTGATCTTTATAATTTCAACAGCATCATCATAAATGAAAGCATTAGCTGTCTAAGAATCTTAACTGATGCAGAAACTCTAGAAGACTTCTCTGCTCTTTCGAGTGAAGGTTTGCCTGAGCCGTTCTCTGAGGCTGCAGCAACTCAAGCAATACTAATAGCTGGCCTAAAAAGAAAACCTGCTAAACCCCCTTTCTATCAATAGGGTTTTTAAAAGAGGTACTATCCTCATGAGGAACAGCAGTACACAGACAAAGTAGAAATAGCCACATGCACCTTAGGGATAGTTTCCCAAAGTTCTATATTTGAGGCAGGTAAAGGAAACTTCTTCTTAAATTTTAAAGCAGGATTAAAGGAGATGCCTTTCTTAGACTACCTAATAGAAAACCTCCAGAGATTAAACAGAAGGTTTAAAAATCAAATCCAATTGCTTAAAAGACTTTTTTTTAACAGACTTGGAAATCCCTAAGTTACATAACACTTTTCTTAAAAGAAACCAAAGATGTTTAAGTTTAAACAGAAAAGAGGATGCGTTTATTCTTGATCAGAAACTGCCTCTTGACCATCTGTAAATACCTCAACTTCAAAGGATAATTCAGAAGAAACAGGTTCAGAGACATGTAGCTTAACCATTTAGAAGCAAGAGCAACATTGGTCTGATTAGACTGCAGTAGATCTATAAAAGATTTTCAAAGCTTAGCAGGGGGTATAATAACCAGCAATATTAGTACGAACGTGTTTAGAGGATCTAGCTTCTGAGGAACAAATATTCAATGGGGACAAACTCAGTATGTTCAATTATGTAGAAAAAAAAATGTATGCTTGCCTGATCAATTCATTTCTTTTGAGGTGGCAAGATTCCAAAACTCCTGTGATTCAAAACTCCCAGAGAATTGCATCCCTACCACCTCACTGATTAGCCAGTTTAACGTATAGCTAAGGAGGAGAAAATGGGGGGAAAAAAAGACAGAACAGGGAAATGAGGTGAATAAATAGAACTGCCCCAGAAAAAAAAACAAATAAATTTGGGCGGGACTTGTGGACTCTCACCACTTCAGGTAAGCATACATTTAATTTTCTTTCGGAAAGTGGTGGGAGTGCATAAGTCCATTACTCCTAACTAATCCTAACTTAAACCCAAGATGTGGAGTCCATGAGTAATGAGGGCCCCATAAGAAAATTTTGCAAAAAAACAGGTACCTTATTTCCAGACACTGTTGCCTGCCTACCTACTTATTTCCTACCAAAGCACCAAAAAGATCAAATTGGTAGAATTTAGTAAATGTATGTAGGGATGACCATGTTGCTGTATTGCAATTTGTTCTACTGAAGCCACATTTTTAAACACCGAAATAGAAACTGATCTGGTAGAATGAGCAGTAATATGCTTTGGGGGAGACTTTCCCACCACCAAGTAAGCCTTGTAGATCAAAAACTTTAACCACAAAGCTAAAGTAAGGGCCGAAGCTTTCTGACCCTTTCGTGGACTAGAGAAATTAATAAATAGACTTAAAGATGGCTAAACTCCTTGGTTGCCTGAAGATAAAACTTTAGTGCACAAACTAGATCCAAGTTATGTATAAGTCTTTCCTTTAGCAATTTGATTAGGACAAAAGAAAAGGAAAAACAATCTCCCTACTAATATTGCCTAAGGAAAATACTTTTGGCAAAAAGTCAAAGTTATTACTTAAATTTGCCTTATCTTGATAGGAGAAAAAAAAAAAAAAGATGAGGATCACAAGGAAGAAAGTACTTCTAGCTGAAGAAATTGCTAAAATAATAAAACCTTTGTTGACAGAAGCTGAAAGTCAAGAGAATGCATAGGTTTAAATGGAGAAGCTTATAAGGCTCTTAAAGGTCACAAAGATGTGAAAACTAAATTTATGCTTACCTGATAAAATAATTTATTTCATGATCATGAGAGTCCGCAATCCATTACACATGGGATTCACTTACTAGCCACTAAGTGTAGGCAAAACTTTCCAGAAATCATAAGAGCACTTCATCTCTCCCCCCTCACAGGTATGCCAGTTATATGTATAGCCAAGCAAAGAGAATAGAAATAAAAGATAGGAAAGGACAAAGCAGGGAAAAGAGACGTGCAATCACAAATCTTTTTGTCCCCCAGACACTGCTCCCTGGAAGACTTTCCTATCAAAATGATTTTAAAAAAACTGTAGAATTGTAAGAACCAAATTAAAATTCCATGGAGGAGATATTGGTTTGAATGCAGGCCTAATTCAATCTAAAGCCCAAACAAAATTCTGAATATCAAGTAGTTCTGCAATCTTTTTGTGAAACAAAACAGACAAGGCTGAAATCTGACCTTTTAGAGAGCTAGCAGATACACCTTTATTCAAACCTTTTTGCAAAAATGTAAGAATCCAATGAATTCTAAAAGAATGCCAACTGAATTTATTCTTTTCACACCATCTTAGCAAAGTTTTCCAAATCTTGTGATACATTTTTAAAGCAACAGGTTTTCTGGCTTGAATTAAAATTTATATTACCATATCGGAAAAACATCTCTGTTGAATCAGACATTCAAGCTCCAAGCCTTCAAGTTGAGAGACTAAAGATCTTTATGATAGAAAGGCCCTTGCCATGGAGGACAATTGGATATCAGAACCAGATCTGCATACCAAGTTCTTTAAGGCCAACTGGAGCAATTAAGATTACCTAAGATGGCTTGTTTCAACTGAGATATCACTCTGAACAGAAGAACTATTGGTGAAAAAAATATAGGCCAGAAGAAATAACCATGGAGTTGTTAGAGCATCTACTGACTCTGTTTGAGGATCTCTGTATCTCGCAAAATATCTGAGAAGTTTGTTGTTCAAATAAGAAACCATTAGGTCTATCTCAGGAAGACCCCAAAAATGTACTATTTGATTGAATACTTCAGATTGCAGAGACCATTCTCCAGGATGAAGAGATTGACGACTCAGATAATCCGCTTCCCAATTTTTCTCCCCTGGAATATGAATGGCAGATATCATGCAAGGGTACTTCTCTGCCCAAGACAAGATTCAAGAGACTTCTTTCATTGCTAGAGAACTGCAAGTTCCTGCTTGGTGATTGCCACTGCTATGACATTGTCTGAATGGAAGCAAAGATAAATCTCATTACTCAGAAGAGGCCAGCTTTGAAGAGCCCTGAAGATAGAACAGAGTCCTAAGATGTTCAATAGTAACCTCACCTTCTGAGGTGACCAAACTCCCTGTGCTCTCCTGGACACCCATACTGCACCCCAACCTGAGAGACTTGCATCTGTCGTGATCACTGTTCAAGATGGACAAAAAAAGATGCGTCATGAAAAACAGATTAGTTCTTGATGCGCCAAAATAAAGTCTTCTAGCTGATCTAAAAGGATATTTTGAGATAGTGGAGTGTAGTGCTGGCATTTTTAAATAAAAATGCTTTGAGGAAAAATCAATCTAAAGATAGTTTCTATTTAAGATACATTATAATTCAAAGGTCATCCCATCCTGAAAACAGAATTTATGTTTACCTGATAAATTTCTTTCTCCTACGGTGTATCCGGTCCACGGCTTCATCCTTACTTGTGGGATATTCTCTTCCCCTACAGGAAGTGGCAAAGAGAGCACACAGCAGAGCTGTCCATATAGCTCCCCTCAGGCTCCGCCTCCCCAGTCATTCGACCGACGGTTAGGAGAAAAAGGAGAACCATAAGGTGCAGTGGTGACTGTAGTTTACAAAAAATAAATTTAAACCTGACCAAAATGCCAGGGCGGGCCGTGGACCGGATACACCGTAGGAGAAAGAAATTTATCAGGTAAACATAAATTCTGTTTTCTCCTACATTGGTGTATCCGGTCCACGGCTTCATCCTTACTTGTGGGAACCAATACCAAAGCTTTAGGACACGGATGAAGGGAGGGAACAAGTCAGGTAACCTAAACGGAAGGCATCACTGCTTGCAAAACCTTTCTCCCAAAAATAGCCTCCGAAGAAGCAAAAGTAATGAATTTGTAAAATTTGGCAAACGTATGCAGTGAAGACCAAGTTGCTGCCTTACAAATCTGTTCAACATAAGCCTCATTCTTGGAAGCCCATGTGGAAGCCACAGCTCTAGTAGAGTGAGCTGTAATTCGTTCAGGAGGCTGCCTTCCAGCAGTCTCATAAGCCAACCGGATGATGCTTTTCAGCCAGAAAGACAGAGAGGTCGCAGTCGCCTTTTGACTTCTCCTCTTGCCAGAATAGACGACAAACAAGGACGATGTTTGTCTGAAGTCTTTAGTTGCTTTTAGATAAAACTTTAAAGCACGAACCCCATAGCTACAAAAAAACAAAACTTTCCAAGATAGTAACTTAATATCTATGGAATGTAGAGGTTCAAACGGAACCCCTTGAAGAACTGAAAGAACTAAATTTAGACTCCATGGAGGAGCCACAGGTCTGTAGACAGGCTTGATTCTGACTAAAGCCTGTACAAACCCTGAATATCTGGCATGGCTGCCAGACGCTTGTGTAACCAAACAGACAGAGCAGATATCTGTCCCTTAAAAGAACTAGCTGACAGACCTTTCTCCAATCCTTCTTGGAGAAAAGATAGTATCCTTGGAATCCTAATCTTACTCCATGAGTAACCCTTGGATTCGCACCAGCAAAGATATTTCCGCCATATCTTATGGTAAATTTTCCTGGTGACAGGCTTTCTAGCCTGGATCAGAGTATCTATAACTGATTCCGAAACCCCACGTTTAGCTAGAATCAAGCGTTCAATCTCCAAGCAGTCAGTTGCAGAGAAACTAGGTTTGGATGTTCGAATCGACCTTGAATTAGAAGGTCCTGCCTCAAAGGCAGCTTCCATGGTGGAACCGATGACATATTCACCAGGTCTGCATACCAAGTCCTGCGTGGCCACACAGGAGCTATTAGAATTACCGAAGCCTTCTCCTGCTTGATCCTGGCTACTAGCCGGGGGAGAAGGGGAAACGGTGGAAAGACATAAGCTAGATTGAACGACCAAGGCGCTACTAAGGTATCTACCAATGTCGCCTTGGGATCTCTGGACCTGGACCCGTAACGTGTAACTTTGAAGTTCTGACGTGACGCCATCAGATCCAGATCTGTAATGCCCCATAGCTGGGTCAGCTGAGCAAAAAAACCTCCGGGTGGAGTTCCCACTCCCCCGGATGGAAAGTCTGAAGACTCAGATAATCCGCTTCCCAGTTGTCCACTCCTGGGATGTGAATTGCTGATAGATGGCAGGAGTGATCCTCTGCCCATTTGATGATCTTGGATACCTCCCTCATCGCCAGGGAACTCTTTGTTCCCCCCTGATGATTGATGTACGCAACAGTCGTCAAGTTGTCTGACTGAAAACTGATGAATTTGGCCTCCGCTAGTTGAGGCCATGCCTGGAGCGCATTGAATATTGCTCTCAATTCCAAAATGTTTATCGGGAGAAGAAATTCTTCCCGAGACCATAGACCCTGAACCTTCAGGGACTTCCAGACCGCGCCCCAGCCTAAGAAGCTGGCGTCGGTCGTGACAATGATCCACTTCGGTCTTCGGAAACTCATTCCCTGAGACAGGTGATCCTGAGACAACCACCAGAGGAGTGAGTCTCTGGTTTGCTGGTCCATCTGAATCTGGGGAGAAAAATCTGCATAATCCCCATTTCATTGTTTGAGCATGCACAGTTGCAATGGTCTTAAATGAATTCGAGCAAAAGGAACCACGTCCATTGCCGCAACCATTAGTCCTGTTACCTCCATGCACTGAGCTATGGAGGGTTGAGGAATGGATTGAAGAACTCGACAAGTGTTCAAAAGTTTTAATTTCCTGACCTCTGTCAGAAAGATTTTCATTTCTACCGAGTCTATTATTGTTCCCAGGAAGGGAACCCTTGTGAACGGGGACAGAGAACTTTTTTCTATGTTCACCTTCCACCCGTGAGACCTTAGAAAGGCTAGAACAATGTCCGTATGAGCCCTTGCTTTGTGAAAAGACGACGCCTGTATTAAATGTCATCTAGTTAAGGTGCTACTGCAATGCCCCTTGGCCTTAGCACCGCTAGAAGGGACCCTAGCACCTTTGTGAAAATTCTCGGAGCAGTGGCCAATCCGAAGGGAAGAGCCACGAACTGGTAATCCGAATGGTTTCCATTTGGAATGATGGAACTCTGAGTAATTGGTCTAGGATCTTTAAATCCAGAATTGGCCTGAAAGTTCCTTCCTTTTTGGGAACTACAAACAGGTTTGAGTAAAATCCCAGTCCTTGTTCTGCTGTTGGAACTGGGTTTATCACTCCCATTTTAAAAGGTACTCTACGCAATGTAAGAATGCCTGTCTCTCTATCTGGTCTAAAGATAAGCGAGACAAGTGGAACCTTCCCCTTGGAGGAAGGTCCTTGAATTCTAGAAGATACCCCTGAGAGACAATTTCTAGTGCCCAGGGGTCCGGAACATCTCTTGCCCAGGCCTGAGCAAAGAGAGAAAATCTGCCCCCTACTAGATCCGGTCCCGGATCGGGGGCTACCCCTTCATGCTGTCTTGGTAGCAGCAGCAGGTCTTTTGGCCTGTTTACCCTTGTTCCAGCCTTGCAATGGTTTCCATGCTGGTTTGGGCTGGGGTGCGTTACCCTCTTGCCTAGTGGCTGTAGAGGTAGAAGCCGGTCCGTTCCTGAAATTGCGAAAGGAATGAAAATTAGACTTATTTTTAACTTTGAAAGGTCTATCCTGTGGAAGGGCATGGCCCTTTCCCCCAGTGATATCTGAAATAATTTCTTTCAACTCTGGCCCGAATAGGGTCTTACCTTGAAAGGAATATTAAACAATTTTGTTTTAGACGACACATCCGCCGACCACGATTTTAGTCAAAGCGCTCTACGCGCCACTATTGCGAAACCAGAATTTTTCGCCGCTAATTTAGCTAACTGAAAAGCGGCATCTGTAATGAAAGAATTAGCCAACTTCAGGGCGTGAATTCTATCCATGACTTCATCCTAAGAAGTCTCCTTCTGGAGCGAGTTTTCTAATTCCTCAAACCAAAAAGCAGCTGTAGTGGTTACAGGAATAATGCAAGAAATTGGTTGAAGAAGAAAACCTTGTTGAACAAAAATTTTCTTAAATAAACCTTCTAATTTTTTATCCATAGGATCTTTGAAAGCGCCACTGTCTTCTATTGGTATAGTTGTGCGCTTAGCTAGCTTTGAAACTGCCCCCTCTACCTTAGGGACCGTCTGCCACGCGTCCCTTCTGGGGTCAACAATGGGGAACATTTTCTTAAATATAGGAGGGGGAACAAAAGGTACACTATATCCGCCACCCTCTTAGGTATCGGAAACGCATCAGTGTGTACTGGGACCTCTAAGAATTTATCCATTTTACACAATTTTTCTGGGACCACCAAAGGGTCACAATCATCAAGAGTAGCCAGGACCTCCTTAAGTAGAGCGCAGAGGTGTTCTAGCTTAAATTTAAATGCTATGGTATCAGGCTCTGCCTGCTGAGAAACTTTTCCTGTGTCAGAAATTTCTCCCTCAGACAAGCCCTCCCTCACCGCCAAGTCAGATTGATGTGAGGGCACTACAGATAAATTATCCTCTGCGTCTACTTGCTCATTTTCTGTATTTAAAACTGAGCAATCACGCTTCCTAGGAAAGCTGGCAGTTTGGATAAAAATGCTGCGATAGAATTATCCATTACTGCTGCTAACTGTTGCATAGTAATCGCAATTGGTGCGCTAGATGTACTGGGCAGGAACTGAGAGGAAAGCAAGCTATTTTCACTACCTTCAGCTAAAGAATCATCTTGGGCTATATTTTTAAGTGTGATTGTACTGTCCTTAAGCTGTTTGGACGCTATGGCACACTTCACACATAAATTTAATGGGGGAACCACCTTGGCCTTTGGACATACAAAACATAGGCTATCTGAAGACTCAGACATGTTTAACAGACTTAAACAGAACTATAATGCAATAAAAATTATTTTTGACAAAAACGGTACTGTCTCTTTAAATAATTAAAAAGCACACTTTTTTACTGAAATATCAAAAAACCATGAAATAAACATCTGATTTTAATGAAATTTTCACCACAGAGTCTTAATGCTTTGAAAAGATTGCACACAAATTTTCAGATCAATTAACCCCTTAATGCACACTTTTTTACTGAAACATAAAAAAAAACATGAAATAAACATCCGATTTTAATGAAATTTTCACCACAGAGTCTTAATGCTTTGAAAAGATTGCACACAAATTTTCAGATCAATTAACCCCTTAATGCCCAAACCGGAGTTAATAACAGTTATTAACCAGTTAACACACTACAGTACTAGCCACAGCTTCTCACTGTAGCCTTTTACCTTCATTAGGGATTATTTTAGCAGGAAATAAGCCTCCCTGGAGTCTTTTATGATGCCTCTTGACTCCCCACATGAAGCTGCATGGATTGCCTAGGCAAAAACAACTGCACAATTTAGGCCTAAAAATTAGGCCTCCTCCCTCTTCATTCTAGAGTGGAGGGGCCTTTCTGACTAGATTTAGGTGTCCAAATAAGTGCCAGGACGAAATTAAACCCCAAAAGTGTTTTAAAGTCTGAAAAAACACCTTATTTATAGTGAAAAACATGCTAAAAAGCAATCGATTTTAAAGCCCACAATAGTGTCAACCAGCAGAGAGCCCTAAATATAAGCCATCATTTTATACAGAGTCTATTAGAAAAAAATGGCTTACCAATCCCAGAGGGAATTTCTGACAGTCTTCTAGCATTACTTGGTCTTGTTAGAAAAATGACTGATCATACCTGAAGCAGTTAAGCCTGCAAACTGTTCCCCCCAACTGATGTTCTCTGGTTAACAGTCCTGCGTGGGAACAGCAATGGATTTTAGATACTGGTGCTAAAATCATATTCCTCTTAGCAGAAATCTTCATCACTTTCTGCTGTAGAGTAAATAGTACAAACCGGCACTATTTTAAAATAACAAACTCTTGATAGAAGAAATAAAAAACTACAACTAACACCACATACTCTTTACCACCCCCGTGGAGATGCTACTTGTTCAGAGCGGCAAAGAGAATGACTGGGGAGGCGGAGCCTGAGGGGAGCTATATGGACAGCTCTGCTGTGTGCTCTCTTTGCCACTTCCTGTAGGGGAAGAGAATAAATATCCCACAAGTAAGGATGAAGCCGTGGACCGGATACACCAATGTAGGAGAAATAAGGATTAGTTTTTATTTACGAAGCATAAGGCTGTATTTTCATGGCTGTAATTTAAAAAAAATAATAATAATAATAATTCCATTAATCCATTTATAATGTCATGCTCTCCCAGATGTTTCTATAAGATTTTGGGCAATTTATCTTTCTAGAAGATCTCACTAATTCTTGGTTTTGTAGTTCTCAAAACTTTGAATGTGTCTGTAGAAATAGCTTGCATCCTCCTCACAGCAAAAATGCTACACAATAAACACCAAGTTAAGGAACAGACCTTTAAGGGACAAACACAAAATGTTTCTTTCATAATTCAGATAGAACATATAATTTTCAGATTTACTTAGTTATCAAATTTGCTTCTTTTTCTTGGTATCGTTTGTTGAAGGGGAGCCATGCTCTACTGGAAGCCATCAGTAAACATTGGGTGAGCCAATGACAAGCAGGTAGCTCACAGTAGTGCATTGCTCCTGAGCCTACCCAGGTATGCTTTTCTACAACAATGAAACAAATTAGTTAACTAAATTAGAAAATTGTTTAAAACCGTTTCTTTCTGAAACATGAAAGTTTAATTTTGACTTTACTATCCCATTACTGTAATGATATTGCTCCACTGCAAACCTATGTACACAAAATCAACCATTACTAAGTATCAAGAATCTCAATGAATAGAAGATTGTATGGAATAGAGTGGAATAGATCTGCACAAGGACAAATGTGAAGAGGGAGGTGCAAGCATTAAATTTAAGTAGTTAAATAAAACTATTTATTTTATAATTAAAGTGATGGTAAATCCTAGCATTTGTGAAACGCTACAATTTACCAGTGCAACAAATAAAGGGGACTTTCAGTCATGAAGTATAAAATACTTAATGCTGAAAATTATTTTATTTGTCTGCAGCGTTCTCTGCGCCTCAGGCCACCCGCAGCAGAACGCTATTTTTCAATGAGGTGATGTTTACACCTCATATCTAATAGCCGTGCGGGCCAGCTGGCTGACAGAAGATAGAAAAACTTATAGAAAAATTAGATTTAGACCCCACAAACTCATTTTCGAAAAAACTTTAAAAAATACTAAATAAGGTTAAAGATAAGGGCATATTGAATAACGGTGAACACTCATCTCTGACACCGGAATTCCTGAGAATACATATTTTTTACTTTTTTTCACCCCCCCCCCCCGGGTAGGCCCATAATCTCTGGTATACAATCGATTACGTCCAACCAATCTCAATACGTTGACAGGTTCATTCAAAAGTATGTAAGCAATTTGAAATCATATATAAAAGATTTGACCAAAGTTTTACAGATCCTTGAAGAAACCCCTGTAAAAGATAATATAATACTTGTTGTAGAAGCGGTAAAAAGTTATTTAAATAAAGATCCAGAATGACCTACAGACCAAAAATAATTTTTATTGGAGAGGATACCGTTTATCTTGGAGCACAATTACTTCTCATTTAACGGTAATTATTTCCTACAGTTGGAAGGAACAGCGATGGGTACAAGATACGCGCCAAGCTATGCTAATCTTTTTAAGAGACATATTGACAATATCCTTATGATTTAGAGAGGAAGTGAACTGGGACTCACAAATATGTTTGAGGATATGAATAACAATCATAGGGGTTTAAAATTTACATATCATTACAGTAAAGAAAAATAACTTTTTTGGATCTAGAGATTATGTTGGAAGAAGAAAAACTTGAAACTAAGACCTTTTTTAAACCAGTAGGCTCAGTGGCGTATTTAGGTTTTGTGCTGTCCTAAGCACTCAAAATGCTGCTCCCCGGGGGGCGTGACTAAGCCGCGGCCAAGACAAGATGCATAACCTTTGAGCTCCGATCTCTATCTGAATATTTGGAAGTTTTTCCCTAACTATATATAAAGACTTAGACTTCGTATATCAGACTACTTAGTTGGGAATCACTGCTGCATTAAAAGACTTTATTTTCATTGAAAAGGATTAAGTAGAAACTGAGTAAACCAAGCTGGAGAGCTGCGGCCTACCTCATGATAACATCTATCCCCCCGGTTACAGGTTTAACCGGGTAAACCAGTGTTCATCTGCTACGTCAAGTTTGTGTAGGAGCAGACATCAATTTGCTACTAACTTATCTACATTCACATGGAGGAGGACTTACATTTGCAGATACAGGCTCTTCTGCAAGATCTAGATCTCCGGATCTGTCATAACTATGAAGATCTCACGCACACAATATGTGTCTTAAGAGAAGAGAAACATGGCGATATACCTAAATGTGGGGCCGGTGTGAACGATGATCTGTTAACAGCTGCACCAATTGCCAAAGTGAATCACAACTCTTTTACAGATCTAAAATCGACAGCTGAGACAATAAAGACTCAGGGAAACACTCCCGTTCAGGAAGAGATCACAACCCACCGACTTATACTGGGATGTAGTGCTTCCACCTACACTGTTATCCCACATGCGGAGTCTTGTATGGTTGAAAGCCGTGATGGCGCGGCCGGCCTCCGGGTATGCGAGAGGAAGCCTGCAGGAAGAGCTGTGTACAACCCAGATCAACCTCTCACAGTACAGAATACACAAAGAGGGGCTTGGAGCCACAGATTGAATCACAGGTCGGTACCTGTTACAAAACACAGATTATATACCCAACTGCAGTTAAATGGACCTCAAGCACCAAGTTAATGGAGTACCCCGGGCATTGAGCCTCCTCTCAAAGGGTTTGAACCTATCTTCAGATATTCACCCAAGACGGGACTGCTACCCAAGAGAGGTGTAGGCTGAATAGATCTGACTTTAGAGCACAGGGAATGCAAAGTTGCTGGCCTCTGAACTATACCGGACTTTCCAATGTTAATGGGGTTCAGTGACATAGCTGGTAATTTATTCAATATTGTGGTAAAATAGTGTTACAGTTAGGCTTAACTATAATCAAAATGCTTAACGTTGGTGGTAGGTACTATGAGTATTAATCATAAGTTAAGATCATCACATATACCCTTTGCCATCAGAAGGTATTTTAGGCTGTAGAAAGAGTAATCAAATGGTCATATTTTGCAAATCCATGAAGACCCTTATATGGCCATTAGCTAATACTGTCTTGTCAGTATTGCTTCAGACTTGAAAAAGGAAGACATTCTTCCGAAAGCTTGTCATCTTATAAATGTAAAGTTAGTCCAATAAAAAAGTACCATTGCTAAATGCAATAGTCCAGATATTTAGATATCAAAATAACAAGAGTTACATGGCTACTCCAATTAACAAATCTATCTATATAAATAAATTATATATATATAAAATTATATACAGTATATACAATATATATAAATTATATACAGTATATACAATATATATAAATTATATACAGTATATACAGTATATATACATATATCTGTGCGTATAAATCAATACATTCTATTTATATATATGTATATATACATGCACAAGGATTTTTTTGGGGGAAATAATTTTAAAGAGACATTTATACACTGGCTATGGGGCATATTTATCTCTTGTGAGCTGCTGTTGCAATGCTGAATACGGCAAGCGTATTGCTCGCCGTATTCAGCGAGGTCTGTCGGACCTAATCCGCACTGTCGGATCAGGTCCGACAGACCTTGATAAATATGGGCCTATGTGTTTATATGCCGTCAGGTCCACCAAGAGCATATTATATATCTATTATATATCTATTTTCTACATCTCTCAGGTCAACATTCAAAATATTTTCACAGCAATAATATAATGTAATGTTTTGGAGTTTCTCAAACTCATTTTACCACTTCTACTGTTAGTAAGAGAAATCCATTTATTTCAGCCACACAGTTTTAGGAAGCTACATTGCTTTGCAAGCCACAAAAGTTACATTTTACCTAAATTACAAAAACCTGCTTCACTTTTTGGTTGTACTGAATCATTTGCCAACATCTACTTAAATTAGTTTTGTAAACTACATGAACAAGTGCTGTTATTTCATGCCTGTTTAAGAGGCTCCACTCCAGCAGTAATTTTTCACCCATTTTTGTACTGCTTAAGTGCATAACTCCCTCCGTTAAAGGAAAGATTGTGGCTGTAATAAAATGTACTTTACATCTCTTGGGAGCAGATCCCTGCCAGCTGTATTGATTACTTCAAAGGAAGGGAGTTATGCACTCAAGCAGAACCAAAATAAACTCTGTAGGGAAGCACTTCTCTTAGCCCCAACACCAGATCTGAATGTAAGAAATCACTGAAGACACCGGAGTGGGAAAATCAGCTTCAGGAAACTTATTGCACACACAGTTAAAAAGCAGTGTGCTATATGCAACCTCTGATCTCTATCTGCCTATGAATCTTTTAGCTACTAAGCAAGGGAGAATTGCTGACAGTATTTAAGAGCTATTACACATGGGGGTGTTAGAGAGAGTGGAAAATATTGCTGACTATTGAAATTCTGGTGCCACCCTTAATAAGTAATAGAACTTGATATAAATAGGGAGATAAAGTATCAGACCATATAATACTGATCTGAAAAAGTAAGGGAATAAATAGGCACACAAGAATTGGGTTTTCAAAACATTAATAAAATTTATTTATAATCCCATATCACATTTCGTGAATCTCTGTATTTGGCTCAAACCAACAATATAACGTGAACACCATATATAAAACACCTAAAGTCTAAGGTAGAATAACACCTGCACAATTACCTATCAAAGCATACGTATGCTACTAAATTCTAAAAGTACCTATTACACACAATAATCAAATTACCAGATTAGAGAGGACCTAAGATAGAACAAATAAGCAAATATCAAAGGCATATAATGGTTAAAGTGACATGTATAGCGCCAAATAGCGTGATATAGATACAAAACAGCTGAAAAAAGTCTCTCAATGTGAGCTATGGTAGGAAACAAATGTTAGCTGCAATCGATCCAAGAGAATGCAAATGGAAAAACAGTCCTTCATACAAAGGAAAATAATAGCGCAGTAGTTCTTACTGTAACTCGCTCCAGGGTATGAAGTATGTATCACTTGCCAAGGTAGAACAAACAGCACTTAGCTTTCCGGTTCTGTGTCCCAGGTGCTTTCCAAACAAACAAGCAAGCAGCTTTCTCTGTAGCGTCTGATGTCACTGAGAAGGGGAGTGGTGTAGCCTGCAGAATCCTCCAATCAGATCTGTAGGTAAGATGCGCTTCCCATGTGTAGTAGAAAGATCAGCTGTACCGGCATCCGCCGCACCGAGAAAGAACCAGGCTTTCCCTAGGCTGATAGATCAAAAACCGGGATATTTACCAAGATGTACACAGACTCGCCCATGCAGACACAGTGTGCAGATATCACTTGCACTTAGCTTCTATGCACCTGCATAGACTCCACAGGTGCATGTGTTCCATTTTTGTATCAGCTTGTCAGAGCAAAGGTTAAAATGACAGGGCGGGCCGTGGACTGGATACACCACAAGAGAAATTAATTTATCAGGTAAGCATAAATTTTGTTTTCTCTTGTAAGGTGTATCCAGTCCACGGATTCATCCATTACTTGTGGGATACCAATACCAAAGCTATAGGACACGGATGAAGGGAGGGACAAGGCAGGCGCTTAAACGGAAGGCACCACTGCCTGTAAGACCTTTCTCCCAAAAATAGCCTCCGAAGAAGCAAAAGTATCAAATTTGTAGAATTTAGAAAAAGTATGAAGCGAAGACCAAGTCGCCGCCTTACAAATCTGTTCAACAGAAGCCTCATTTTTAAAAGCCCATGTGGAAGCCACCGCTCTAGTGGAATGAGCTGTAATTCTTTCAGGAGGCTGCTGGCCAGCAGTCTCATAAGCTAAGCGGATTATACTTCTTAACCAAAAAGAAAGAGAAGTTGCTGAAGCCTTTTGGAATCTTCTCTGTCCAGAGTAGACAACAAACAATGCCGATGTTTGACGAAAATCCTTAGTAGCTTGTAAATAAAACTTTAAAGCACGAACCACGTCAAGATTATGTAACAGACGTTCCTTCTTTGAAGGAGGATTAGGACACAGTGACAGAACAACAATCTCCTGATTGATATTCTTATTAGATACCACCTTAGGAAGAAACCCAGGTTTGGTACGCAAAACTACCTTATCTGCATGGAAGATCAGATAAGGGGAATCACACTGTAAGGCAGATAACTCTGAAACTCTTCGAGCCGAAGAGATAGCTACCAAAAACAGAACTTTCCAAGATAAAAGCTTGATATCTATGGAATGCAGAGGTTCAAACGGAACCCCTTGAAGAACTTTAAGAACTAAATTTAAACTCCATGGCGGAGCAACAGGTTTAAACACAGGCTTGATTCTAACTAAAGCCTGACAAAACGCCTGAACGTCTGGAACATCCGCTAGACGCTTGTGCAAAAGAATAGACAGAGCAGAAATCTGTCCCTTTAAGGAACTAGCTGACAATCCCTTCTCCAATCCTTCTTGGAGAAAAGATAATATCCTGACTTTACTCCATGAGTAACCCTTGGATTCACACCAATGAAGATATTTACACCATATCTTATGATAGATTTTCCTGGTGACAGGCTTTTGAGCCTGAATTAAGGTATCAAAGACCGACTCTGAAAAACCACGTTTTGATAAAATCAAGCGTTCAATCTCCAAGCAGTCAGACGCAGAGAAATTAGATTTGGATGGTTGAAAGGACCCTGAAGTAGAAGGTCCTGCCTCAGCGGCAGAGTCCATGGTGGAAGGGATGACATGTCCACCAGATCTGCATACCAAGTCCTGCGTGGCCACGCAGGTGCTATCAAAATCACTGAAGCTCTCTCCTGCTTGATCTTGGCAATCAGACGAGGGAGCAGAGGAAACGGTGGAAACACATAAGAAAGGTTGAAGGACCAAGGCGCTGCTAGAGCATCTATCAGTGCTGCCATGGGATCTCTGGACCTGGATCCGTAACAAGGAAGCTTGGCGTTCTGACGAGACGCCATGAGATCGTTCTGGTTTGCCCCAAAGTTGAATCAACTGTGCAAACACCTCCGGATGGAGTTCCCACTCCCCCGGATGAAAAGTCTGTCGACTTAGAAAATCCGCCTCCCAGTTCTCTACTCCTGGGATATGGATAGCTGATAGATGGCAAGAGTGAATCTCTGCCCATAGGATTATTTTTGAAACCTCCAACATTGCTAGGGAACTCCTTGTTCCCCCTTGATGGTTGATGTAGGCTACAGTCGTGATATTGTCCGACTGAAATCTGATGAACCTGACCGCAGCAAGCTGAGGCCAAGCCTGAAGAGCATTGAATATCGCTCTTAGTTCCAGAATGTTTATCGGAAGGAGTGCCTCCTCCTGAGTCCACGAGCCCTGAGCCTTCAGGGAGTTCCAGACTGCACCCCAGCCCAGAAGGCTGGCATCTGTCGTTACTATTGTCCAATCTGGCCTGCGGAAGGTCATACCCTTGGACAGATGGACCCGAGATAGCCGACAGATGGACCCGAGATAGCCACCAGAGAAGAGAATCTCTGGTCTCTTGATCCAGATTTAGTAGAGGGGACAAATCTGTGTAATCCCCATTCCACTGACTGAGCATGCAGAGTTGCAGCAGTCTGAGATGTAGGCGGGCAAACGGCACTATTTCCATTGCCGCTACCATTAAGCCGATTACTTCCATACACTGAGCCACTGAAGGGCGAGAAGTAGAATAAAGAACACGGCAGGAATTTAGAAGTTTTGACAACCTGGCCTCTGTCAGGTAAATCTTCATTTCTACAGAATCTATCAGAGTTCCTAGGAAGGAAACTCTTGTGAGAGGGGATAGAGAACTCTTTTCTTTGTTCACTTTCCACCCATGAGACCTCAGGAATGCCAGCACAATGTCCGTATGGGACCTGGCGTTTTGGAAATTTGACGCCTGTATCAGAATGTCGTCTAGGTAAGGGGCTACTGCTATACCCCGCGGCCTTAGGACCGCTAAGAGTGACCCTAGAACCTTCGTAAAGATTCTTAGTGCCATAGCTAACCCAAAGGGAAGAGCCACAAACTGGTAATGCCTGTCTAGGAAGGCAAACCTGAGAAACCGATGATGATCTCTGTGTATCGGAATGTGAAGATAAGCATCCTTTAAGTCCACGGTAGTCATATATTGACCCTCCTGGATCATAGGTAGGATGGTTCGAATAGTCTCCATCTTGAAGTATGGGACCCTGAGAAATTTGTTTAGGATCTTGAGATCTAAGATTGGCCTGAAAGTTCCCTCTTTCTTGGGAACTACAAATAGGTTTGAATAGAAGCCTTGCCCCTGTTCCTCCTTTGGAACTGGGTGGATCACTCCCATAACTAGGAGGTCTTGAACACAATGTAAGAATGCCTCTCTCTTTATCTGGTTTGCAGATAATTGTGAAAGATGAAATCTCCCTTTTGGGGAAGAAGCTTTGAAGTCCAGAAGATATCCCTGGGACACAATTTCCAACGCCCAGGGATCCTGGACATCTCTTGCCCAAGCCTGGGCGAAGAGAGAAAGTCTACCCCCTACTAGATCCGTTTCCGGATCGGGGGCTTATCTTTCATGCTGTCTTAGAGGCAGCAGCAGGTTTTTTGGCCTGCTTTCCTTTGTTCCAAGCCTGGTTAGGTCTCCAGACCGGCTTGGACTGAGCAAAATTTCCCTCTTCTTTTGTATTAGAGGAAGTTGAAGCTGCGCCACTCTTGAAATTTCGAAAGGAACGAAAATTAGTCTGTTTGGTCCTAAATTTGTTGGACCTATCCTGAGGAAGGGATGTGACCTTTTCCTCCAGTTTTTGAAAAAAAGCAGTTAACTCTACGAAATTTTTACAGTGTGTATAATAGACTAAAATAGTATTGCACCCACTTGCAAATGGATGATTAACCCCTCAGGCTCAAAAACGAAGCAAAAACACGGTAAAACAGTTATAACAGTCACAGGCAAACTGCCACAGCTCTACTGTGGCTCCTACCTTCCCATAAAACGACTTTTGTAGGCACAAAAACCCCTTACAGAGGTCCAATATGACAGGGGACTCCTTCAAGGAAGCTGGATGTCTCAGAATGTGAAAACTACTGCGCAATTAGAGAGCGAAAATAGGCCCCTCCCACAATGCACTCAAAGTGAAAGGGCCATAAAAAACTACTCCAAGGAGAAATCTAGTCAGCCATGTGGAAACTAGGCCCCAAATAAAGATTTATCACCCTCAGTAAAAAACGTTCTTTATATATCATGCAAACGTTTTACATACTAAGCCATAAGAGCAAGTAACATGAATATTACCCTTTACTGCAAGCATGATGCCAGTCGTTTATTAAATCACTGCAATCAGGCTTACCTTAAATATATCAGGTACTGCCAACATTTCTAGACCTTATCTCTCTAGAAAAAAATATACTGCACATACCTCAGAGCAGTTAAATCTGCAGGAAAAATTTTGTGTAGCAATTTGGAAGGGGTAAACTCTGTAATTTCATCATTATTAGTACACATACCATATGAGTAGAGTATGAGACTAGGGAAGTATGTCAAATGGAATAAGGATCATTTTGTATATAATAATAATAATAATAAAAACATAATTTATGCTTACCTGATAAATTTATTTCTCTTGTGGTGTATCCAGTCCACGGATCATCCATTACTTATGGGATATTCTCATTCCCAACAGGAAGTTGCAAGAGGACACCCACAGCAGAGCTGTCTATATAGCTCCTCCCCTAACTGCCATATCCAGTCATTCGACCGAAAACAAACAGAGAAAGGAGAAACCATAGGGTGCAGTGGTGACTAGTTTAAAATTAAAAAATACCTGCCTTAAAATGACAGGGCGGGCCGTGGACTGGATACACCACAAGAGAAATAAATTTATCAGGTAAGCATAAATTATGTTTTCTCTTGTAAGTTTTATCCAGTCCACGGATCATCCATTACTTATGGGATACCAATACCAAAGCTAAAGTACACGGATGAAGGGAGGGACAAGGCAGGTACTTAAACGGAAGGTACCACTGCCTGTAAAACCTTTCTCCCAAAAATAGCCTCTGAAGAAGCAAAAGTATCAAATTTGTAGAATTTTGAAAAAGTATGAAGCGAAAACCAAGTCACCGCCTTGCAGATCTGTTCAACAGAAGCCTCATTTTTAAAGGCCCATGTGGAAGCCACAGCTCTAGTAGAATGAGCTGTAATCCTTTCTGGAGGCTGCTGGCCAGCAGTCTCATAAGCTAAGCGAATTATGCTTTTTAGCCAAAAAGAAAGAGGTTGCCGAAGCCTTTTGACCTCTCCTCTGTCCAGAGTAGACAACAAACAAAGCAGATGTTTGACGAAAATCTTTAGTAGCTTGTAAATAAAACTTTAAAGCACGAACCACGTCAAGATTGTGTAAAAGACGTTCCTTCTTTGAAGAAGGATTAGGACACAAAGACGGAACAACAATCTCTTGATTGATATTCTTATTAGATACCACCTTAGGTAAAAACCCATGTTTGGTACACAGAACTACCTTATCTGCATGGAAGATCAGATAAGGAGAATCACATTGTAAGGCAGATAACTCGGAAACTCTACGAGCCGAGGAAATAGCTACCAAAAAAAGAACTTTCCAAGATAAAAGTTTGATATCTATGGAATGAAGAGGTTCAAACGGAACCCCCTGAAGAACTTTAAGAACCAAATTTAAACTCCATGGTGGAGCAACAGGTTTAAACACAGGCTTGATTCTAACTAAAGCCTGACAAAATGCCTGAACATCTGGGACATTCGCCAGACGCTTGTGCAAAAGAATAGATAGCGCAGAAATCTGTCCCTTTAAGGAACTAGCTGACAATCCTTTCTCCAATCCTTCTTGGAGAAAAGATAATATCCTGGGAATCCTGACTTTTCTCCATGAGTAGCCCTTGGATTCACACCAATAAAGATATTTCCGCCATATCTTATGATAGATTTTCCTGGTGAAAGGCTTTCGTGCCTGAATTAAGGTATCAATGACTGACTCTGAGAAACCACGCTTTGATAAAATCAAGCATTCAATCTCCAGGCAGTCAGCCTCAGAGAAATTAGATTTGGATGGTTGAAAGGACCTTGAAGTAGAAGGTCCTGTCTCAGCGGCAGAGTCCATGGTGGAAAGGATGACATGTCCACCAGATCTGCATACAGAGTCCTGCGTGGCCACACAGGCGCTATCAAGATCACCGATACTCTCTCCTGCTTGATTTTGGCAATCAGACGAGGGAGCAGAGGAAACAGTGGAAACACATAAGCCAGGTTGAAGGACCAAGGCGATGCTAGAGCATCTATCAGCGTTGCCTTGGGGTCCCTGGACCTGGATCCGTAACAAGGAAGCTTGGCGTTCTGGCGAGACGCCATGAGATCCAGTTCTGGTTTGCCCCAACGATGAACCAATTGAGCAAACACCTCCGGATGGAGTTCCCACTCCCCCGGATGAAAAGTCTGACGACTTAGAAAATCCGCCTCCCAGTTCTCTACACCTGGGATATGTATAGCTGATAGGTGGCAAGAGTGAATCTCTGCCCAGCGAATTATCTTTGAGACTTCTAACATCGCTAGGGAACTCCTTGTTCCCCCTTGATGGTTGATGTAAGCCACAGTCGTGATGTTGTCTGACTGAAATCGGATGAACCTCATTGTTGCTAAATGAGGCCAAGCCTGAAGAACATTGAATATCGCTCTCAGTTCCAGAATGTTTATTGGAAGGAGTGACTCCTCCTGAGTCCACGATCCCTGAGCCTTCAGGGAGTTCCAGACTGCACCCCAACCTAGAAGGCTGGCATCTGTCGTCACAATTGTCCAATCTGGCCTGTGAAAGGTCATACCTTTGGACAGATGGACCCGAGATAGCCACCAGAGAAGAGAATCCCTGGTCCAGATTTAGTAGAGGGGACAAATCTGTGTAATCCCCATTCCACTGACTGAGCATGCAGAGTTGCAGCGGTCTGAGATGTAGGCGTGCAAACGGCACTATGTCCATTGCCGCTACCATTAAGCCGATAACTTCCATGCACTGAGCCACCGAAGGGCGAGGGATGGAATAAAGAACACAGCAGGAATTTAGAAGTTTTGATAACCTGGACTCCGTCAGGTAAATTTTCATTTCTACAGAATCTATCAGAGTCCCTAGGAAGGAAACTCTTGTAAGGGGGGATAGAGAACTCTTTTCCTCGTTCACCTTCCACCCATGCGACCTCAGAAATGCCAACACTATGTCCGTATGAGACTTGGCAATTTGGAAGTTTGACGCCTGGATTAGGATGTTGTCTAAATAAGGGGCCACTGCTATGCCCCGCGGCCTTAGGACCGCCAGAAGCGACCCCAGAACCTTCATAAAAATTCTTGGGGCTATAGCTAGCCCAAAGGGAAGAACTACAAACTGGTAATGCCTGTTTAGGAAGGCAAACCTGAGAAACCGATGATGATCTTTGTGTATCGGAATGTGAAGATAAGCATCCTTTAAATCCACTGTAGTCATGTATTGACCCTCCTGGATCATAGGTAGGATGGTACGAATAGTCTCCATCTTGAATGATGGAACTCTGAGGAATTTGTTTAAGATCTTTAGATCCAAAATTGGTCTGAAGGTTCCCTCTTTTTTGGGAACTACAAACAGATTTGAGTAAAATCCCTGTCCCTGTTCCTCCTTTGGAACTGGATGGATCACTCCCATAACTAGGAGGTCTTGTACACAGTGTAAGAATGCCTCTCTCTTTATCTGGTTTGCAGATAATTGTGAAAGGTGAAATCTCCCTTTTGGGGGGGAAGCCTTGAAGTCCAGAAGATATCCCTGGGATATAATTTCCAACGCCCAGGGATCCTGAACATCTCTTGCCCACGCCTGGGCGAAGAGTGAAAGTCTGCCCCCTACTAGATCCATTATCGGATAGGGGGCCGTTCCTTCATGCTGTCTTAGAGGCAGCAGCAGGCTTTTTGGCCTGCTTACCCTTGTTCCAGGTCTGGTTAGGTCTCCAGACCGTCTTGGACTGAGCAAAAGTTCCCTCTTGTTTTGCATTAGAGGAAGTTGATGCCGCACTTGCCTTGAAGTTTCGAAAGGCACGAAAAACATAATTTACGTAAGAACTTACCTGATAAATTCATTTCTTTCATATTAGCAAGAGTCCATGAGCTAGTGACGTATGGGATATACATTCCTACCAGGAGGGGCAAAGTTTCCCAAACCTCAAAATGCCGATAAATACACCCCTCACCACACCCACAAATCAGTTTAACGAATAGCCAAGAAGTGGGGTGATGAGAAAAAAGTGCGAAAACATAAAAATAAGGAATTGGAATAATTGTGCTTTATACAAAAAAATCATAACCACCACAAAAAAAGGGTGGGCCTCATGGACTCTTGCTAATATGAAAGAAATGAATTTATCAGGTAAGTTCTTACATAAATTATGTTTTCTTTCATGTAATTAGTAAGAGTCCATGAGCTAGTGACGTATGGGATAATAAATACCCAAGATGTGGAACTTCCACGCTAGAGTCACTAGAGAGGGAGGGATAAAAATAAAGACAGCCAATTCCGCTGAAAAAATAATCCACACCCCAAAATAAAGTTTTAATCTTATAATGAAAAAAACTGAAATTATAAGCAGAAGAATCAAACTGAAACAGCTGCATGAAGTACTTTTCTACCAAAAACTGCTTCAGAAGAAGAAAACACATCAAAATGGTAGAATTTAGTAAAAGTATGCAAAGAAGACCAAGTTGCTGCTTTGCAAATCTGATCAACTAAGCTTCATTCCTAAACGCCCAGGAAGTAGAAACTGACCTAGTAGAATGAGCTGTAATCCTTTGAGGCGGAGTTTTACCCGACTCAACATAAGCATGATGAATCAAAGATTTTAACCAAGACGCCAAAGAAATGGCAGAGGCCTTCTGACCTTTCCTGGAACCGGAAAAGATAACAAATATACTAGAAGTCTTTCGGAAATCTTTAGTAGATTCAACATAATATTTCAAAGCTCTAACTACATCCAAAGAATGTAACGATCTTTCCTTAGAATTCTTAGGATTAGGACACAATGAAGGAACCACAATTTTTCTACTAATGTTGTTAGAATTCACAACCTTAGGTAAAAATGTAAATGAAGTCCGCAACACCGCCTTATCCTGATGAAAAATCAGAAAAGGAGATTCACAAGAAAAAAAAACTCAGAAACTCTTCTAGCAGAAGAGATGGCCAAAAGAAACAACACTTTCCAAGAAAGTAATTTAATATCCAGAGAATGCATAGGTTCAAACGGAGGAGCTTGTAAAGCCCCCAGAACAAAATTCAAACTCCAAGGAGGAGAGATTGATTTAATAACAGGTTTTATACGAACCAAAGCCTGTACAAAACAATGAATATCAGGAAGATTAGCAATCTTTCTGTGAAACAGCACAGAAAGAGCAGAAATTTGTCCTTTCAAAGAACTTGCAGACAAACCCTTATCCAAACCATCCTGAAGAAATTGTAAAATTCTAGGAATTCTAAAAGAATGCCAGGAAAATTGATGAGAAGAGCACCAAGAAATGTAAGTCTTCCAGACTCGATAATATATCTTCCTAGACACAGATTTACGAGCCTGTAACATAGTATTAATTACGGAGTCAGAGAAACCTCTATGACTGAGAATGAAGCGTTCAATCTCCATACCTTCAAATTTAATGATTTGAGATCCTGATGGAAAAAAGGACCTTGAGATAGAAGGTCTGGTCTTAACGGAAGAGTCCAAGGTTGGCAAGTAGCCATCCGAACAAGATCCGCATACCAAAACCTGTGAGGCCATGCTGGAGCCACCAGCAGAACAAACGAACGCTCTTTTAGAATCTTGGAAGAAGAACTAGAGGCGGAAAGATATAGGCAGGATGATACTTCCAAGGAAGTGACAATGCATTCACTGCCTCCGCCTGAGGATCCCTGGATCTGGACAGATACCTGGGAAGTTTCTTGTTTAGATGAGAGGCCATCAGATCTATTTCTTTAAGACCCCAGATTTGAATAATCTGAAGAAATACCTCTGGGTGAAGAGACCATTCGCCCGGATGTAACGTCTGGCGACTGAGAAAATCCGCTTCCCAATTGTCTATACCTGGCATGTGAACTGCAGAAATTAGACAGGAGCTGGATTCCGCCCATACAAGTATCCGAGATACGTCTTTCATAGCCAGAGGACTGTGAGTCCCCCCTTGATGATTGACATATGCCACGATTGTGACATTATCCGTCTGAAAACAAATGAACGATTCTCTCTTCAGAAGAGGCCACGACTGAAGAGCTCTGAAAATCGCCCGGAGTTCCAAAATGTTGATTGGTAATCTCGCCTCCTGAGATTCCCAAACCCCCTGCGCTGTCAGAGACCCCTATACAGCTCCCCAACCTGTCAGACTTGCATCTGTTGAGATCACAGTCCAGGTTGGAAGATTAAAAGAAGCCCCTTGGACTAAACAATGGTGATCTGTCCACCACATCAGAGAGTGTCGTACAATCGGATTTAAAGATATTAACTGTGATATCTTTGTATAATCCCTGCACCACTGGTTCAGCATACAAAGCTGAAGAGGTCGCATGTGAAAACGAGCAAAGGGGATCGCGTCCGATGCAGCAGTCATAAGACCTAGAATTTCCATGCATAAGGCTACCGAAGGGAATGATTGAGACTGAAGTTTCGACAAGCTGAAACCAATTTCAGACGTCTCTTGTCCGTCAGAGACAAAGTCATGGACACTGAATCTATTTGGAAACCTAAAAAGGTTACCCTTGTCTGAGGAATCAATGAACTCTTTGGTAAATTGATCCTCCAACCATGTTCTTGAAGAAATGACACAAGTCGATTCATATGAAATTCTGCTAAATGTGAAGACTGAGCAAGTACCAAGATATCGTCCAAATAAGGAAATTCCACAATACCCTGCTCTCTGATTACAGATAGAAGGGCACCGAGCACCTTTGAAAAAATCCTTGGAGCTGTTGCAAGGCCGAACGGCAGAGCCACAAACTGGTAATGCTTGTCTAGAAAAGAGAATCTCAGAAACTGAAAGTGATCTGGATGAATCGGAATATGCAGATATGCATCCTGTAAATCTATTGTGGACATATAATGCCCTTGCTGAACAAAAGGCAGAATAGTCCTTATAGTTACCATTTTGAATGTTGGTATCCTTACATAACGATTCAATATTTTTAAATCCAGAACTGGTCTGAAGGAATTCTCCTTCTTTGGTACAATGAATAGATTTGAGTAAAACCCCAGACCCCGTTCCAGAACTGGAACTGGCACAATTACCCCAGCCAACTCTAGATCTGAAACACATTTCAGAAACGCCTGAGCCTTCACTGGGTTTTTTGGAATGCAGGCGGCCTTACCTTGAAACCTATTCTGTACCCTTGTGAAACAATGTTCTGAACCCAAAGACAGTGAATCGAATTGATCCAAATTTCTTTGAAAAATCGTAATCTGCCCCCTACCAGCTGTGCTGGAATGAGGACCGCACCTTCATGTGGACTTGGGAGCTGGCTTTGGCTTTCTGAAAGGCTTGGATTTATTCCAGACTGGAGATGGTTTCCAAACAGAAACCGTTCCTTTAGGGGAAGGATCAGGCTTCTGTTCCTTATTCTGACGAAAGGAACGAAAACGATTAGCAGCCCTATATTTACCTTTAGATTTTTTATCCTGAGGTAAAAAAGTTCCTTTCCCCCCAGTAACAGTTGAAATAATAGAATCCAACTGGGAACCAAATAATTTATTACCTTGGAAAGAAAGGGAAAGCAAAGTTGACTTAGAAGACATATCTGCATTCCAAGTTTTAAGCCATAAAGCTCTTCTAGCTAAAATAGCTAAAGACATATACCTGACATCAACTCTAATGATATCAAAGATGGCATCACAAATAAAGTTATTAGCATGTTGAAGAAGTTTAACAATGCTATGAGTATTATGATCTGACACTT
Source organism: Bombina bombina (assembly GCF_027579735.1). Classification (NCBI taxonomy): domain Eukaryota; kingdom Metazoa; phylum Chordata; class Amphibia; order Anura; family Bombinatoridae; genus Bombina; species Bombina bombina. The sequence goes on along the minus strand of NC_069504.1, from coordinate 460,447,210 downwards.
GTTGTGCCAAAGCCTCCAACCAAAAAGTGGAAGCTGCTGCAACATCAGCCAAAGAAATAGCAGGCCTAAGAAGATTACCTGAACATAAATAAGCTTTTCTTAGAAAGGATTCAATCTTCCTATCTAAAGGATCCTTAAAGGAAGTACTATCTGCCGTAGGAATAGTAGTACGTTTAGCAAGAGTAGAGATAGCCCCATCAACTTTAGGGATTTTGTCCCAAAACTCTAATCTATCAGATGGCACAGGATACAATTTCTTAAACCTTTTAGAAGGAGTAAATGAAGTACCCAGATTATTCCATTCCCTAGAAATTACTTCAGAAATAGCATCAGGGACAGGAAAAACTTCCGGAATAACTGTAGGTTTAAAAAACGAATTTAAACGCTTAGTGGATTTAGTATCAAGAGGACTAGAATCCTCCATCTCTAATGCGATTAAAACTTCTTTAAGTAAAGAACGAATAAATTCCATTTTAAATAAATATGAAGATTTATCAGCGTCAATATCTGGGACAGAATCCTCTGAACCAGAAAAAACATCATCAGAAACAGACAAATCAGAATGATGATGTTCATTTAAAAATTCATCTGAAAAATGTGAAGTTTTAAAAGACCTTTTACGTTTACTGGAAGGAGGAATAACAGACATAGCCTTCCTAATAGATTTAGAAACAAAATCTCTTATATTAACAGGAACATCCTAAGTATTAGATGTTGATGGAACAGCAACAGGTAATGGAATATTACTAATGGAAATACTATCTGCATTAGCAAGCTTATCATGACATTCATCACAAACTACAGCCGGAGGAACAGTTACCACAAGTTTACAGCAAATACACTTAACTTTGGTAGAACCAGCATCAGGCAGCGTTTTTCCAGAAGTAGCTTCTGATCCAGGGTCAATCTGAGACATCTTGCAATATGTAAGAGAAAAAACAACATATAAAGCAAAATCTATCAAATTCCTTAAAAGACAGTTTCAGGAATGGGAAAAAATGCCAAAGAACAAGCCTCTAGCAACCAGAAGCAAATGAAAAATGAGACTTAAATAATGTGAGAAAAGGTGGAGACAATAATGACGCCCACATTTTTAGCGCCAAAAAAGACGCCCACATTATTGGCGCCTAAATGCTTTTGGCGCCAAGAAAGACGCCACATCCGGTGACACCGACATTTTTGGCGCAAAACGTCAAAAAAATTACGCAAACACGAACAACTTCCGGCGACAAGTAAGACGCCGGAAATGACAAAGAATTTTTTGCGCCAAAAAAGTCCGCGCCAAGAATGACGCAATAAAATGAAGCATTTTCAGCCCCCGCGAGCCTAACAGCCCACAGGGAAAAAAGTCAATTTTAAGGTAAGAAAAAATGGTTTTATTCATATGCATTATCCCAATAATGAAACTGACTGTCTGAAATAAGGAAAATTGATCATCCTGAATCAAGGCAAATAAATGTTTAAACACATATATTTAGAACTTTATATAAAAGTGCCCAACCATAGCTTAGAGTGTCACATAAAATAAGACTTACTTACCCCAGGACACTCATCTACATGTAGTAGAAAGCCAAACCAGTACTGAAACGAGAATCAGTAGAGGTAATGGTATATAAGAGTATATCGTCGATCTGAAAAGGGAGATAAGAGATGAATCTCTACGACCGATAACAGAGAACCTATGAAATAGATCCCGTAGAAGGAGACCATTGAATTCAAATAGGCAATACTGTCTTCACATCCCTCTGACATTCACTGCACACTGAGAGGAAAACCGGGCTCCAGCCTGCTGCTAAGCGCATATCAACGTAGAATCTAGCACAAACTTACTTCACCACCTCCACGGGAGGCAAAGTTTGTAAAACTGATTTGTGGGTGTGGTGAGGGGTGTATTTATAGGCATTTTGAGGTTTGGGAAACTTTGCCCCTCCTGGTAGGAATGTATATCCCATACGTCACTAGCTCATGGACTCTTGCTAATTACATGAAAGAAATTAGACTGTTTGGTCCTTGATTTGGACCTATCCTGAGGAAGGGCATGACCTTTTCCTCCAGTGATATCAGCAATAATCTCCTTCAAACCAGGCCCAAATAGGGTCTGCCCCTTGAAGGGAATGTTAAGCAGCTTAGACTTTGAAGTAACGTCAGCTGACCATGATTTAAGCCATAACGCTCTGCGCACCTGGATAGCAAAACCAGAATTCTTAGCCGTTGGTTTAGTCAAATGAACAATGGCATCAGAAACAAAATAATTGGCTAGCTTAAGTGCTCTAAGCTTTTCAAGTATGTCATCCAATGGAGTCGCTACCTGTAAAGCCTCTTCCAGAGACTCAAACCAGAACCCCGCAGCAGCAGTGACAGGAGCAATGCATGCAAGGGGCTGTAGGTTAAAACCTTGTTGAATAAACATTTTCTTAAGGCAACCCTCTAACTTTTTATCCATTGGATCTAAGAAAGCACAACTGTCCTCGACAGGGATAGTAGTACGCTTTGCTAGAGTAGAAACTGCTCCCTCCACCTTAGGAACTGTCTGCCATAAGTCCCGTGTGGTGGCGTGTATTGGAAACATTTTTCTAAAAATAGGAGGGGGAGAGAACGGCACACCTGGTCTATCCCATTCCTTAGAAATAATTTCTGTAAACCTTTTAGGTATTGGAAAAACATCAGTACACACCGGCACTGCATAGTATTTATCCAGTCTACACAATTTGTCTGGCACTGCAATTGTATCACAGTCATTCAGAGCAGCTAAAACCTCCCTGAGTAACACGCGGATGTGTTCAAGCTTAAATTTAAATGTAGAAATATCAGAATCAGGTTGCATCATCTTCTCTGAGTCAGAAATATCACCCACAGAAAGAAGCTCTCCTTCTTCAGCTTCTGCATATTGTGAGGCATTATAAGACATAGCTCTTAAAGCGTCAGTATGCTCTGTATTTCGTCTAACTCCAGAGCTATCTCGCTTTCCTCTAAATTCAGGTGGTCTGGCTAATACCGCTGACAGTGTATTATCCATGACTGCCGCCATGTCTTGTAAAGTAAACGCTATGGGCGCCCTAGATGTACTTGGCGCCATTTGAGCGTGAGTCCCTTGAGCAGGAGTCAAAGGATCTGACACGTGGGGAGAGTTAGTCGGCATAACTTCCCCCTCGTCAGATTCCTCTGGTGATAAATTTTTTAAAGACAGAATATGATCTTTATTGCTTAAAGTGAAATCAGTACATTTGGTACACATTCTAAGAGGGGGCTCCACAATGGCTTTTAAACATAATGAACAAGGAGTTTCCTCTATGTCAGACATGTTTATACAGACTAGCAATGAGACTAGCAAGCTTGGAAAACACTTTAAATCAAGTTAACAAGCAAATATAATAAACGGTACTGTGCCTTTAAGAGAAACAAATTTTGTCAGAATTTGAAAAACAGTGAAAAAAGGCAGTAAATCAAACGAAATTTTTACAGTGTGTATAATAGGCTAACAGAGCATTGCACCAACTTGCAAATGGATGATTAACCCCTTAGTTAAAAAACTGGATAAAAAAAAACGATCTAGACATTTTTAAACAGTCACACCAAACTGCCACAGCCTTGCTGTGGGCCTTAACACAGTGGAGAGCCTCAGGAAACTGTTTCTAGGCAAATTTAAGCCAGCCATGTGGAAAAAACTAGGTCCCAATAAAGTTTTATCACCAAAGTATATATAAAAACGTTTAAACATGCCAGCAAATGTTTTATATTGTAAATATAAAAGAGTATTACCTCAGAAAGTAAGCATGATACCAGTCACTATTAAATCACTGTATTCAGGCTTACCTTACATAAATTTGGTATCAGCAACATTTTCTAGCATTCACATCTTCTAGAAAAATCTTAACTGCACATACCTCATAGCAGGATAACCTGCACACCATTCCCCCGCTGAAGTTATCTCTCTCTTCAGTCATGTGTGAGAACAGCAATGGATCTTAGTTACAACCTACTAAGATCATAGAAATCACAGGCAGATTCTTCTATTTTTCTGCCTGGAACAAAATAGTACAACTCCGGTACCATTTAAAAATAATAAACTTTTGATTGAAGTAAAATAACATCTACATTTCACCACTTCTCTCTTACTACCTCCATGTTTGTTGAGAGTTGCAAGAGAATGACTGGATATGGCAGTTAGGGGAGGAGCTATATAGACAGCTCTGCTGTGGGTGTCCTCTTGCAACTTCCTGTTGGGAATGAGAATATCCCATAAGTAATGGATGATCCGTGGACTGGATACACCTTACAAGAGAAAAGGGGGACAACTATAGTAACAGTATTTAGAAATATAAAGTTAACACGAGGACAATTTGATTATATATGGGCAGAATGCAAAGATAAAATAGGTAATGGCTAAAGACGAAAAGTTATAAAGTGTATTTAAAAACACTAACAATAACAATATAAAGGTACATTAGGATGTTAACAAAAGGTATAAAGGTACATTAGGATGTTAATAAGGCATGTATAGCAGATCAAAAGAACATATTAATGTTTAAAGCTGTGAAATACCAAAAGATATCCAATAGGAGATCAAGATTATAATACCAAGAAACTAAACGTAAATGTCAATTTGACATAGAACAACAGTCAATCCACCTTAAATAAGGAAGTCCACCTTAACAGAAATCAACAGAAAGAATGAACCAATGACAATCCGGAGGAGGGGTATTTAAGGCAGTGTAATAATCCAACACATATCTTGAAAAAGCCTGCAAGCCAGGCGAAACATGTTGATGAGTGTTGGTATTTTGTAACAAATAGCCTAATAACATACAAAACAGGCTTACTCTGCGCAGAGTGTGATTTTTGCCGAAATACCCAGGAAAACTACTAATTTGGATTATCCCGCTCCTAAAAGGACTCTCATTGGCCTGCTTAAACACACGTGACTGAACACGGAAGCACTGACCAGCGTGGAGCCGCACAGGAGACGCAGAGGCGTCCGTTAGACCACAACATCTGTGAGCAGATATCGCTGCGGCTGGGAAGAGAGCCTGCGAAGGTGAGACTTATCTTGTACTATAGCGGACACTTGTCATCCAACTACTGCAGAAATCGCTGTGGATGTGAAGAGAGCCTGCTAAGGTGAGACTTATCCTCTACCATATTGGACACTTGTCATTTTTTATATTGCCCTCCACCTGCTAAAAGTAGGAGTTCGGGTATATTTACAACGTCCCAGAACTGTATTGGAGGAAAGAGGCAAGGTGTCTTAAAAAGGTGACATAAATGTACAAATAGTATCTCCCTCAAAAAGGACTCTTACAAATAGAGGCATACTATACACCTAAGCATTGAAAAATTATCGCAAAACTTCCAAAGTAGAAAGCAGCTTTTAAACATATGTTCAAGATTGTGATTGTTATTTTTAGAATTTATTTTTAGAAGTTTACAATATATATGTTTTAATACTGTGTAAGTGACCGGTCACCGTATAGTAACTGTCAAGGCATCTATCAGTTCGGCCTGGGGATCCCTCGACCTGGATCCGTATCTTGGAAGCTTGGCATTCTGTCGAGATGCCATCAGATCTAATTCCGGTTTGCCCCATTGGAGAATTAGTGAGGCAAATACCTCCGGGTGGAGTTGCCACTCCCCCGGATGAAAGGTTTGTCGACTTAGAAAATCCGCTTCCCAGTTCTCTACTCCTGGGATGTAGATTGCTGACAGATGACAAGAGTGGGCCTCCGCCCATCGGATTATCTTGGATACTTCTATCATCGCTAAGGAACTCCTTGTTCCCCCCTGATGATTGATATATGCCACAGTCGTGATGTTGTCCGACTGGAATCTGATGAATTTGGCCGAAGCCAACTGAGGCCACGCCTGAAGCGCATTGAATATTGCTCTCAGTTCCAGAATATTGATTGGAAGTAGAGACTCCACCTGAGTCCAAACACCCTGAGCCTTCAGGGAATTCCAGACTGCACCTCAGCCCAGAAGGCTGGCGTCCGTTGTCACTATCACCCACGAGGGTCTGCGGAAACAAGTCCCCTGGGACAGATGATCTGGCAACAACCACCAAAGAAGAGAGTCTCTGGTTTCTTGATCTAGATTTATCTGAGGAGATAAATCTGCATAATCCCCATTCCACTGTTCGAGCATGCACAGCTGCAGTGGTCTGAGATGAAAGCGAGCAAATGGAATGATGTCCATTGCCGCTACCATTAATCCAATAACCTCCATACACTGAGCCACTGATGGAGAGGAATGGACTGAAGTGCTCGGCAAGTATTTAGAATATTTGATTTTCTGACCTCCGTCAGAAATATTTTCATGTCTACCGACTCTATCAAGAGTTCCCAAGAAAGGAACCCTTATCTGTGGAACTAGTGAACTTTTCTCTATGTTCACCTTCCACCCATGAGTTCTCAGGAAAGACAACACTGTGTCCGTGTGAGATTTCGTCAGTTGATACGTGGATGCCTGGATTAGAATATCGTCCAGATAAGGCGCCACTGCTATGCCTCGCGGTCTGAGAACCGCCAAAAGAGACCCTAGAACCTTTGTGAAGATTCTGGGTGCTGTGGCCAACCCGAAGGGAAGAGTCACGAACTGATAATGTTTGTCTAGAAAGGCAAACCTTAGAAACAGACGATGATCCTTGTGGATAGGAATATGAAGGTAAGCATCCTTCAAGTCCACGGTAGTTATATATTGACCCTCCTGGATCATTGGTAAGATTGTTCGTATAGTATCCATCTTGAACGATGGGACTCTGAGAAACTTGTTTAGACACTTGAGATCTAAAATGGGTCTGAAAGTTCCCTCTTTTTTGGGAACCACGAAAAGATTTGAGTAAAACCCCTGTCCCTGCTCCGATTTTGGAACGGGACAGATTACTCACATTGTAGAGAGGCTCTTTTTATCTGGTCTACAGATAATCTTGAAAGATGAAATCTCCCTCTTGGGAGAAAGTCCTTGAATTCCAATTGATAACCGTGGGTCACTATTTCTAGTGCCCAGGGATGCTGAACATCTCTTGCCCAAGCCTGGGCGAAGAAAGAATGTCTGCCCCCTACTAGATCCGGTCCCGGATCGGGGGCTGCCCCTTCATGCTGTTTTAGTAGCAGCAGCTGGCTTTTTGGATTGTTTACCTTTATTCCAGTTCTGGTTGGGTCTCCAGACTGACTTAGCTTGGGTAAAATTCCCTTCCTGCTTTGTGGAAGAAGAGGAAGCGGAGGGTCCTCCTTTAAAATTCTGAAAGGAGCGAAAATTATTTTGTTTATCCCTCATCTTAACAGACTTATCCTGAGGTAGGGCATGGCCTTTACCTCCTGTAATGTCAGAAATTATTTCCTTCATTTCAGGCCCAAAAAGGGTTTTACCTTTAAAAGGAATAGCTAAAAGCTTAGTCTTTGATGAGACATCAGAAGACTAAGATTTGAGCCACAACGCTCTAAATGCTAGGATAGCAAAGCCTGCATTCTTCGCCACTATTTTAGCAATTTGAAAAGCGGCATCAGTAATAAAAGAATTAGCTTGCTTAAGAGCCTTAATTCTATCGCTTAGCTAGGGTAGATATAGCTCCCTCTACCTTAGGGACCGTTTGCCATGAGTCCCGAATGGTGTCTGATATGGGAAACATTTTCTTAAAATTAGGAGGGGGAGAAAACGGTATACCTTGTCTATCCCATTCCTTTTTTATAATTTCCGAAATTCTCTTAGGAACCGGAAAAACATCAGTGTAAGTAGGTACTTCTAGATTTTTATCCATCTTACACAATTTCTCTGATGGTATTACAATAGGGTCACAATCATCCAGAGTCGCTAAAACCTCCCGAAGCAACAGGCGGAGGTGTTCAAGCTTAAATTTAAAGAACATAGCGTCCGAATCTGTCTGAGGTAAAACATTCCCCGAGTCTGAAATTTCACCCTCAGACAGTAATTCCCTGACCCCCAACTCAGAACACTGTGAGGGTACATCGGAAATAGCCAATAAAGCATCAGAGGATTCAGTATTTACATTAATACCTGACCTACTGCGTTTACCTGACAACACTGGTAATTTAGATAATACCTCTGTAAGGGTAGTTGACATAACTGCAGCCATCTTCTGCAGAGTAAAAGAATTAGACGCACTAGAAGTACTTGGCGTTGCTTGTGTGGGCGTTAAAGGTTGTGACACTGGGGGAGAATTGGATGGCATATCCTGATTTTCTTCAGACTGAGAATCATCCTTATGCATACTTTCTTGACCTAATATATGGTCTTTACAATGTAAGGCTCTTTCAGTACAAGAGTTACACAATGTTAGAGGGGGTTGCACAATAGCTTCTAAACACAAAGAACAATGAAATTCAGATTCCTCAATGTCAGACATGTTTGAACAGACTAGTAATAACCACAGAAGTCGTTTAAACACTTTATTTACTGCTTAAAATAAACTTTTGAAAAACGTGTACTGCGCCTTTAAGAAAATAAAAAGTGAACAATTTTTCCAAAACTGCTTAAATAACGTTAAATTATCTCCAAATTTAACTTAAAGTCGTTGGTTTATCCAAAAATTACTGCACCCCAGGAATAAGGGGAAAAATAAGGCTCTAATGTACTTAGATCAACAAATTGTCAGTTTACAATCAAAAATACCCTCTGCACCTCGCCACAGCTCTGCTGTGGCGCCTACCTGCCCCCAGAGTACTTCGAAACAACTTTCCAACACTCTGGACCAGAGATACACTGTCCAGGAGCCACCGAAGTTACTGCTTGCTGCTGCCTAGTCTGAAGGAAGTGCGCATCTGAGAGCACAAAAATAATCCCCGCCCCTTAAGGTCGATGCCGGAGTAGGACCAAACACAACCGCATGGGGAAGCGGTTTTACACATAAAATATCAAAACCAATGTACACCCTCAAACACCCAGTAATCATACAGGTTATTGCCAAAATAAAAACGTTATGAATCGTTTTTCTTTGCCTCTCCTATAGTGTCATATAATGCCCATATAATGTCAACTATCTAAAAGTAAAATCTAGGGACTCCAGTAACACCCTGCTGAATAAAAGGTTTACTGCTTACCCCATTCCCATACAGGGAAATACATGCCAGCCAATTCTGATATATCAAGTCTCCTCAGAAATAAAAGGCTGCACATACCTGAATGCTGCTTGTAGCATGAAACTGGTCTCCACAATGAAGATGTCTCATCTGTTACCTTCAGTAGTCTTGTGGGAACCAGCGTGGATCTTAGTTACAGCTGCTAAGATCATCAACCTCAGGGCAGAAATCTTCTTCCATAACCCCCTGAGGAAAATAGTACTCACCGGTACCATTTAAAATAAAAAAAACTACTTGATTGAAGAAAATAAAACTAACACCTCGCTTTAACTCTTCCTAGTATTACACAGGCAAAGAGAATGACTGGGGGTGGAGGGGAAAGGAGGAGCTATATATACAGCTCTGCTGTGGTGCTCTTTGCCATTTCCTGTTAGCAGGAGAATAATATCCCACAAGTAAGGATGAAATCCGTGGACTCGTCGTATCTTGTAGAAGAAATATCCTCATGGATATGGAGTCTATTACAATACCCAGGAATTCTACCCTGGTGCTTGGAATAAGATAACTCTTTTCTAAGTTTATCTTCCATTCATGAAATCGAAGAAGAGAGAGAAAAGATACCAAATGGTCCTCCACCAGACGAAAAGATGGAGCTTGTAACAGAATGTCGCTACTGCTATACCCCGGGTTCTGGCAATGGTTAGAAGAGCCCCTAGAACCTTTGTGAAAATCCTTGGGGCAGTAGCTAGTCCAAACGGAAGTGCAATGAACTGGAAGTGCTGGTCCAGGAACGCAAACCTTAGGAACTGGAAGTGATCCTTGTGGATTAGAATGTGAAAGTAAGCATCCTTCAGATCTAAAGTGGTCATGAACTGTCCTTCCTGAAATAAGGGAAGAATGGACCTTATTGTTTCCATCTTGAACGAGGGGACATTTAGAAATTTGTTTAAGCACTTTAGGTCCAGAATCGGGCGGAAAGTTCCCTCCTTCTTTGGGAATACGAACAGGTTTGAATAGTATCCCAAACCTCTCTCTGCGATAGTAAATCGGGACAATGCCGGGACAATGCCCTTGGGTGGATGAGATTTGAAACCTATCTTGTATTCCTGAGCTATGACCTCCAGGAGCCATGGATCCTGCACGTCCCTGAACCAAGTGTCTGAAAAAAAATCAACATTCTGCCCCATACACGATCCAGCGTCAGATCGGGGGCCAACCCTTTATGCCAACTTAGTCTCGGCGGGCTTCTTGCTCTGCTTGGATTTATTCCAGGATTGAGCCGGATTCCAAGTACTTTTGGTTTGCTCAGGCTTAGAGGAGGACTGCTATCGTTGGGATTTCTCAAAATGAAAGGAACGAAAATTAGAGCCTTGTCCCTTAGACTTCTTTTTATCCTGCGGGAGGAAGGCACCCTTGCCCCCACTAACCGTGGAGATAAGAGTCCAAGCCTGGACCAAATAAAATCTTTCCCTTAAAAGGAAGGGAAAGGAATCTAGACTTAAGTCATAACCACAGACCAGGACTTCATACAGTTTACCCGACGGGTCTGCACTGGAAAACCAGAAACCATAGCATTTAGGCGAATAATCTGCATGTTTGCATCACAGATAAAAAAATAAGCAATTCTCAAGGCTTTAATTCTTTCCTGGATAACATCAAGGGGACCCTCCACCTCAATCAATTCCGCTAAGGAGTCAAACCAGTAGGCCGCAGCTCCAGCAACCGAGGCAATAGCCGCTGCCGGTTGAAACAAGTATCCCATATGCTGAAACATTTTTCTTAGAAAAGTTTCAATCTTCTTATCCATCAGCTCTCTGAACGACGAGCTATCCCCAGAGGGATAGCAGTACATTTGGCCATCGTGGAGATAGCGCCATCCACCTTAGGGATGGAACCCCACAACTCCAATTCAGCGTCCAGGACCGGGAATAATTTCTTAAAGGAAGATCAAAGGGAAAAGGAAGGTCCAAGTCTAGCCCACTAATTTTTAATAATGGTAGCCATTTTCCAGGTACAGGAAAAGTTAACGGCACAACCCTGTCCTCGTAAACTCTGTCTAATTTAGGAATTAAAGGTTCATCAGGCAGATTGGCCTCTGGAACCTACAGGACCTCCTTTACAAAAAAACGTAAGTGTTCAATCTAAAATCTAAAGGCTGGTTTCTCAGCAGCAGGAGGCCTAGAGGTAGCAGACTCTGACCCAGAAAGTTCACCCTCTGAAGCCTCAGTGTGTGACGCATCCTTGAATAATTAAAAAACAGATAAATCCAATAAATCACTTGACCCCTGGACAGGAGAGCTATGTCTAACCTTTCGCTTGCGTTTGGCAGGGCGAGGTAAAGCACTGAGGGCCTCAGACACCGCCGTTTTTAAGTCTGATGGTAAAAGACTCCCTCCAGATGGCGTGCTACGGGAAGCTGCATGTGATGAGGAAGATGATTAATGGGTATGCACCTCAAGGGACGGCAAGTCCTCAGAGGTGGACGGCTCAGTGGTACTAAAGGGGTTAACCTTCTTAGACCCAATAACTGTCAAGGCATGTGAAACATAGTTGAGAGGGCGGGCATACCAAGGCCTCCTCACAATATAAACAGGTATTACTATTTGGAATAGAGGGAGTACCCTCAAGAATATCAGAATCCCCATAGCTTAAGCTAATAACAGTAGGACACAGAATAAAAACAATCTTTATTTCTCACAAAAAAAGCACCTTTATACTCCAAATGGCTGGGGCACTCATCACCTCCTAGACCCAGACAACACAAAGAAACAGCATCAACTCAGACATCCAGTTCGGTCAGGAAAGAGGAAATGAAAGTGAGACCACTCCCGGTCAAGTGGTGCACAAGGCAGGACCGCCCTTGCTATGAGAAAAAGCGTGCCAAGCTTCAAGCTGCACAGCGTTCAAAGTGAAAGAAAAAACCTGTGTGTTCCATCCACATAAACAGTCTATGAGCCCAATGACATATCTCACATAAAGCAGCATAAAATCAAAGCCACACATTTGATTAGCCCCACTGTTCAATAATCCTCCTCAGGAGATATTAACCCTTGATTCTATTAAGATAAAAGCAGCCACACTTTTGAAACAATTTTACCAGAATCCATGCTGTGGAATAGAAACGCAGCATCTCAAGTGTGACAGTCTTGTAGCATTGCTCCTGACATGGACTTGAGTGAAGAAAACGAGCAGGCAGTGAAACTTTTCAACACTGATTACTTAAGGAGCTGTTAGTCTTTCTGCGAACCCATCCAGACTGCCTATCCCTGCATCTCCAGACTAAATTTCGTCAATGCTCTCACTGAGAGGCTGACAAGACTACTTTAAACTCCAGTCCCGTATCGAAGTGCAGATACATTTACTTTTCTAAGGAACTAATCCGAAACCTTCTGACACTTCTCTGCCAACATCCTGTGACGAAAGGCAAAGAGAGTAAATGGGGCCAATTCGCATTCTTCACAGGACGAAGAATCTGAATCAGAAAGTTGACCAATCTCAACATCAGCATATTAACCCTTGATTCCAAGACACTTAAAGGAGTCGCACAGACCCTGTATTTTTCATGCGAGTTTGCAGGAACAAATAAGTTACGGTACATTCATGAAGTAGTAAAATGAAACAATCTTACTGGAATTTACGCCGTGGAACAGTACAACACAGCCCTTCAAGTGTGACGGATAATAGCCTCCCCTCCGCTATGGACTTGAGAGAATAAAGCAGGCAGCGAAGCTAAGTTAGACAACGCTGATTGCTTGAGGAGCTGTTAACATGAGTCGGGATGGTTTTACAGAAAAACAAAATTTATGCTTACCGAGTCCACGGATTCATCCTTACTTGTGGGATATTATCCTTCCTAACAGGAAGTGGCAAAGAGAGCACCACAGCAGAGCTGTCTATATAGCTCCCCCCTTAACTCCACCCCCCAGTCATTCGGCCGAAGGCTAAGGAAGAAAATGGAGAAACTATAAGGTGCAGAGGTGACTGAAGTTTTAAATCAAAATACCATCTGTCTTGAATAGACAGGGCGGGCCGTGGACTCGGCACATCGCAAAAGAAAGAAATTTATCAGGTAAGCATAAATTTTGTTTTCTTTTGCATGATGTACCGAGTCCACGGATTCATCCTTACTTGTGGGATACCAATACCAAAGCTTTAGGACACGGATGAAGGGAGGGACAAGACAGAAACCTAAACGGAAGGCACCACTGCTTGCAAAACCTTTCTCCCAAAAATAGCCTCCGAAGAAGCAAAAGTATCAAATTTGGAAAATTTGGAAAAGGTATGAAGCGAAGACCAAGTCGCAGCCTTACAAATCTGTTCAACAGAAGCATCATTTTTAAAAGCCCATGTGGAAGCTACCGCTCTAGTAGAATGAGCTGCAATCCTGTCCAGCAGTCTCATAAGCCAAACAGATAATGCTTTTCAACCAAAACGGAAGAGAAGTCGCCGTAGCCTTTTGACCCCTACGCTTTCCAGAATAGACAACAAACAAAGAAGATGTTTGACGAAAATCTTTGGTTGCCTGCAAATAAAATTTCAAAGCACGAACCACATCCAAGTTGTGCTACAGACGTTCATTCTTACAAGAAGGATTAGGACACAGAGAAGGAACAACAATTTCCGATTGATATTCCTGTTAGTAACAACCTTAGGTAGGAACCCAGGCTTGGAACGCAAAACCACCTTATCATCAGCATAGAACACAAGATAAGGCGAGTCACATTGTAATGCAGATAGCTCAGAAACTCTTCGAGCTGAAGAGATAGCAACTAAGAACAAAACTTTCCAAGATAAAAGCTTAATATCTATGGAATGCATGGGTTCAAACGGAACCCCCTGAAGAACTCTAAGAACTAAATTTAGACTCCATGGCGGAGCAACAGATTTAAACACAGGCTTAATTCTAGCTAAAGCCTGACAAAAAGCCCGAACATCTGGAACATCTGCCAGACGTTTGTGCAACAAAATAGACAGAGCAGATATCTGTCCCTTTAGAGAACTAGCTGACAATCCTTTCTCCAAACCCTCTTGGAGAAAAGACAAAATTGTAAGAATCCTGATTTTACTCCAGGAGAAGCCCTTTGATTCGCACCAAAAAAGATATTTACGCCATATCTTATGATAGATTTTCCTAGTAACAGGCTTTCGAGCCTGAATCAAGATATTTATGACTGGCGCTATCAAAATCACCAATGCTCTCTCCTGTTTGATTCTGGCAATCAGACGTGGAAGGAGAGGGAAAGGTGGAAACACATAAGCCAGGTTGAACGACCAGGGTACTGCTAGAGCATCTATCAGTACAGCCTGAGGATCCCTTGACCTGGAGCCGTAACGAGGAAGATTGGCATTCTGACGAGACGCCATCAGATCCAATTCTGGTGTGCCCCATAGCCGAACCAGTTGAGCAAACACCTCCGGATGGAGTTCCCACTACTCCGGATGGAAAGTCTGACGACTTAGAAAGTCTGCCTCCCAGTTCTCTACACCTGGGATATAGATCGCTGACAGATGGCAAGAGTGAGCCTCTACCCATCGGATTATCCTTGAGACCTCTCTCATCGCTAAGGAACTCCTTGTTCCGCCCTGATGATTGATATAAGCCACAGTCGTTATGTTGTGTGACTGAAACCTGATGAATCTGGCCGAAGCCAGCTGAGGCCATGCCTGGAGAGCATTGAATATCGCTCTTAATTCCAGAATATTTATCGGTAGGAGAGCCTCCTCCCAAGTCCACAAACCCTGAGCCTTTAGGAAATTCCAGACAGCACCCCAGCCCAGAAGACTGGCATCTGTCGTCACTATAACCCATTCTGGCCTGCGGAAACACATTCCCTGGGACAGATGATCCTGTGATAACCACCAAAGAAGAGAGTCTCTGGTCTCTTGATCCAGATTTATCTGAGGAGATAAATTCACATAATCCCCATTCCACTGTTTGAGCATGCATAGTTGCAGTGGTCTGAGATGCAAGCGAGCAAACGGAACTATGTCCATTGCTGATACCATTAGACCGATTACCTCCATACACTGAGCCACTGACAGCCGAGGAATGGAGTGAAGAGCTTGGCAGGTGGACAAAATCTTTGATTTCCTGACCTCTGTCAGATATATTTTCATGTCCACTGAGTCTATCAGAGTCCCTAGAAATGAAACTCTTGTGAGGGGGCAAAGAACTCTTTTTTACGTTCACCTTCCACCCGTGAGACCTTAGAAAGGCCAACACTAAGTCCGTATGAGACTTGGCTAGTTGGAAGGTCGACGCTTGAATCAGAATGTCGTCTAGATAAGGCGCCACTGCTATGCCCCGTGGCCTTAGAACCGCCAGAAGGGACCCTAGCACCTTCGTGAAGATTTGTGGCGCCGTAGCCAACCCGAAAGGAAGAGCCACAAACTGATAATGCTTGTCCAGAAAGGCGAACCTTAGGAACTGGTGATAATCTTTGTGGATAGGAATGTGTAGATACGCATCCTTTAAATCCACTGTGGTCATATATTGACCATCCTGGATCAATGGTAAGATAGTCCGAATGGTCTCCATCTTGAAAGATGGGACTCTGAGGAACTTGTTTAGGATGTTGAGATCCAGAATTGGCCTGAATGTTCCCTCCTTTTTGTGAACTATAAAAAGGTTGGAGTAGAACCCCTGCACTTGTTCTGCTTTTGGAACTGGACAGATCACTCCCATGGTAAAAAGGTCTTCTACACAGCGTAAGAACGCCTCTCTTTCTGTCGGGTTTACAGAAAATTGAGAAAGATGGAACCTCCCCCTTGGAGGGGAGTCCTTGAAATCTAGAAGGTATCCCTGGGTAACAATTTCTACTGTACAGGAATCCTGAACATCTCTTGCCCAGGCTTGAGCAAAGAGAGAGTCTGCCCCTTACTAGATCCGGTCCCGGATCGGGGGCTACCCCTTCATACTGACTTAGTGGCAGCAGCAGGCTTTTTGGCCTGTTTACCCTTATTCCAAGTCTGATTAGGTCTCCAGGTTGGCTTGGATTGAGCAAAGTTCCCCTCTTGCTTTGCAGCAGAGGAAGAGGAAGTGGGACCACTCTTGAAGTTTTGAAAGGAACGAAAATTATTTTGTTTGGTCCTCGTCTTATTTGACTTACCCTGAGGGAGGGTATGACCCTTCCCTCCAGTAATGTCTGAAATGATCTCTTTCAATGCAGGCCCGAATAGGGTCTTACCTTTGAAAGGGATGGACAAAAGCTTAGATTTAGATGACACATCAGCTGACCAGGACTTAAGCCATAACGCTCTACGCGCTAAAATGGCAAAACCCGAATTCTTTGCCGCTAACTTAGCAAGATGAAAAGCGGCGTCTGTTATAAAAGAATTAGCCAACTTAAGAGCCTTAATTCTGTCCAAAATATCATCTAGTGGGGTCTCCATCTGAAGAGCCTCTTCCAGAGCCTCAAACCAAAAGGCACCTGCAGTGGTTACAGCAACAATGCATGCTATAGGTTGAAGAAGAAAACCTTGATGAACAAAAATTTTCTTTAGGAGACCCTCTAATTTTTTATCCATAGGATCAATGAAAGCACAACTGTCTTCAATAGGTATAGTTGTATGCTTAGCCAAAGTAGAAATAGCTCCCTCCACCTTAGGGACCGTCTGCCATGAGTCCTTTATGGTGTCAGAAATAGGGAACATTTTCTTAAAAACAGGAGGGGGAGCAAACGGAATACCTGGTCTATCCCACTCCTTAGTAACAATGTCCGAAATCCTCTTAGGGACCAGAAAAACATCAGTGTAAACAGGAACCTCTAAATATTTGTCCATTTTACACAATTTCTCTGGAACTACAATAGGGTCACAATCATCCAGAGTAGCTAAAACCTCCCTGAACAATAAGCGGAGGTGCTCTAGCTTAAATTTAAATGCCGTCATAGCTGAATCTGTCTGAGGGAACTTCTTTCCTGAACCAGAAATATCTCCCTCAGAAAGCAAATCCCTTATCCCTACCTCAGAACATTGTGAGGGAATATCGGATACGGCTACTAAAGCGTCAGAAGGCTCAGCATTTGTTCTTAACTCAGAGCTACTGCGCTTCCCTTGCAACCCAGGCAGTTTAGATAAAACCTCTGTGAGGGTAGTATTCATAACTTAAGCCATATTTTGGAAGGTGAAAGAATTAGACGCACTAGAAGTACTTGGCCTCTCTTGTGCGGGAGTTACCGGTTGTGACACTTGGGGAGAACTAGATGGCAAAACCTGACTTCCTTCTGTCTGAGAATCATTTAATGCCAAATTTTTATAAGTCAAAATATGCTGTTTGCAATTTATAGACATATCAGTACATGTGGGACACATTCTAAGAGGGGGTTCCACATTGGCTTCTAAACAAATTGAGCAATGAGTTTCCTCAGTGTCAGACATGTTTAACAGACTAGTAATAAAGCAAGCAAGCTTGGAAAACACTTTATTTAATGAAAAAAAATGAAATTGCAAAAACGGTACTATGCCTTTAAGAGAAAAAAAGGCATACAAACTGCAAAACAGGTTAAAATTGCTTCAAATTTTCCGAAATTTTAACAGTGTACCCACTAAGCCTTAGAAGGATTGCACCACAAGTAAATAAGCAATAAACCCACAAATGACAAAAACGGATTAAAATTTGTCAAAAAAAACGGTTAAAACCCCTATTAAATGCACCTTGCCACAGCTCTGCTGTGGCCCTACCTGCTCTTAGGAACAATAATCTGGGTTTAAAGCTACAAATAGGTCCTCAGAAGACTCCCAGGACCACAGGAGAAGTTGCTCTGAATTACTAAATGTGCAACTGAGGCGCGAAAATAGGCCCCGCCCACCTCACTCGATGTTGCTGGGGCCTACACAAATCTAGCAAACTATGTTTGAAAACCATGTGGGTTATAACAACCCTAAAATAAGCCAAATGACCCCTCAAGCAAAGGTTCCCATAAACATAAAAAACGTACTCCCAGAACACAAACGTTTGTCTCCACTTTCTAATAAACAAACTGAGTGCCCCCCCAAAAAAAAAACAGCCCATTATGCAAGCTAGTAAAGCCTCATTCATACTAGGATTACTGCTTACCCTTCCCCTAATGGGGATACTGTCAGCCTTTCTGAGTTAACACAGTCTCTGCAGAAAATATGACTGAACATACCTCATTGCTGCATAGCAAGAAACCGTTCCTCACACTGAAGTTTTCCTGTACTCCTCAGCTTCTGTGGGAACAGCAGTGGACCTTAGTTACAAATGCTAAGAACATTATCCTCCAGGCAGAAATTTTCATCTATGTCCTGCCTGAGAGTAAATAGTACAACACCGGTACCATTCAAAAATAACAAACCCTTGATTGTAGTTAAAATTAAACTAACAGCTTAACACCTCTTTCACTTTACCCTTCCTGCTTAGAGCCGGCAAAGAGAATGACTGGGGGGTGGGGTTAAGGGGGGACCTATATAGACAGCTCTGCTGTGGTGCTCTCTTTGCCACTTCCTGTTAGGAAGGATAATATCCCACAAGTAAGGATGAATCCGTGGACTCGGTACATCATGCAAAAGAAAACTCTTCCTACATCTCCAGAATCTAACTTTCATCCAAGCCCTCACTGAGAGACTGAAAGGATTATTTAAAACTCCTATCCCATGTTGGAGTACTACCCTCCATAAGAGACAAATTAAATTCTGACACTTCTCCGCCGACCTCCTGGGACAAAAGGCAAAGAATGACTGTGGGATGAGGAAAGTGGGAGGAGTATTTAAGCCTTTGGCTGGGGTTCTTATTTTCCAAAAGTAATGAATGCAGCTGTGGACTCTTTCCATTTATGAAGAAAATAATCAGTCTTATGAGTATGGAGAGGGCATGCCAAAATAAATTCCATCCATTTATCAAAAGACAATGTAGCAGTATTATATAGCTTGTTTAAAAGTGCCTATTGTGGGCGCAGTTTTTTTCCCCAGTTCTGTAGTATTAAAATTCGACCCAAAATTATGGACATATTAAATACTTTGAGTTTTTTTTACACTAGAACGTGCGAATAAAACGAATATAAAAAAGGATGTAGGAACATTCTTTCTTTTATTATCGATTTGAGCCAATAATTTACTTTAAACCAAAATTGTTTTATTTTAGGACAGAACCACATACAATGAAGTAGGTCTGCAGATGTTGTACTGCATTTTAGACAGTTGCTTTTTCCATTGTCTAAATGCCATTTTTTAGGGGTAAAATAAGCATCAGGAATTAATTTCGCATGTGATTCTTTCCAGGAACAGGAAATAGGGGCGTCTATGATCTATTTGGCACTCGAATGTATATGATCTAATGTAATATTATGGAAATGAGGTCTCCATTTTTTTTAAAAATGTCTCTAAGGTTAACTGACCTTGCTTGGCTATAAGTATTTTATAAAGCAGTGAAATAGAATGCATTTCAAATTTATATATATTAATATAATCAACCAACTTCCCAAATTGGGTTATTTCAGTAATTGTACCTGCATATCCAGAAATAAAACGTTGAAGCTGTAAATAGGCGTAAAAATATTTTCTGGGAATTCTATACTCTTGTGAAAGGGATTCAAAGTTTCTTGTTATATATGTATACTCTAAGCATTGACTACTATATATGTTAGACCTTTTTGATCCCAAAATTTAAATACCACGGAATCTATACCAGGTAAATCTATTTCTGCAGTGCCCCACTCGTGGGGCATGCAGAAATAGCGCAATCACGCAATTTTGAGGGAGATTGTGACAGAGAAAATCCCAGGCGGTGGTCGTTAAGGGGTTAAGATGTGGTTTAGAATATTCTATTTATGCTTATTAAATATATTTAATTTTATTGATTATATTTACTTCATTACATATTCTACGCCGCTTTCATAGCGCCCTCCATTCGCTATTCTTTGTACATTTTTTTTTATACGTTATACATTTGGGAAGGAGATATTTTAGGAGAGGCAGTGAGCTAGGAGTTAAACGCCACACTTATACTTTTTACCAATGATTGACATATGCCACTGTTGTGATATTGTCTGTTTGGAAACAAATGTAAAAGTTCTCTCTTCAATAGAGGCAACGCCTGAAGAGCCCTGAAAATAGCATGGGGTTCTAAAATATTGATTGGTAACCTCACCTCCTGAGGTTTCCAAACCCCTAGTGCTGTCAGAGACTCTACAGACAAGCTCCCCCACCTGAATAACTTACATATGTTGAGAATATAGTCCAGGTAGGACGAACAAATGAGGACCCCTGAACAATAAAGTGACAGTCCAACCACCAAATCAGAGAGAAAAGAGTGCTGGGATTTAAGTATATCAGTTGTGATATTTGAAAATAATTCCTGTACATATGAGGCAACATGCAAAGCTACAGAGGCCTTAAACGAAAACGAGCAAAGAGGATCGCACCTGATGATGCAGTTATGTGACCTAAAACTTCCATGCACATAACCACTGAAGGAAATAATAGAGACTGAAGTTTTAGACAAACTAAAATTAACTTTATTAGTCTCTAGTCTATCAGAGAAAGAATTAGAGATACTAAATCTTTTCTGGAAACCTAAAAAAGGGGACCCTTGTCTAAGGAATCAAACTATTTTGTAAATTGATCCTCCAACCATGTCTTGAATAAACCACACTAGTTGTTTCAAGTGAGATTCTGCTAAATGAAAATATTAAAGCTAGTACCAAAATATCATCCAAATAAGGAAACGCAGCAATACCCTGCTCTTTAATTACAGATAGAAGGGCACTAAGAATCTTTGAAAAGAATCTCTGAGCTGTCGCTAGCCCAAAAGTACGAGCGACAAATTGGTAATACTGATCTAGAAAAGAGAATCTCAGAAAACAATAGTGGTCTGAAAGAATTGAAAAGTGAAAATAAGCGTCCTGTAAGTCTATTGTGGACATGAAGTGGCCTTGCTAAATAGAAAGGCAGAATAGTCCCTATAGTCACCATCTTGAAAGTTGGGACTCTACAAAACAATTTAAAAATTTCAGATCCAGAAATGGTCTGAACAAATTCTCTCTTTGGGAGAATGAATAGATTTGAATGGAAACTCAAACTCCATTCCTACAGAGGAACTGAAACCATCTCCCCAGAAAACTCTAAATCTGAAACACATTTCTGAAAAACCTGAGCTTCCACAGGGTTTGTTGTAACATGGGAAAGAATCTTCCTATGAGAGGTTTTATTCTAAAACCTATTTGATACACCTGAGAAAACAATATTCTGAATCCACCGATTTTGAACAGAAACTGTCCAAATGTGTTGAAAATAAATTCAATCTGACCCCCCCCACAAGTTGAACTGGTTTAAAGGCCGCACCTTCATGCAGTTTTAGGAGCTGAAAATAGTTTAATTTATAAGGCTTGGATTTATTGAAATTTGGAGTAAATCTCAAATTAGAGCCAGATGCTTTAGGGGAATGAAAAAAACAATTGGGAGCTTAAAAAATACCCTTAGATTTCTTATCTTGGGGCAGAAAAAACTGGGTCCTGCATAGCTTGCGCTAACAGTAGGATACAAATAAATGTACTTTTTATTTCTCACAAAAACAGCACCTTTTTACCCCCAATGAGTGGGGCACTCACCTCCTAGACCCAGGCAACTAGAGAAGAAGCGACCTCTAAACAGCTAGGTCAGTCAGGAAAGAGAAAACGAAAGTGTGACCACACCCGGTCATGTGGTGAGCACTGCAGGACGGCCCCTGCTACAATTGTGCTCATAAGTTTACATACCCTGGAAGAATTTATTATTTCTTGGCCATTTTTCAAAGAATATGAATGATAACACAAAAAACAGAATTTATGTTTACCTGATAAATTACTTTCTCCAACGGTGTGTCCGGTCCACGGCGTCATCCTTACTTGTGGGATATTCTCTTCCCCAACAGGAAATGGCAAAGAGCCCAGCAAAGCTGGTCACATGATCCCTCCTAGGCTCCGCCTACCCCAGTCATTCGACCGACGTTAAGGAGGAATATTTGCATAGGAGAAACCATATGGTACCGTGGTGACTGTAGTTAAAGAAAAAAATGATCAGACCTGATTAAAAAAACCAGGGCGGGCCGTGGACCGGACACACCGTTGGAGAAAGTAATTTATCAGGTAAACATAAATTCTGTTTTCTCCAACATAGGTGTGTCCGGTCCACGGCGTCATCCTTACTTGTGGGAACCAATACCAAAGCTTTAGGACACGGATGAAGGGAGGGAGCAAATCAGGTCACCTAAATGGAAGGCACCACGGCTTGCAAAACCTTTCTCCCAAAAATAGCCTCAGAAGAAGCAAAAGTATCAAACTTGTAAAATTTGGTAAAAGTGTGCAGTGAAGACCAAGTCGCTGCCCTACATATCTGATCAACAGAAGCCTCGTTCTTGAAGGCCCATGTGGAAGCCACAGCCCTAGTGGAATGAGCTGTGATTCTTTCGGGAGGCTGCCGTCCGGCAGTCTCGTAAGCCAATCTGATGATGCTTTTAATCCAAAAAGAGAGAGAGGTAGAAGTTGCTTTTTGACCTCTCCTTTTACCGGAATAAACAACAAACAAGGAAGATGTTTGTCTAAAATCCTTTGTAGCATCTAAATAGAATTTTAGAGCGCGAACAACATCCAAATTGTGCAACAAACGTTCCTTCTTTGAAACTGGTTTCGGACACAGAGAAGGTACGATAATCTCCTGGTTAATGTTTTTGTTAGAAACAACTTTTGGAAGAAAACCAGGTTTAGTACGTAAAACCACCTTATCTGCATGGAACACCAGATAAGGAGGAGAACACTGCAGAGCAGATAATTCTGAAACTCTTCTAGCAGAAGAAATTGCAACTAAAAACAAAACTTTCCAAGATAATAACTTAATATCAACGGAATGCAAGGGTTCAAACGGAACCCCCTGAAGAACTGAAAGAACTAAATTGAGACTCCAAGGAGGAGTCAAAGGTTTGTAAACAGGCTTAATTCTAACCAGAGCCTGAACAAAGGCTTGAACATCTGGCACAGCGGCCAGCTTTTTGTGAAGAAACACAGACAAGGCAGAAATCTGTCCCTTCAGGGAACTTGCAGATAATCCTTTTTCCAATCCTTCTTGAAGGAAGGATAGAATCCTAGGAATCTTAACCTTGTCCCAAGGGAATCCTTTAGATTCACACCAACAGATATATTTTTTCCAAATTTTGTGGTAAATCTTTCTAGTTACAGGCTTTCTGGCCTGAACAAGAGTATCGATAACAGAATCTGAGAATCCTCGCTTCGATAAGATCAAGCGTTCAATCTCCAAGCAGTCAGCTGGAGTGAAACCAGATTCGGATGTTCGAACGGACCCTGAACAAGAAGGTCTCGTCTCAAAGGTAGCTTCCAAGGAGGAGCCGATGACATATTCACCAGATCTGCATACCAAGTCCTGCGTGGCCACGCAGGAGCTATCAAAATCACCGACGCCCTCTCCTGATTGATCCTGGCTACCAGCCTGGGGATGAGAGGAAACGGCGGGAACACATAAGCTAGTTTGAAGGTCCAAGGTGCTACTAGTGCATCCACTAGAGCCGCCTTGGGATCCCTGGATCTGGACCCGTAGCAAGGAACTTTGAAGTTCTGCCGAGAGGCCATCAGATCCATGTCTGGAATGCCCCACAGCTGAGTGACTTGGGCAAAGATTTCCGGATGGAGTTCCCACTCCCCCGGATGCAATGTCTGACGACTCAGAAAATCCGCTTCCCAATTTTCCACTCCTGGGATGTGGATAGCAGACAGGTGGCAGGAGTGAGACTCCGCCCATAGAATGATTTTGGTCACTTCTTCCATCGCCAGGGAACTCCTTGTTCCCCCCTGATGGTTGATGTACGCAACAGTTGTCATGTTGTCTGATTGAAACCGTATGAACTTGGCCCTCGCTAGCTGAGGCCAAGCCTTGAGAGCATTGAATATCGCTCTCAGTTCCAGAATATTTATCGGTAGAAGAGATTCTTCCCGAGACCAAAGACCCTGAGCTTTCAGGGATCCCCAGACCGCGCCCCAGCCCATCAGACTGGCGTCGGTCGTGACAATGACCCACTCTGGTCTGCGGAATGTCATCCCTCGTGACAGGTTGTCCAGGGACAGCCACCAACGGAGTGAGTCTCTGGTCCTCTGATTTACTTGTATCTTCGGAGACAAGTCTGTATAGTCCCCATTCCACTGACTGAGCATGCACAGTTGTAATGGTCTTAGATGAATGCGTGCAAAAGGAACTATGTCCATTGCCGCTACCATCAACCCGATCACTTCCATGCACTGAGCTATGGAAGGAAGAGGAACGGAATGAAGTATCCGACAAGAGTCTAGAAGTTTTGTTTTTCTGGCCTCTGTCAGAAAAATCCTCATTTCTAAGGAGTCTATTATTGTTCCCAAGAAGGGAACCCTTGTTGACGGAGATAGAGAACTCTTTTCCACGTTCACTTTCCATCCGTGAGATCTGAGAAAGGCCAGGACAATGTCCGTGTGAGCCTTTGCTTGAGGAAGCGACGACGCTTGAATCAGAATGTCGTCCAAGTAAGGTACAACAGCAATGCCCCTTGGTCTTAGCACAGCTAGAAGGGACCCTAGTACCTTTGTGAAAATCCTTGGAGCAGTGGCTAATCCGAAAGGAAGCGCCACGAACTGGTAATGTTTGTCCAGGAATGCGAACCTCAGGAACCGATGATGTTCCTTGTGGATAGGAATATGTAGATACGCATCCTTTAAATCCACCGTGGTCATGAATTGACCTTCCTGGATGGAAGGAAGAATAGTTCGAATGGTTTCCATCTTGAACGATGGAACCTTGAGAAACTTGTTTAAGATTGGTCTGAACGTTCCCTCTTTTTTGGGAACTATAAACAGATTGGAGTAGAACCCCATCCCTTGTTCTCTTAATGGAACGGGATGAATCACTCCCATTTTTAACAGGTCTTCTACACAATGTAAGAATGCCTGTCTTTTTATGTGGTCTGAAGACAACTGAGACCTGTGGAACCTCCCCCTTGGGGGAAGTCCCTTGAATTCCAGAAGATAACCTTGGGAGACTATTTCTAGCGCCCAAGGATCCAGAACATCTCTTGCCCAAGCCTGAGCGAAGAGAGAGAGTCTGCCCCCCACCAGATCCGGTCCCGGATCGGGGGCCAACATTTCATGCTGTCTTGGTAGCAGTGGCAGGTTTCTTGGCCTGCTTTCCCTTGTTCCAGCCTTGCATTGGTCTCCAA
This sequence comes from Bombina bombina, assembly GCF_027579735.1. Taxonomy (NCBI): domain Eukaryota; kingdom Metazoa; phylum Chordata; class Amphibia; order Anura; family Bombinatoridae; genus Bombina; species Bombina bombina. The sequence continues at coordinate 460,421,995 of NC_069504.1, read as the reverse complement.
GCTGGCTTGGCTTGAGAAGTATTACCCTCTTGCTTAGAGGACGTAGCACTTTGGGCTGGTCCGTTTCTACGAAAGGGACGAAAATTAGGTTTATTTTTTGCCTTGAAAGGCCGATCCTGAGGAAGGGCGTGGCCCTTACCCCCAGTGATATCCGAGATAATCTCTTTCAAGTCAGGGCCAAACAGCGTTTTCCCCTTGAAAGGAATGTTAAGTAGCTTGTTCTTGGAAGACGCATCAGCCGACCAAGATTTCAACCAAAGCGCTCTGCGCGCCACAATAGCAAACCCAGAATTCTTAGCCGCTAACCTAGCCAATTGCAAAGTGGCGTCTAGGGTGAAAGAATTAGCCAATTTGAGAGCATTGATTCTGTCCAAAATCTCCTCATAAGGAGGAGAATCACTGTCGACCGCCTTTATCAGCTCATCGAACCAGAAACATGCGGCTGTAGCGACAGGGACAATGCATGAAATTGGTTGTAGAAGGAAACCCTGCTGAACAAACATCTTTTTAAGCAAACCTTCTAATTTTTTATCCATAGGATCTTTGAAAGCACAACTATCCTCTATGGGTATAGTGGTGCGTTTGTTTAAAGTGGAAACCGCTCCCTCGACCTTGGGGACTGTCTGCCATAAGTCCTTTCTGGGGTCGACCATAGGAAACAATTTTTTAAATATGGGGGGAGGGACGAAAGGAATACCGGGCCTTTCCCATTCTTTATTAACAATGTCCGCCACCCGCTTGGGTATAGGAAAAGCTTCTGGGAGCCCCGGCACCTCTAGGAACTTGTCCATTTTACATAGTTTCTCTGGGATGACCAACTTGTCACAATCATCCAGAGTGGATAATACCTCCTTAAGCAGAATGCGGAGATGTTCCAACTTAAATTTAAATGCAATCACATCAGGTTCAGCTTGTTGAGAAATGTTCCCTGAATCAGTAATTTCTCCCTCAGACAAAACCTCCCTGGCCCCATCAGACTGAGTTAGGGGCCCTTCAGAAATGTTAATATCAGCGTCGTCATGCTCTTCAGTATCTAAAACAGAGCAGTCGCGCTTACGCTGATAAGTGTTCATTTTGGCTAAAATGTTTTTGACAGAATTATCCATTACAGCCGTTAATTGTTGCATAGTAAGGAGTATTGGCGCGCTAGATGTACTAGGGGCCTCCTGAGTGGGCAAGACTCGTGTAGACGAAGGAGGGAATGATGCAGTACCATGCTTACTCCCCTCACTTGAGGAATCATCTTGGGCATCATTGTCATTATCACATAAATCACATTTATTTAAATGAATAGGAATTCTGGCTTCCCCACATTCAGAACACAGTCTATCTGGTAGTTCAGACATGTTAAACAGGCATAAACTTGATAACAAGTACAAAAAACGTTTTAAAATAAAACCGTTACTGTCACTTTAAATTTTAAACTGAACACACTTTATTACTGCAAATGCGAAAAAACATGAAGGAATTGTACAAAATTCACCAAATTTTCACCACAGTGTCTTAAAGCCTTAAAAGTATTGCACACCAAATTTGGAAGCTTTAACCCTTAAAATAACGGAACCGGAGCCGTTTTGAACTTTAACCCCTTTACAGTCCCTGGTATCTGCTTTGCTGAGACCCAACCAAGCCCCAAGGGGAATACGATACCCAATGACGCCTTCAGAAAGTCTTTTCTAAGTATCAGAGCTCCTCTCACATGCGACAGCATGCCATGCCTCTCAAAAACAAGTGCGCAACACCGGCGCGAAAATGAGGCTCTGCCTATGCTTTGGGAAAGCCCCTAAAGAATAAGGTGTCTAAAACAGTGCCTGCCGATATTATTATATCAAAATACCCAGATAAAATGATTCCTCAAGGCTAAATATGTGTTAATAATCAATCGATTTAGCCCAAAAAAAGTCTACAGTCTTAATAAGCCCTTTTTTGAAGCCCTTATTTACAATCGTAATAAACATGGCTTACCGGATCCCAGAGGGAAAATGACAGCTTCCAGCATTACATTGTCTTGTTAGAATGTGTCATACCTCGAGCAGCAAGAGACTGCTCACTGTTCCCCCAACTGAAGTTAATTGCTCTCCACAGTCCTGTGTGGAACAGCCATGGATTTTAGTGACGGTTGCTAAAATCATTTTCCTCATACAAACAGAAATCTTCATCTCTTTTCTGTTTCTGAGTAAATAGTACATACCAGCACTATTTCAAAATAACAAACTCTTGATTGAATAATAAAAACTACAGTTAAACACTAAAAAACTCTAAGCCATCTCCGTGGAGATGTTGCCTGTACAACGGCAAAGAGAATGACTGGGGTAGGCGGAGCCTAGGAGGGATCATGTGACCAGCTTTGCTGGGCTCTTTGCCATTTCCTGTTGGGGAAGAGAATATCCCACAAGTAAGGATGACGCCGTGGACCGGACACACCTATGTTGGAGAAACTTTTCTTTTACTCATGGTTAGTGTTTGGCTGAAGCCATTTATTATCAATCAACTGTGTTTACTCTTTTTAAATCATAATGGCAACAGAAACTACCCAAATGACCCTGATCAAAAGTTTACATACACTGGTGATTTTGGCCTGATAACATGCCCACAAGTTGACACAAAGGGGTTTGAATGACTATTAAAGGTAACCATCCTCACCTGTGATCTGTTTGCTTGTAATTAGTGTGTGTGTATAAAAGGTCAATGAGTTTCTGGACTCGTGACAGACCCTTGCATCTTTCATCCAGTGCTGCACTGACGTTTCTGGATTCTGAGTCATGGGGAAAGCAAAAGAATTGTCAAAGGATCTGCGGAAAAAGTAGTTGAACTGTATAAAACAGGAAAGGGATATAAAAAGATATCCAAACTCTAATCAAAAAAGAGGGGTTCTGTTGAAACCACTGTCAGGTAGACCAACTAAAATTTCAGCCACAACTGCCAGGAAAATTGTTCGGGATTTAAAGAAAAAAACACAAATAACTTCAGGTGAAATACAGGACAAGTGGTGTGGCTGTTTCAAGATGCACAATAAGGAGGAACTTGAAGAAAGATGGGCTGCATGGTCAAGTCGCCAGAAGAAAGCTATTACTACGCAAATGCCACAAAGTATCCCGCTTACAATACACCAAACAGAACAGAGACAAGCCTCAAACCTTCTGGCACAAAGTCATTTAGAGTGATGAGACCAAAATTGAGCTTTTTGGCAACAACCATAAACGCTACATTTGGAGAGGAGTCAACAAGGCCTATGATGAAAAGTACATCATTCCTTCTGTGAAACACAGAGGTCGATTGCTGATGTTTTGGGGATGTGTGAGCTACAAATGCACAGGAAATTTAATAATAATTGAAGGCAAGATGAATGCAGTATCTTTTAAAAAAAAAAACTGGAGGGAAATTTGCATTCATCAGCTCAGAAGCCGCGCATGGTACGTACTTGGACATTCCAACATGACAATTATCCTAAACACAAGGCAAAGTCGACCTGTCATTGGCTACAGCAGAATAAAGTGAAGGTTCTGGAGTGGCCATCTCAGTCTCCTGACCTCAATATCATTGAGCCACTCTAGGGAGATCTCAAACGTGCAGTTCATGCAAGACAGCCGAAGAATTTACAGGAACTGGAGGCTTTTTGCCAGGAAGAATGGGCAGCTTTACCATCTGAGTAGATAAAGAGCATCATCCACAAATACCACAAAAGACTTCAAGCTGTCATTAATACTAAAGTGGGCAATACACAGTATTAAGAACTGGGGTATGTAAACTTTTGATCAGTGTCATTTGGGTAGTTTCTGTTGTCATTATGATTTAAAAAGAGTAAACACAGTTGATTGATAATAAATGGCTTTAGCTAAACACTAACCATGAGTGAAAGAAATGTTTTTGTGTTATCATTCATATGGTCTGAAAAATGGCCAAGAAATCAAATTCTGCCAGGGCATGTAAACTTATGAGCGCAACTGTATGAGAAAAAGTATGCCAAGCTACAAGCTGCGCAGCGTTCAAAGTGAAAGTAAAACACCTGTATGCTCTGTTACCGCATAACAGTCTATGAGCCCAAAATAAATCTCACACATAAAGCAGCATAAATCAAAGAACACATTTTATTAATCCCCACTGTTCAATAACCTCCCTCAGGAGATATTAACCCATGATTCTATAAAAATAAAAGGAGCTACACTGTGCCCCTGTCTTCAACAATTTCAACATAAGTAAAAATTTTAACGATCTTACAGCCTCTTAAGTGTGACAGTCTTGTAGCATCACTCCTGACATGGACTTGAGTGAAGAAAGCAGACAGTAAAACTCGTCAACACTGGTTGCTTAAGGAGCTGTTAGCAGGCAGTCTGGATAGGTTCGCAGAAAGACTCTACTTGCATCTCCACACTAACTTTCGTCAATGCTCTCACTGAGAGGCTGACAAGACTACTTAAAACTCCAGTTCCATAACGAAAAGGCATATCCCTCCTGAGGAACAACTCTGAAATCTTCTGACACTTCTTTGCCATCCTCCTGTAATGAAAGGCAAAGAATGACTGGGGGATGGGGGACGTGGCAGAGGTATTAAAGCCTTTGCCTGGGGTGTCTTTGCCTCCTCCTGGTGGCCAGGTTCAGTATTTCCCAACAGTAAGGAATGTTATATTAAGGAAACATACAATTTTAAAACAACTTTCCAATTTACTCTATTATCAAAATTTTCTTTGTTTTCTATTTATTTGTTTAAAATGCAGGGATGTAAGTGAAAGAGTGTGCATGTGACTGCAGCACTATATTGCAGCATTTTTGTAACAATGTAATTCATTAGCAAGAGCACTAGATGGCAGCACTATTGCCTGTTATGTAGTGCTGCAGGCATGTGCACGATACCTACCTAAGTATCTTTTCAACAAAAAATAACATGAGAACAGAAAACATTTGGAAGTAAATTGAAAACATTTTTAAAAGTGTATTCTCTATCTGAATATTTGAAAGAAAAAAATTATTTCATATCCCTTTAAGGATTATATGAACCTATCAAAATGGAGACAATTCACCTCCATATATAATGGTATATACTATATAACCAAATTGTCTGATATAACTGAAATAATCATTAAAGTTATTATTCTGAAACCTTTATGTAAAAAAAACAAAAAAACAAAAAAAAACAAACACACAACAACAACAATTTATGCTTACCTGATAAATGTATTTATTTCTGGATATGGTGAGTCCACGAAATCATAAATTACTAGTGGGGATATCACTCCTGGCCAGCAGGAGGCAAACAGCACTACAGCAAAGCAAAGATGCCTGATGAAACAGCACTACAGCTGAGAAACGCGTTGCATAATTATAGGGGGGACCTGTTTGCCCTACCCTTTTGTTCCAGCTTTTTAATTTGGTTTTAATAAATTTATCTTTTATTAAATTTTAACCTGGAACTGCTGCTGATCATTTCTACTATACACACCATCATATTCCCACCTCTGGGATTGCCCTCGCCTGTTGTGGGGACCTGTGATATCACCTGCTTGCACCTACTGACCTGCTGGAGATGATCACCTGGATCATCCACTTTTCCAGCTCCTGGAGCGGGCCTTCTAGATTGTCCCTGGAGACATACCGGCTGTTTCAGCAAGCTGGGTTGCTGATAAGTACCCAGTCCGCGCCTAATAGCACTGTGAGTGCTCCTACAGAATGTGAGTACCCTGTTATTGGTTATCTTTTTCCCATTCATCTGTTTATACTGGTAAACATATAGCGCCTCTCTTTTTTCCCCTCTTTTGTTGCACTACAGCAAAGCTGCTATATATGTAATTTCCCTTACCCATAACCTCCAGTCATTCGGCCGAAGGAAAAATGGAAAAAGATAACACAAAATGTAGAGGTGCTTGAGGTTTTAGAAAAAATAACTGTCTTAAATTACGGGTGGGCCGTGGACTCACCATAACCGGAAATAAATAAATTTATCAGATAAGCATAAATTGTGTTTTCTTTCCTAAGATATGATGAGTCCACGGAATCATCAATTACTAGTGGGAATCAATACCCAAGCTAGAGGACACAGATAAGGGAGGGACAAGACAGGTAAACCTAAACAGAAGGCACCACTGTCTGAAGAACCCTTCTCCCAAAAGAAGCCTCAGCCGAGGCAAAAGCATCAAATTTATAAAACTTTTGAACAAGTATGCAAAGAGGACCAAGTTGCAGCCTTGCAAATCTGTTCTACAGAAGCTCCATCTTTAAATGCCCAGGAAGAAGAAACAGCCCTTGTGGAATGAGCAGTGATTCTCTCAGGAGGTTGCTGTCCAACAGTCTCATAGGCCAAACGAATAATACTCCTTAGCCAAAGAGAAAGAAGTAGCCGTAGCTTTCTGACCCTTGCGCTTCCCAGATAAACAAAGCAAAAGACTGACAAAAGTCCTTAGTCGCCTGAAGATAAAACTTCAAAGCATGCACAACATCTAGGTTGTGCAACAAACGCTCCTTAGGAGAAGAAGGATTAGGACACAAAGAAGGAACCACGATCTCCTGATTACTATTCTTGTTAGAAACAACCTTAGGTAGGAAACCTAATTTAGTATGTAGAACCACCTTGTCAGAATTAAAAATAAGATAAGGAGAATCAAGCTGCTGAGCCAAGATTTTCGAAATTCTCCGAGCAGAATAAATAGCAACAAGAAACAAAACCTTCCAAGATAACATCTTAATCTCTAAGGAATGCATAGGTTCAAACGAAGCCCGCTGTAAAACTCTAAGAACAAGGTTAAGACTCCAGGGAGGAGTAACGGGCTTAAACACAGGCCTGATTCTAACCAAGGCCTGAAAAAAAAGATTGTACGTCTGGCGCATCCGCCAAACACTTATGCAATAAAATAGACAATGCAGAAAAGTAAATTTATGCTTACCTGATAAATTTAATTCTTTTAGGATATGACGAGTCCACGGATTTCATCCTTACTTATGGGATTACGCCTCCTGGTAAGCAGGAGGAGGCAAAGAACACCACAGCAGAGCTGTATATATATATATATATAGCTCCTCCCTTCCCTCCCATTCATTGGACCGAAGTTAGGAAGAAAAAGGAAAAGCCAATGTGCAGAGGTGACTGAAGTTTAACAAAAATAAAAACCTGCCTGAAAAATTGACAGGGTGGGCCGTGGACTCGTCATATCGTAAAAGAAATACATTTATCAGGTAAGCATAAATTTCCTTTTCTTTTACAAGATATGACGAGTCCACGGATTTCATCCTTACTTATGGGATACAATACCAAAGCTATAGGACACGGATGAAAGGGAGAGACACGACAGGAACCTAAACGGAAGGCACCACTGCTTGAAGAACCTTTCTCCCAAAAACAGCCTCTGACGAGGCAAAAGTATCAAATTTGTAAAATTTGGAAAAAGTGTGAAGAGACGACCAAGTTGCAGCCTTGCAAATCTGTTTGACAGAAGCATCATTCTTAAATGCCCATGAGAAAGCCACAGCTCTAGTGGAATGAGCCGTAATTCTTTCAGGAGGCTGCTGTCTAGACGGATGATACTCTTCAGCCAAAAAGAAAGAGGTAGCCATAGCTTTCTAGCCCCTACGTTTTCCAGAAAAAACAACAAATAATGAAGATGATTGACGAAAATCCTTAGTCGCCTGCAAGTAAAACTTCAGGGCACGAACCACGTCCAAGTTATGTAACAGACGCTCCTTCTTAGGAGGATTAGGACACAAGGAAGGAACAACAATTTCGTGATTAATATTCTTATTATAAATAACCTTAGGAAGGAAACCAGGTTTGGTACGTAAGACCACCTTATCAGAATGGAAAATAAGATAAGGAGAATCACATTGTAAAGCTGAAAGCTCAGAAACTCTGCGAGCAGAAGAAATAGCAACCAAAAATAAAACTTTCCAAGATAACATATCTATGGAATGCATAGGTTCAAACGGAACCCTTTGAAGAACATTAAGCACTAAATTCAAAGCAATTGGTCTAAACACAGGCCTGATTCTAGTTGCAGCCTGACAAAAAGATTGAACGTCTGGAACATCTGACAGAAGTTTGTGTAACAGAATAGACAAAGCAGAAATCTGTCCCTTTAAGGAACTTGCTGACAACCCTTTCTCCAATCCTTCTTGGAGAAAAGATAAAATCCTGGGAATCCTAACCCTACTCCATGAGTAGCCCTTGGATTCGCACCAATAAAGATATTTACGCCATATCTTATGGTAAATCTTTCGAGTAACGGGCTTACGTGCCTGAATCAAGGTATCAATGACCGAATCAGAGAACCCTCGCTTAGATAAAATCAAGCGTTCAATCTCCAAGCAGTTAGCTGCAGAGAAACTAGATTCGGGTGATGGAAGGGTCCCTGAATGAGAAGGTCCTGTCTCCATGGAAGTTTCCACGGTGGCAGAGAGAACATGTCCACCAGATCCACATACCAAGTCCTGCGCGGCCACGCAGGAGCGATTAGAATTACCGAAGCCCTCTCCTGTTTGATCCGTGCAATCACCAGGGGAAGGAGAGCAAACGGTGGAAACACATAAGCTAGGTTGAACGACCAAAGGCACTGCCAAGGCATCTATCAGTTCGGCCTGAGGATCCCTTGATCTGGATCCATATCTTGGGAGCTTGGCATTCTGACGAGACGCCATCAGATCCAATTCCGGTCTGCCCCACCTGAGAATCAGAGCGGCACAGACCTCCGGATTGAGTTCCCATTCCCCCGGATGAAACGTCTGTCTGCTCAAAAAGTCCGCTTCCCAGTTGTCCACTCCTGGGATGTAGATTGCTGACGGATAACAAGAGTGAGCCTCCGTCCACCGAATTATCTTGGATACTTCTGCTAAGGAACTCCTTGTTCCTCCCTGATGATTGATGTAAGCCACAGTCGTGATGTTGTCCGACTGAAACCGGATGAATTTGGCCGAAGCCAACTGAGGCCAAGCCTGAAGCGCATTGAATATCGCTCTTAATTCCAGAATATTGATTGGGAGTAAAGACTCCGACTGAGTCCAAACACCCTGAGCCTTCAGGGAATTCCAGACTGCACCCCAACCTAGTAGACTGGCGTCCGTTGTCACTATCACCCATGAGGGTCTGAGGAAGCACGTCCCTTGGGACAGATGATCCAGCGAAAACCACCAAAGAAGAGAGTCTCTTGTCTCCTGATCCAGATCTATCTGAGGAGACAAATTTGTATAATCTGCATTCCACTGCCTGAGCATGCTCAGTTGTAGTGGTCTGAGATGAAAACGAGCAAACGGAATGATGTCCATTGCCGCCACCATCAATCCAATTACCTCCATGCACTGAGCCACTGAAGGCCGAGGATTGGACTGAAGAGCTCGGCATGTATTTAGAATCTTTAACTTTCTGACCTCCGTCAAGAAAATTTTATGGATACAGGATCTAGAATCTCCCAGGAAAGGAACCCTTGTCTGTGGAATTAGTGAACTCTTTTCTAGATTCACCTTCCACCCGTGAGTCCTTAGAAAGGACAGAACCATGTTGGTATGAGACTTTGTCAGTTGATAAGACGACGCCTGGATCAGAATATCGTCCAGATAAGGTGCCACTGCAATGCCCCACAGTCTGAGAACCGCCAGCAGAGACCCTAGAACTTTCGTGAAGATCCTGGGTGCCGTGGCCAGCCCGAAGGGTAGAGCCACGAACGGAAAAGGTTTGTCCAGAAAGGCAAATCTTAGGAATTGGTGATGATCTTTGCGGATAGGAATGTGAAGGTATGCATCCTTTAAATCCTCGGTAGTCGTATATTGACCCTCCTGGATCAATGGAAGAATAGTCCGAATAGTCTCCATCTTGAAAGATGGGACTCTGAGAAACTTGTTTATAGACTCTTGAGATCTAAAATGGGTCGGAACGTTCCCTCTTTTTTGGGAACCACGAAAAGATTTGAGTAAAACCCTTGCCCCTGTTCCAGAATTGGAACTGGACAAATTACTCCCATAATGGAGAGGTCTTTTAAGAGGTCTTTTAAGATGTCTTTTAAGAACGCCTCTCTTTTTATCAGGTCTATAGACAATCGTGAAAGAAGGAACCTTCCCCTTGGGAAGGAATTTTTGAACTCTAGCTGATACCCTTGAGACACGATTTCCAGTGTCCAAGGATCCTGAACGTCTCTTATCCAAACCTGGACAAAGAGAGAAAGTCTGCCCCCTACTAGAGCCGGTCCCGGATTGGGGGCCGTCCCTTCATGCTGTCTTGGGAGCAGCAGTGGGCTTCTTGGGTTGTTTACCCTTGTTCCAAGCCTGGTTGGGTCTCCAGACGGACTTGGCTTGTGCAAAATTCCCTTCCTGTTTAGCGGAAGAGGCAGAGGGGACTCCCTTGAAATTTCGAAAGGAACGAAAATTACTTTTTCTACCCCTCTGCTTAGAAGTCTTATCCTGAGGTAGGAGATGACCCTTACCTCCCGTAATGTCAGAAATGATCTCTTTCAAGTCAGGACGGATAGGGTCTTACCCTTGAAAGGAATAGTAATGGGATGTGGATAAGCACCTACTCTGTTCCCTATGGGCTTGAGGGGGGTGATACCTAGTAACCACCAATAGAAATCAGCTAAAAAAAGTGGGGATCCCCCAAGCGCCTACCAACTGGAGGCAAAGGGATAGTGATGGGTGCTGCAATACGTTCAGTAAAAAACTAATTTAATGCAAATGTAAACTATATACATATAAAAAGCTTAATACATACAGTTCATGGATCCATGAAAGAAATAACATACAATAAAAAAACATATAAAGATGTAATTAAAACAGATGTTCTAAATAAAAACAGTGGTAAGAACAATGTTAATGAAGATGGAGCTGCAGTGGATAATAATGAAACCAAAGGATATCCTCCTATGTATGAAGTCCGGTAGAAATAATGGTGCTGAAAAGTCAGTGATATACAACAATGTAGAAAAAGTATAAAAATATAAAAATGTGTATATCAATCAATCCAAACAATAAAAAATGTCAATCAATCCCAAAAAATATAGTCTTTTTATATCAATCCAACACAAGGTGGGAAGAAAATAAATAGTGAAAAAATGTGAATTCAAAAATAAGTGAATTTCAAAAAAAAGTCAAACAATAGTCACCCAGATCCTGTGGGATCAAATAGTGGTCGCAGATATCCAAGAGTGTTGTAGTGTGGTAAAGATGTGAAGATGGAGGAAATGCTGGGCCCACCAAAAGTGAACCAAATGTTCAGACAAAGAAATGATAGTGCAGATAACTCCAAATTAGTTTTACATAAATGGAATAGAGAGTAAGGCCAAAACGCGTCGACTGATATTGGTAAGCTCTATTCCATTTATGTAAAACTAATTTGGAGTTATCTGTACTATATTTGTTTTTGATATTTTAAGTGGACATCATTTCTTTGTCTGAACATTTGGTTCACTTTTGGTGGGCCCAGCATTTCCTCCATCTTCACATCTTTACCACACTACAACACTCTTGGATATCTGCGACCACTATTTGATCCCACAGGATCTGGGTGACTATTGTTTGACTTTTTTTTGAAATTCACTTATTTTTGAATTCACATTTTTTCACTATTTATTTTCTTCACACCTTGTGTTGGATTGATATAAAAAGACTATATTTTTTGGGATTGAATGACATTTTTTAACATTTTTATATTTTTATACTTTTTCTACATTGTTGTATATCACTGACTTTTCAGCACCATTATTTCTACCGGACTTCATACATAGGAGGATATCCTTTGGTTTCATTATTATCCACTGCAGCTCCATCTTCATTAACATTGTACTTACCACTGTTTTTATTTAGAACATCTGTTTTAATTACATCTTTATATGGTTTTTTATTGTATGTTATTTCTTTCATGGATCCATGAACTGTATGTATTAAGCTTTTTATATGTATATAGTTTACATTTGCATTAAATTAGTTTTTTACTGAACGTATTGCAGCACCCATCACTATCCCTTTGCCTCCGGTTGGTAGGCGCTTGGGGGATCCCCACCTTGAAAGGAATAGCCAAAAGCTTGGATTTAGAGGACACGTCCGCAGACCAAGATTTTAACTATAAGGCTCTGCATGCTAAAATGGAAAATCCTGCATTCTTAGCCATCAATTTGGCGATCTGGAAAGCGGCATCCGAACCAAAAGAATTCGCCAGCTTAAGGGCCTTTATCCTATCCATTATTTCCTCTAAAGAAGTCTAAGTCTTAAGAGACTCCTCTAAAGCGTCAAACCAAAAGGCGGCCGCAGTTGTTACTGGTATAATGCAGGCTGTCGGTTGCAATAAATATACCTGGTGAACAAAAAGCTTCTTAAGAAGACCCTCCAACTTTTTATCCATAGGGTCTTTGAATGCACAACTGTCCTCAATAGGGATAGTCGTACGTTTAGCCAGGGTAGAAATAGCTCCATCCACCTTAGGGATCCTTTGCCAAGAGTCCCGAATGGTGTCAGCTATAGGGTACATCTTCTTAAAAATAGGGGAAAGAGAGAAAGGGACACCCGGTCTTTCTGATTCCCGACTAACAATTTCCGTCATTCTTTTAGGAACCGGAAAAACATCAGAGTAAGAAGGAATCTCTAAGTATTTATCCATCTCTGGAGGTACCACAATAGAATCACAGTCGTCCAGAGTCATCAAAACCTCCCGTAATAACAGGCGGAGATGTTCAAGTTTAAATCTGAAGGACGTGACGTCCGAATCTGTCTGGGGTAATGCACTCGCTGAGACAGACAGTTCCCCTTCAGAAAGGGTCTCCCTACCCCCCAATTCAGATCCCTGGGAGGGTATATCGGAGATAGCCATCAAGGTATCAGAAGTCGCAAGCACCATATGGGTTTCTGTCCTGCAGCATTTGCCCTGTAATATTGGCAACTTGGATAACACTTCTGTGAGTGTAGATGACATAAATGCAGCCATATCCTGCAAGGTGAAAGAAGCAGACGCCGATGAAGAACATGGTGTCGCTTGAGCGGGCGTTAAAGGCTGTGACGCTTGGGGAGAAAGTTGCGGCATACCCTGAATCTCAGTCTGAGCACCTTCCTTAGACATATCTTTATTAAAAAATATATTTTCTTTACACTGTAAGGCTCTCTCAACACGTGTCACAAAGTGTAACAGGGGGTTCCACAATGACATCTAAACACATGGGACATGTATTTTGCTCAATGTCCTCCAAAGTAGCAGATGCAAAGTACAGCTTGGTCAAGTCCCTTGTAACAATAAAAACTATTAGTGCAGCAGATAATAGTGTACTGTGCCTTTAATTAGTAAACGTCTTATTAAGCCCCAAACAGGATTAACAATAAAGCAGTTAGGTGCGGATCAATTATACGTACACCTCACATGGTCCCCGTTTGTAAAAAATGCACCAGTCCCAGAGACTCAAGTCACCCTGCCACAGCTCCGCTGTGGCTCCTACCTGCCTCCGTGTGATAACCGATACCCACCGATCAGCGTGCCTAGGAACGTTTGTAGCTATCGAAACAAACGGACTTAGGTGCTGCACCAGTACACTTCTAAGCACTTGTTCACGGAAGTTAACTGGGAAGCAACAGCGCGTGTAAGCGCGCAAACTCAAGTCCCGCACATCGTGGGCGGCAAACACGGAACCCGGGAAAAAAGTAAAGTCATTTTCTTAACTCAGTTTTGCCTGCCATGTACTGCAATGTCTAATAGCCCCAGCGTCAGCCCAACAACACTATTTGCAAATATTTCTCTATAACAAACAGAAATATGCCCGCTATTGTACTCTACATCTGAGCAACATATTACATCTCCCAGCGCTTCTGGCTAAAGTGTGCCGGACTGTCTGGTAAAATAAACTATGTGTGGGTTGTCCTTCTTGTACATAATGACATCCAAACATACTGTACAGGGAGACCATTACCAGAGTCCTTAACCCCCAAAACACAATAACAGAGCACAGTCAGTTCTGAGTATCTGCTTCAAGCCCCAGAAATAAAGAGACTGCACCTACCTCCATGCCGAGTAACAGCATGAAATTACCCACAGTGTCAAGAGGTCCGTTATTTCCTCCAGAGGTCCTGTGAATAAGGAAGGGTCTTAGGCAAATTCACTAAGTCCATATCCAGGCAGCACCAATATGGGAGGCGCAGTGAGAGACAACTTCACCAGTTCCCAGCATAATTGGTTCTTCCAGAAGCTGCCTGGTAGTAAAATAGTACACTTTGGCACCATTTAAAATAAAAAATTCTTGATTGAAGAATCTAAACACCTCACTTTACCTCGTCCTATCACTAACACAGGCAAAGAGAATGACTGGGGTGGGAGGGAAGGGAGGAGCTATATATACAGCTCTGCTGTGGTGTTCTTTGCCTCCTCCTGCTGACCAGGAGGCATAATCCCATAAGTAAGGATGAAATCCGTGGACTCGTCATATTTTGTAAAAGAAATCTGACTGTCAGAGTACTAGCTGACAAACCCTTCTCCAGATCCTCCTGGAGAAAAGACAAAAATCCTAGGAATCCTGACTCTACTCCAAAAGTAGCCTCTGGATTCACACCAATACAGATAGATATTTACGCCATATCTTATAGTAATTTTTTCTTGTCACAGGCTTACGAGCCTAAATCATGGTCTCAATGACTGACTCTGAAAACCCACGCTTGGATAAAGTCAAGCGTTCAATCTCCAAGCAGTCAGATTTGGATGAAGAAAAAGACCCTGAAGTATAAGGTCCATCCTCGGAGGGAGTCTCCACGGACGTAGAGACGACATTGCCGCATACCAGATCCTGTGAGGCAACACCGGCGCTATGACAATCACCCCTCTCCTGCTTGATCTGAGCAATGACTTGGCAGGAGAGCGAACAGAGGAAATATGTACATGGTTTAAAATATAAAACGTACAAAGAAAGACTCTATGATATAAATATGTATAGTTTAGAGGATAGAAAGGAAAGAGGTGACATGATAGAAACCTTCAAATATATGAAGGGACTAAATCAAAAAGAAGCTGAAAGCATTTTTCACAAAAAAATAAATGCCAAAACAAGGGGTCACAATCTAAAGTTAGAGGGTAGCAGATTCAGGAGAAATTTGAGGAAGCATTTTTTTACAGAAAGGGTGGTGGATTCATGGAATAAACTTCCATTTGAGGTGGTAAACACAAAGACTAAAGGAATTTAAAAATGCCTGGGACATGCATAAGGCTATCCTAAGGAAAAAGTAACATGTAATACGGGTAGACTTGATGGGCCTTTTTGGTTCTTATCTACCGTCAAATTCTATGTTTCTATGTAAGCTAGACTGAAATTCCAAGGGACCGCCAGAGCATCTATCAAGAAAGCCTGTGGATCCCTTAACACGAGCCGTACCTCAGAAGCCTGACATTCTGCCGAAAAGCCATGAGATCAATGTCTGGCTGCCCCCAATTGGGGATTAAACTGGAAAATACTTTCGGATGGAGTTGCCACTCCCCTAGATGAAAAGTCTGTCGGCTCAGAAAATCCGCCTCCTAATTTTCCACTCCTGGGATGTTGATCGCAGAAAGACAACAGTTGTGAGACAACGCCTACTGGATTATCCGGGCCACCTTTGTCATAGCCAAGGAACTCCGATTTCCCCCCTGGTGGTTGATGTACGCCACCGATGTTATGTTGTCCAACTGGAACCCTGATAAATTGGGCTAAGGCTAACTGAGGCCAAGCGAGCATTGAAAATCATTCTCAGTTCTAGAATGTTTATAGGGAGAGCTGACGGCTCCCGAGTCCAAAGACTGAGTCTTCAATGACCCCCAAATTGCTCCCCAACCTAGAAGGCTGGCATCCGTGGTCACAATCACCCAGGAAGGTCTGTGAAAGCAAGTTCCCTGGGAGAGGTGTTCCTGAGACAACCACCACAGAAGAGTATCCCTTCTCGCCTGATTCAGAACTATTTGCGGAGACCGATCTGCATAGTCCCCGTTCGATTGCCTTAACATGCATAACTGCAGAGGTCTGAGATGGAACCAATCAAACAGAATGATGTCCATGGAAGCTACCATCAGACCAATTACCTCCATACATAGAGCCACTGACGGCAGAGGAGAGGACTAAAGGAACCACAAACAGATTTGAAAAAAATCCCAGACCCTGTTCATGCGGAGGAACTGGAACTAATTCCCAGGGCAAAAACATAATTTATGTAAGAACGTACCTGATAAATTAATTTCTTTCATATTGGCAAGAGTCCATGAGCTAGTGATGTATGGGATATACAATCCTACCAAGAGGGGCAAAGTTTCCCAAACCTCAAAATGCCTATAAATACAGCCCCCAGCACACCCACAAACCAGTTTAACGAATAGCCAAGAAGTGGGGTAATAAAAAAAACAACCACCAAAAAAAGGGTGGGCCTCATTGACTCTTGCCAATATGAAAGAAATGAATTTATCAAGTAAGTTCTTACATAAATTATGTTTTCTTTCATGTAATTGGCAAGAGTCCATGAGCTAGTGACTTATGGGATAGCAATACCCAAGATGTGGAACTCCACGCAAGAGTCCCTAGAGAGGGAGGGACAAAATAAAAACAGCCATTTTGCTGAAATAAATAAATCCACAACCCAAATATAAGTTTATTCTCAAAAAAGAAAAAGAAAAACTTAAATCATAAGACGAAGAATCAAACTGAAACAGCTGCCTGAAGAACTTTCCTACCAAAAACTGCTTCGAAGAAGCAAATACATCAAAATGGTAGAATTTAGTAAATGTATATATGCAAAGAAGACCAAGTTGCTGCTTTGCAAAACTGATCAACTAAAGCTTCATTCTTAAAAGAACAAGAAGTGGAAACTGATCTAGTAGAATGAGCTATAATTCTCTGAGGAGGGGCTTTACCCGACTACAAATAAGCTTGATGAATCAAAAGCTTTAACCACAATGCCAAAGAAACGGCAGAAGCCTTCTGACCTTTCCTAGAACCAGAAAAGATAACAGACTAGAAGTCTTCCAGAAATCTTTAGTAGCTTCAACATAATATTTCAGAGCTCTCACCACATCCAAAGAATGTAAAGATCTCTCCAAAGAATTTTTAGGATTAGGACACAAAGAAGGGACAACAATTTCTCTATTAATGTTGTTAGAATTCCCAAACTTAGGTAAGAATTTAAATGAAGTCCGCAAAACTGCCTTATCCTGATGAAAAATCAGAAAAGGAGATTCACAAGAGAGTGGATAATTCAGAAACTCTTCTAGTAGAAGAGATAGCAAAAGAAATAACACTTTCCAAGAAAGTAGTTTAATGTCCAAAGAATGCATAGGCTCAAATGGAGGAGCCTGTAAAGCCTTCAAAACCAAAAGACTCCAAGAAGGAGATTGATTTAATGACAGGCTGTATACGAACCAAAGCCTGTACAAAACTATGAATATCAGGAAGTTTAGCAATTTTCCTGTGGAATAAAACAGAAAGAGCAGAGATTTGTCCTTTCAAGGAACTTGCAGACAAACCCTTATCCAAACCATCCTGAAGAAATTCTAGGAATTCTAAAAGAATGTCAGGAGAATTTATGAGAAGAAAACAATGAATATAAGTCTCCCAAACTTGATAATAAATCTTCCTAGAAACAGTTTTACAAGCTTGTAACATAGTATTAATCACTGAGTCAGAGAAACCTCTATGACTAAGCACTAGGTGTTCAATTGCTATACCTTCAAATTTAATGATTTGAGATACTGATGGAAAAAACGGACCTTGAGACAGAAGGTCTGGCCTTAATGGAAGTGACCAAGGTTGGCAACTGGACATCCGAACAAGATCCGCATAGCAAAACCTTTGAGGCCATGCTGGAGCTACCAGAAGCACAAACTATTGCTTCATAATGATTTTGGAGATCACTCTTGGAAGAACTAGAGGCGGGAAAATATAAGCCAGTTGATAACACCAAGGAAGTGTCAACGCATCCACTGCTTCCGCCTGAGGATCCCTGGACCGGTATCTGGGAAGTTTTTTGCTTAGATGAGATGCCATCAGATCTATTTCTGGAAGCCCCCACATCTGAAAAATTTGAGAAAACACATCTGGGTGGAGAGACCATTCTCCCAGATGTAAAGTCTGACGACTGAGATAATCCGCTTCCCAATTGTCTATACCTGGGATACGAACTGCAGAAATTAGACAGGAGCTGGATTCCGCCCAAACAAGTATCCGAGATACTTCTTTCATAGCCTGAGGACTGTGAGTCCCACCCTGATGATTGACACATGCCACAGTTGTGATATTGTCTGTCTGAAAACAAATGAACGGTTCTCCCTTCAACAGAGGCCAAAACTGAAGAGCCCTGAGAATTGCACAATATAGAGTTACAAAATATTGATTGGTAATCTCGCCTCTTGAGATTTCCAAACCCCTTGTGCTGTCAGAGATCCCCAAACAGCTCCCCAACCTGAAAGACTCGCATCTGTTGTGATCACAGTCCAGGTTGGACGAACTAAAGAGGCCCCTTGAATTATACAATGGTGATCTAACCACCAAGTCAGAGAAAGTCGAACATTGGGATTTAAGGTTATTAATTGTGAAATCCTTGTATAATCCCTGCACCATTGGTTCAGCATACAAAGCTGGAGAGGTCTCATATGAAAACGAGCAAAGGGGATCGGGTCCGATGCTGTAGTCATGAGACCTAAAACTTCCATGCACATAGCTACTGAAGGGAATGACTGAGACTGAAGGTTCAGACAGGCTGCAACCAATTTCAAACGTCTCTTGTCTGTTAGAGACAAAGTCATGGACACTGAATCTATCTGGAAACCTAAAAAGGTTACCTTTGTCTGAGGAATCGAAGAACATTTTGGTAAATTGATCCTCCAACCATGTCTTTGAAGAAACAACACTAGTTGATTCGCATGAGATTCTGCAGAACATAAAGACTGAGCGAGTACCAAGGTATCGTCCAAAAAAGGAAACACCGCAATACACCGCTCTCGGATTACAGAGAGTAGGGCACCGAGAACTTTTGAAAAGATTCTTGGAGCTATTGCTAGGCCAAAAGGAAGAGCAACAAATTGGTAATGCTTGTCTAGAAAAGAGAGTCTCAGGAACCGATAGTGATCCGGATGAATATGAATATGAAGATATGCATACTGTAAGTTTATTGTGGACATATAATGCCCTTGCTGAACAAAAGGCAGAATAGTCCTTATAGTCACCATCTTGAAAGTTGGTACTCATACATAACGATACAAAATTTTTAGATCCAAAACTGGTCTGAATGAATTCTCTTTCTTTGGGACAATGAATAGATTTGAATAAAACCCCAGACCCTGTTCCTGAAACGAAACTGGCATGATTACCCCTGATAACTCCAGGTCTGAAAGCCTGAGCCTTTACTGGGTTCGCTGGAATGCGTGAGAGAAAAAAATCTTCTCACAGGTGGTCTTACTGTGAATCTTATTCTGTACCCCTGAGAGACAATACTCTGAATCCAATGATTTTGGACCGAATTGATCCAAACATCTTTGAAAAAAATTTAATCTGCCCCCTACCAGCTGAGCTGGAATGAGGGCCGCACCTTCATGCGGACTTGGGGGATGGCTTTGATCTCTTAAATGGCTTGGATTTATTCCAATTTGAGGAAGGCTTCCAATTGGAAACAGATTCCTTTGGGGAAGGATTAGATTTATGTTCCTTATTATGCCAAAAGGAACGAAAACAGTTAGAAGCTTTAGATTTACCTTTAGGTTCTTTATCCTGAGACAAAAAAAACTCCCTTCCCAACAGTGACAGTTGAAATTATTGAATCCAACTGAGAACCAAATAATTTATTACCTTGGAAAGAAAAAGAAAGCAATCTGGAATTAGAAGTCATATCAGCATTCCAAGATTTGAGCCACAAAGCTCTTCTAGCTAAAATAGCTAAAGACATATATCTAACATCAATTCTGATATCATCAAAAATGGCATCACAAATTAAATCATTAGCATGTTGAATCAACTTAAAGGGACACTCAATCAAAATTAAACTTTCATTATTCAGACAGAGCATGATATTTTAAACTTTCCAATTTACTTCCATTAACAAAATGTGCACAGTCTTTTTATATTTAAACTTTTTGAGTCACCAGCTCCTACTGAGCATGTGCAAGAATAAGTGTGTATGCATTTGTGAATGGCTGATTGCTGTCACATGGTACGTGTATGCATTTGTGATTGGCTGAAGGCTGTCACATGGTACAGGGGGAGTGGAAAAAGAAATAACTTTTAAAATTGTCAGAAAAAAAAATCTACTACTCAATTGAAGTTCAAACTAAGTGCTATTGCATTGTCTTGTTATCTTGCATTTGTTGATTATGCAAATCTACTGTGTTGACTGGTCCTTTAACAATGCTAGACAAATCATGATCTAATACTTGTTGAGCTAATGTTTCCAACCAAAAAGTTGAAGCAGCTGCAACATCAGGTAAAGAAATTGCATGCCTAAGAAGATGACCTGAATATAAATAAGCCTTCCTTAGATAAGATTCAAGTTTCCTATCTAAAGGATCTTTAAAAAGTACTATCTTCCGTAGGAATAGTAGTACGTTTAGCAAGAGTAGAGATAGCCCCATCAACTTTAGGGATCTTTTCCCAAAACTCCAATCTAACTGCTGGCAAAGAACACCATTTTTTAAACATTGAAGAAGGAATAAAATAAGTACCAGGCCTATTTCATTCCTTAGAAATCATATCTGAAATAGCATCAGGAACTGGAAAAACCTCTGGAATAACCACAGGAGGTTTAATAAACAGAATTTAAATGTTTACTAGTTTTAATATCAAGAGGACTAGTTTCCTCCATATCTAATGTAATCAATACTTCTTTTAATAAAGAATGAATATACTCCATTTTAAATAAGAGGATTTGTCAGTGTCAATATCTGAGGCAGGATCTTCAGAATCAGATAGATCCTCATCAGAGAAGGATAAATCAGTATTTTGCCGGTCATTTGAAATTTCATCAACTGAATGAGAAGTTTTAAAAGACCTTTTACGTTTATTAGAAGGCCGAATGGCAGACAAAGCCTTCTGAATAGAATCAGAAATAAATTCTTTAAATTTACAGGTATATCTTGTGCATAAGATGTTGAGGGTACAGCAACAGGTAATGAACTACTACTGATTAATACATTTTCTGCATGTAAAAGTTTATCATGACAACTATTACAAACCACAGCTGGAGGGATAATCACCACAAGTTTACAACAAATGCACTTAGCTTTGGTAGAACTGTTATCAGGCTGAGACAGGATCAGATTGAGACATCTTGCAAATGTAAAAGAAAAAACACATAAAGCAAAATGATCAATTTTATTATATGGCAGTTTAAGGAATGGGAAAAAATTCAAACAGAATTGTCCTCTGACATAGAAAAAAAGGTAAGAGGCAAATAGGAATGGGGTCTTAAATAATAAAAATATTTGGCGCCAAGTTTGACACAATCTAAAAGGAAAATATTTTTTGGCGCCAAAAACGTCCGAAAACAACACTCGCGTCATAGATACAACCTTGTGAAGGACTCGGCGTCAACTAAGATGCCGGAATTGACAAATTTGCGTCAACAAACGCAACTTCGCGCCAAAAAATCTTGCGTCAAGAATGACGCAATAAACTTTGGCATTTTGCGCCCTCGCAAGCCTACGTCTGCCCGCTAATTTAAAAGACAGTCAATTTGAAAGAGTGACTATACCCCAGGTAAGAAATACATTTTCATAAAAAAACATTTCCCAGATATGAAACTGACAGTCTGCAAAAAGGAAATATACTGAAAACCTGAATCATGGCAAATATAAGTACAATACATATATTTAGAACTTTATATAAATACATAAAGTGCCAAACCATAGCTGAGAGTGTCTTAAGTAATGAAAACATACATAAAAAAAGACACCCATCCACATATAGCAGATAGCCAAACCAGTACTGAAACGGTTATCATTAGAGGTAATGGAATATGAGAGTATATCGTCGATCTGAAAAGGGAGGTAGGAGATGAATCTCTACGAACGATAACAGAGAACCTATGAAATAGATCCCTGTGAGGAAAACCATTGCATTCAATAGGTGATACTCCCTTCACATCCCTCTGACATTCACTGTACTCCGAGAGGAATCTGGTTTAAAAAATGCTGAGAAGCGCATATCAACGTAGAAATCTTAGCACAAACTTACTTCACCACCTCCATAGGAGGCAACGTTTGTAAAACTGAATTGTGAGTGTAGTGAGGGGTTAGGGGTTATAGTCATTTTGAGGTTTGGGAAACTATGCCCCTCCTGGTAGGATTGCATATCCCATATGTCACTAGCTCATGGCCTCTTGCCAATTACATGAAAGAAAAGGATATTTATGCTTACCTGATAAATTGATTTCTTCTAAGATACGACGAGTCCATGGATTTAATCCTTACTTGTGGGATATTATCCTCCTGCTAACAGGAAGTGGCAAAGAGCACCACAGCAGAGCTGTATATATAGCTCCTCCCTTCCCTTCCACCCCCAGTCATTCGACCGAAGGTTATAGAAAGAGAAAGGAAAAGCTAAAAGGTGCAGAGGTGACTGAAGTTGTAAATAATAAAAAAAACTATAATCTGTCTTAAAGTGACAGGGAGGGCCATGGACTCGTCGTATCGTAGAAGAAATCAATTTATCAGGTAAGCAAAAATTTCCTTTTCTTCTACAAGATACGACGAGTCCACGGATTTCATCCTTACTTGTGGGATACAATAGCAAAGCAACAGGACACGGATAAAAGGGAGGGACAAGACAGAGACCTAAACGGAAGGCACCACTGCTTGAAGAACTTTCCTCCCAAAAACAGCCTCAGAAGAAGAAAAAGTATCAAATTTGGAAAATTTGGAAAAAGTATGAAGGGACGACCAAGTCGCAGCCTTAAAAATCTGTTCCACATATGCATCGTTTTTTAAAAGCCCATGTGGAAGCCACAGCCCTAGTAGAATGAGCCATAATTCTTTCAGGAGGCTGCTGTCCAGCAGTCTCATATTCCAGGCGAACAATACTTCTCAGCCATAAAGAGAGGTAGCCGTAGCTTTCTGACCCCTACGCTTTCCAGAATAAACGATGAATAATGAAGATGATTGACGGAAATCCTTA
The DNA here is from genome assembly GCF_027579735.1 of Bombina bombina. Lineage (NCBI taxonomy): Eukaryota > Metazoa > Chordata > Amphibia > Anura > Bombinatoridae > Bombina > Bombina bombina. The sequence continues at coordinate 460,398,947 of NC_069504.1, read as the reverse complement.
GTTGCCTGTAAGTAAAACGTTAAGGCACGGACCACGTCCAAATTATGCAACATACGCTCCTTCTTAAAGGAAGGATTAGGACACAAGGAAGGCACAACAATTTCCTGATTAATATTTTTATTCGAAACAACCTTAGGAAGAAATCCAGGTTTGGTACGTAAAACCACCTTATCAGAATGAAAAATGAGATAAGGCGAATCACACTAACACTGAAAGCTCAGAAACTCTTCGAGCAGAAGAAATGGCAACCAAAAACAGAACTTTCTAAGATAACAGTTTCATATCATTGGAATGTATAGGTTCAAACTGAACCCCTTGAAGAACAGGAAGAACTAAATTCAAACTCCAGAGAGGAGTAATAGGTCTAAATACAGGCTTAATTCTAGATAGAGCCTGACAAAAAGATTTAACATCTGGCACATCTGCCAAACATTTGTGAAAAAAAATAGACAAAGCAGAAATTTGTCCCTTTAAGGAACTTGCTGATAACCCTTTCTCCAATCCTTCTTGGAGAAAAGACAGAATCCTAGGAATCCTAACTTTACTCCATGAGTAACCCTTGGATTCACACCAATAAAGATATTTACGCCAGATCTTATGATAGATTGTTCTAGTGACAGGCTTTCTAGCCTGTATCAAAGTATTGATGACCGAATCAGAGAATCCTCGCTTCGATAAAATCAAGTGTTCAATCTCCACGCAGTCAGCTGCAGAGAAATTAGATTTGGATGTTGGAAAGGACCTTGAATGAGAAGGTCCTGTCTCAAAGGAAGTTTCCACGGTGGCAGAGAGAGCATGTCCACTAGATCCGCATTCCAAGTCCTACATGGCCACGCAGGCACTATCAGGATTACTGAAGCTCTCTCCTGTTTGATTCGAGCAATCATTCGTGGAAGGAGAGGAAACTGTTGAAACACATAAGCTAGGCTGAACGACCAAAGCACTGCCAAGGCATCTATCAGTTCGGCCTGAGGATCCCTCCACCTGGATCCGTATCTTGGAAGTTTGGCATTCTGTCAAGATGCCATCAGATCCAATTCCGGTCTGCCCCATTGGAGAATAAGTGAGGCAAACGCCTCCGGGTGGAGTTCCCACTCCCCCGGATGAAAGGTCTGTAGACTTAGAAAATCCGCTTCCCAGTTCTCTACTCCTGGGATGTAAATTGCCGACAGATAACAAGAGTGAGCCTCCGCCCATCGAATTATCTTGGATACTTCTATAATAGCTAAGGAACTCCTTGTTCCCCCCTGATGATTGATATATGCCACAGTCGTGATGTTGTCCGACTGGAATTTTATGAATTTGTTCAAAGTTAACTGAGGCCATGCCTGAAGCACATTGAATATTGCTCTCAGTTCCAGAATATTGATTGGAAGTAGAGACTCCACCTGAGTCCAAACACCCTGAGCCTTCAGGGAATCCCAGACTGCACCCCAGCCCAGAAGGCTGGCGTCGGTTGTCACTATCACCCACGAGGGTCTGCGGAAACAAGTCCCCTGGGACAGATGATCTGGCGACAACCACCAAAGAAGAGAGTCTCTGGTCTCCTGATCTAGATTTATCCGAGGAGATAAATCGGCATAAACCCCATTCCACTGACCGAGCATGCACAGCTGCAGTGGTCTGAGATGAAAGCGAGCAAACGGAATGATATCCATTGCCGCTACCATTAACCCAATTACCTTCATACACTGAGCCACTGATGGCAGAGGAATGGACTGAAGTGTTCGGCAAGAATTTAGAATCTTTGATTTCCTGACCTCCGTCAGTAATATTTTCATGTCTACCGAGTCTATCAGAGTTCCCAAGAAGGAAACCCTTGTCTATGGAACTAGTGAACTCTTCTCTATGTTCACCTTCCAACCGTGAGTTCTCAGGAAAGACAACACTGTGTCCGTGTGAGATTTTGTCAGTTGATAAGTTGACGCCTGGATAAAAATATCGTCCAGATAAGGCGCCACTGCTATGCCTCGCGGTCTGAGAACCGCCAGAAACGACACTAGAACCTTTGTGAAGATTCTGGGTGCTGTGGCGAACCCGAAGGGAAGAGCCACAAACGGATAATGTTTGTTCAGGAAGGCAAACCTTAGAAACTGATGATGATCCTTGTGAATAGGAATATGAAAGTAGGCATCCTTCAAATCCATGGTAGTCATATATTGACCCTCCTGGATCATTGGTAAGATTGTTCATATAGTCTCCATCTTGAACGATGGGACTCTGAGAAACTCTATTAGACACTTGAGATCTAAAATGGGTCTGAAAGTTCCCTCTTTTTTGGGAACCATGAAAAGATTTGAGGAAAACCCCTGTCCCTGTTCCGGTTTTGGAACGGGACAAATTACTCCCATGGTATAGAGGTCTTTTACACAGCGTAAGAACGCCTCTCTTTATCTGGTCTACAGATAATCTTGAAAGATGAAATCTCCCTCTTGGGAGAAAGTCCTTGAATTCCAGTTGATACCCGTGGGTCACGATTTCCAGCACCCAGGGGTCCTGAACATCTCTTGCCCAAGCATGAGCAAAGAAAGAATGTCTGCCCCCCACTAGATCCGGTCCCGGATCGGGGGCCGCCCCTTCATGCTGTCTTGGTAGCAGCAGGGGGCTTCTTGGATTGTTTACCTTTATTCCAAGTCTGGTTGGGTCTCCAGACTGACTTAGATTGGGCAAAATTCCCTTCTTGCTTTGTGGAGGAAGAGGAAGCAGCGGGTCCTCCTTTATAGTTCCGAAAGGAGCGAAAATTATTTTGTTTACCCCTCATCTTAACAGACTTATGCTGAGGTAGGGCATGGCCTTCAATTCAGGCCCGAAAAGGGTCTTCCCTTTAAAGGGAATAGCTAAAAGCTTAGTTTTTGAAGACACGTCAGCAGACCAAGATTTGAGCCATAACGCTCTACGCGCTAGAATAGCAAATCCTGCATTTTTCCCGCTAATTTAGCAATTTGTAATGAAAGAATAAGCTAGTTTCAGAGCCTTAATTCTATCCAAAATGTCATCTAACGGAGTCTCAACCTTCAGATACTCTTCCAGAGCCTCAAACCAAAAAGCTGCTGCAGTAGTTACTGGAACAATGTAGGCCATAGGTTGTAAAAGAAAACCCTGATTAATAAATAATTTCTTTAGAAGACCCTCTAATTTTTTATCCATAGGGTCTTTGAAAGCACAACTGTCCTCGATAGGTATAGTTGTACGCTTAGCCAGGGTAGATATAGCTCCCTCTACCTTAGGAACCGTTTGCCACGAGTCCTGAATGGTGTCTGATATGGGAAACATTTTCTTAAAATTAGGAGGGGGAGAAAACAGTATACCTGGTCTATCCCATTCCTTTTTTATAATTTCCGAAATTCTTTTAGGAACCGGAAAAACATCAGTGTAAGTAGGCACCTCTAGATATTTGTCCATCTTACACAATTTTTCTGGTGGTATCACAATAGGGTCACAATCATCCAGAGTCACTAAAACCTCCCGAAGTAACAGGTGGAGGTGTTCAAGCTTAAATTTAAAGGATGTAACGTCCGAATCTGTCTGAGGTAACACATTCACATCTGAAAGTTCTCCCTCAGACTGCAATTCCCTGACCCCCAACTCAGAACACTGTGAGGGTACATCGGAAATAGCCAAAGCATCAGAGGATTCAGTATTCACATTAATACCTGACCTACTGTGTTTACCCTGTAACACTGGTAATTTAGATAATACCTCTGTAAAGGTAGTTGACATAACTGCAGCCATCTCCTGCAGAGTAAAGGAATTAGACGCACTAGGAGGTACTTGGCGTCGCTTGTGTGGGCGTTAAAGGTTGTGACACTTGGGGACAATTGGATGGCATATCCTGATTCTCTTCAGACTGAGAATCATGCTTAGGCACACTTTCTTGACCTAAAATATGGTCTTTACAATGTAAGGCCCATTCAGTACAAGAGGTACACAATGTAAGAGGGGGTTCCACAATAGCTTCTAAACACATGGAACAATGAGATCCCTCAATGTCAGACATGTTGAACAGACTAGTAATAACCACAGAAGTCGTTTAAACACTTTATTTATTGCTTTAAATACATTTTTGAAAAACGTGTACTGCGCCTTTAGGAAATAAAAAGTGAACAATTTTTCCAAAACTGCTAAAATAACGTTAATTTGTCTCAAAAATGAACTTAAACTTATTGTTTGTTCCAAAAATTACTGCACCCCAGGAGTAAGGGGAGAAGTAAAGCTCTAACGTTAACTTAGATCAGAAAAATGTCAGTTGACACAAAAATACCCCCTGCACCGGAGTTACTGCTGGCTGCTTCTCAGTCAGAAGGAAGTGCGCATCTGAGCACGCGAAAACAAGCCCCGCCCCTTATGGCCGATGCCGGAGTAGGCCTAAAAACAACCACATGGTGAAGCAGTTGTTCACACAAAGCTAAGTGGAACAATAAATACCCCAAACACATCCCAGTAATCATATTGGATATCTGATGAAAATAAAAAACTCCAACCGTTTTTTGCCTCTCCCAGAGTGTCATATAATGCCCTTATAATGTCAACTTAGAAAAATAAAAACAAGGGACTCCAGTAACACCCCTCTGTATAACAGGTCTACTGCTCACCCCATTCCCTTACAGGGAAATAAATGACAGCCAGTTCTGATATATCAAGTCTCCTCAAAAAAAAAGGGCTGCACATACCTTAATGCTGCTTGTAGCATGAAACCGTTCTCCACACTGAAGATGTCTCTTGTGTTACCTTCAGAAGTCTTGTGGGAACCAACGTGGATCTTAGTTACAACTGCTAAGATCATCAACCTCAGGGCAGAAATCTTCTTCCATAACCCCCTGAGGAAAATAGTAGACACCGGTACCATTTAAAATAAAAAACTTCTTAATTGAAGAAACTAAAACAAACACCTCACTTTACATCTTCCTAGTATAACACAGGCAAAGAGAATGACTGGGGGTGGAGGGGAAGGGAGGAGCTATATATACAGCTCTGCAGTGGTGCTCTTTGCCACTTCATGTTATCAGGAGGATAATATCCCACAAGTAAGGATGAAATCAGTGGACTCGTCGTATCTTGTAGAAGAAAAGATCCTAGATACAATTTAAGAACGCCTCTCTCTTTATCTGGTCTACAGATAATCTTGAGAGAAGAAACGTGCCTCTGGGAGGAAACGTCTTGAATTCTCTCTTGTACCCCTGAGATACAATTTCCACAGCCCACAGGTCTGGGACATCTTGTATCCAAGCCTGAGCAAATTGAGAAAGCCTGCCCTCTACTAGATACGTTCCTGGATCGGGGGCCGACCCTTCATGCTGACTTGGAGTCAGCTGCAGGTTTCTTAGACTTCCCCTTGTTCCAAGACTGACCAGACTTCCAGGAAGACTTGGATAGTTTCTACTATTTTACCTGTGTATGGCCAGGAAGCAGGAAAGATGGAGTGGATAACATTTAGTTCTTGGTTAGATAAGTGGTGCAGGGAACGAGGATTTGGTTTTATTGGCAATTATAGCTCTGTTTGGCAAGATACTAGGTTATTTATGAGAGATGGTTTGCATTTGGATGTTAAAGGAACAGAGTATCTGTGAGAGGAGTTCAAATGCTTTATTAGAAATCATTTAAATTAATAAAGGTGGGTAGCATTAATATATCCACCTGCCCCCCACAGCATGCCAAAACTGTTAGTCCAATTAACATTTCTAGATATTCTAGTAGAAAAATTTGTTGTGCAATGAGCACAAATGCTCGCAGCTTAGGAAATAAATTACCTGAACTCATTTCAATAATGACTAGGGACAACTTGGATTTAGTAGCTATAACAGACACATGGTACAATGATTTGCATGACTGGGACATAGTCATACCTGGATACAGGTTATTTAAAAAGAACAGAGTAGGAAAGAAAGGTGGAGGAGTTGCTCTGTATGTAAATTAAAATATAAAGGTTACTGAAATTGTAGGAACAAATGATGAGGTGGAAAGTATTTGGGTGACTTTGGAAATTGGAGATAAAAATGTGTTTAGAATAGGGGTTGTATAAAGGCCTCCATTGCAGGATGAAAAACAGAATTTATGTTTACCTGATAAATTTCTTTCTCCTACGGTGTGTCCGGGCCACGGCTTCATCCTTACTTGTGGGATATTCTCTTCCCCTACAGGAAATGGCAAAGAGAGCACACAGCAAAAGCTGTCCATATAGCCCCCCCTCTGGCTCCGCCCCCCAGTCATACGACCGACGGTTAGGAGAATAAGGAGAAACTATAAGGTGCCGTGGTGACTGTAGTGTACAGAAATAAAAATTTTAAACCTGACTAAAAGCCAGGGCGGGCCGTGGACCGGACACACTGTAGGAGAAAGAAATTTATCAGGTAAACATAAATTCTGTTTTCTCCTACATTGGTGTGTCCGGTCCACGGCTTCATCCTTACTTGTGGGAACCAATACCAAAGCTTTAGGACACGGATGAAGGGAGGGAACAAGTCAGGTAACCTAAATGGAAGGCACCACAGCTTGCAAAACCTTTCTCCCAAAAACAGCCTCCGAAGAAGCATAAGTATCGAATTTGTAAAATTTGGCAAAAGTATGCAGAGAAGACCAAGTCGCTGCCTTACAGATCTGTTCAACAGAAGCCTCGTTCTTGAAGGCCCATGTGGAAGCCACAGCTCTAGTAGAGTGAGCTGTAATTCGTTCAGGAGGCTGCCGTCCGGCAGTCTCATAAGCCAATCGGATGATGCTTTTCAGCCAAAAGGAAAGAGGTAGCAGTAGCTTTCTGCCCTCTCCTCTTACCGGAATAAACGACAAACAAGGATGATGTCTGTCTGAAATCCTTTCTTGCTTCTAAATAGAATTTTAAAGCACGGACCACATCTAGGTTGTGTAACAAACGTTCCTTCTTCGAAACTGGATTCGGACACAGAGAAGGAACAACTATTTCCTGGTTAATATTCCTGTTGGAAACCACTTTTGGAAGAAAACCAGGCTTGGTACGTAAAATTACCTTATCTGTATGGAATACCAGATAGGGTGAAGTACACTGCAAAGCAGACATTTCAGAAACTCTTCTAGCAGAAGAAATAGCAACCAAAAACAGAACTTTCCAAGATAGTAACTTAATATCTATGGAATGTAAGGGTTCAAACGTAACCCCTTGAAGAACTGAAAGAACTAAGTTTAGACTCCATGGAGGAGTCATAGGTCTGTAGACAGGCATGATTCTGACTAACGCCTGTACAAACGCCTGTACATCTGGCACGGCTGCCAGACGTTTGTGCAACAAAACAGACAGAGCAGATATCTGTCCTTTTAGAGAACTAGCTGACAAACCCTTATCCAAACCCTCTTGGAGAAAGGAAAGTATCCTAGGAATCTTAATTTTACTCCAAGAAAATCCCTTGGATTCACACCAACGGATATATTTTTGCCATATCTTATGGTAAATTTTCCTAGTCACAGGTTTTCTGGCCTGAACCAGAGTATCTATAACCGAATCTGAAAACCCACGCTTAGATAGAATCAAGCGTTCAATTTCCAAGCAGTCAGTTGCAGAGAGACTAGATTTGGATGTTCGAATGGACCTTGTACTAGAAGGTCCTGCCTCAAAGGTAGCTTCCATGGTGGAGCCGATGACATATTCACCAGGTCTGCATACCAAGTCCTGCGTGGCCATGCAGGAGCTATTAGGATCACCGAGGCCTTCTCATGTTTGATCCTGGCTACAAGCCTGGGAAGGAGAGGGAACGGTGGAAACACATAAGCTAGATTGAACGACCAAGGCGCCACCAATGCATCCACTAGTGTCGCCTTGGGATCCCTGGATCTGGACCCGTAGCTAGGAACCTTGGAGTTCTGACGAGACGCCATCAGATCCATATCTGGAGTGCCCCATAGTTGAATGAACTGGGCAAAGACCTCCGGGTGAAGTTCCCACTCCCCCGGATGGAAAGTCTGCCGACTCAAATAATCCGCCTCCCAGTTGTCTACTCCTGGGATGTGAATTGCAGATAGATAGCAGGAGTGATCCTCCGCCCATTTGATGATCTTGGATACCTCTCTCATCGCCAAGGAACTCTTTGTTCCCCCCTGATGATTGATGTACGCTACAGTCGTCATGTTGTCCGACTGAAATCTTATGAATCTGGCCTTCGCTAGTTGAGGCCAAGCCAGGAGCGCATTGAATATCGCTCTCAGTTCCAAAATGTTTATCGGGAGAAGAGACTCTTCCCGAGACCATAGACCCTGAGCTTTCAGGGAGTCCCAGACCGCGCCCCAGCCTAAGAGACTGGCGTCGGTCGTGACAATGACCCACTCTGGTCTGCGGAAACTCATTCCCTGAGACAGGTGATCCGGAGTCAACCACCAGAGGAGTGAGTCTCTGGTTACCTGGTCTACTTGAATCTGGGGAGACAAGTCTGCATAAACCCCATTCCACTGTTTGAGCATGCACAGTTGCAATGGTCTTAAATGAATTCGAGCAAAAGGAACCACGTCCATTGCTGCAACCATTAGTCCAATTACCACCATGCACTGAGCTATGGAAGGCTGAGGAATAGATAGAAGAACTCGACAAGCGTTTAGAAGCTTTAACTTTCTGACCTCTGTCAGAAAAATCTTCATTTCCACAGAATCTATTATTGTTCCCAGAAAAGGAACCCTTGTGGACGAGGACAGGGAACTCTTTTCTATGTTCACCTTCCACCCGTGAGACCTGAGAAAGGCTAAAACAATGTCTGTATGAGCCCTTGCTTTGGAAAGGGACGACGCTTGGATTAGAATGTCGTCTAGGTATGGTGCTACAGCAATGCCCTTCGGCCTTAGGACCGCTAGAAGGGACCCAAGCACCTTTGTGAAAATTCTGGGAGCAGTGGCTAAACCAAATGGAAGAGCCACGAACTGGTAATGTTTGTCCAGAAAGGCGAACCTCAGGAACTGATGATGATCTTTGTGGATAGGAATATGCAGGTACGCATCCTTTAAGTCCACGGTAGTCATATATTGACCCTCCTGGATTGTTGGTAAAATCGTCCGAATGGTTTCCATTTTGAATGATGGAACTCTGAGGAATTTGTTTAGAATTTTTAAATCCAGAATTGGCCTGAAAGTTCCCTCTTTTTTGGGAACTACAAACAGGTTTGAGTAAAAACCCAGACCTTGTTCCGATGTTGGAACTGGGTGTATCACTCCCATCTTTAATAGGTCTCCTACGCAATGTAAGAATGCCTGTCTCTTTATCTGGTCTGAAGATAAGCGAGACATGTGGAACCTTCCCTTGGAGGAAGTTCCTTGAACTCTAGAAGATATCCCTGAGAGACTATTTCTAGTGCCCAGGGATCCGGAACATCTCTTGCCCAAGCCTGAGCAAAGAGAGAAAGTCTGCCCCCCTACTAGATCCGGTCCCGGATCGGGGGCTACCCTTTCATGCTATCTTGGTAGCAGCAGCAGGCTTCTTGGCCTGTTTACCCTTGTTCCAGCCTTGCAATGGTTTCCATGCTGGTTTAGGCTGGGAAGCGTTACCCTCTTGTCTAGAGGCTGCAGAGTTAGAAGCCGGTCCGTTCCTGAAATTGCGAAAGGAATGAAAATTAGACTTGTTCTTAGCCTTGAAAGGCCTATCCTGTGGGAGGGCATGGCCCTTTCCCCCAGTGATGTCTGAAATAATCTCCTTCAATTCTGGCCCGAAAAGGGTCTTACCTTTGAAAGGAATATTAAGCAATTTTGTTTTGGACGACACATCCGCCGACCAAGATTTTAGCCAAAGCGCCCTGCGCGCCACTATTGCAAAGCCTGAGTTTTCGCCGCTAATTTTGCTAATTGAAAAGCGGCATCCAAAATAAAGGAATTAGCCAACTTTAGTGCGTGAATTCTGTCCATGACTTCATCATATGGAGTCTCCTTTTGGAGCGAATTTTCTAGTTCCTCGAACCAAAAAGAAGCCGCCGTGGTGACAGGAATAATGCACGAAATTGGTTGAAGAAGGAAACCTTGCTGAACAAAAATCTTTTTAAGCAATCCTTCCAATTTTTTATCCATAGGATCTTTGAAAGCGCAACTGTCCTCTATAGGAATAGTTGTGCGCTTGGCTAGCGTTGAAACTGCCCCCTCTACCTTAGGGACCGTTTGCCATGCGTCCCTTCTGGGGTCGACAATGGGGAACATTTTCTTAAATATAGGAGGTGGAACAAAAGGTACACCTGGCTTCTCCCACTCCTTAGTCACAATGTCCGCCACCCTCTTGGGTATCGGAAAAACATAATTTATGTAAGAACTTACCTGATAAATTCATTTCTTTCATATTAGCAAGAGTCCATGAGCTAGTGACGTATGGGATATACATTCCTACCAGGAGGGGCAAACTTTCCCAAACCTCAAAATGCCTATAAATACACCCCTCACCACACCCACAAATCAGTTTAACGAATAGCCAAGAAGTGGGGTGATAAGAAAAAAGTGCAAAAGCATAAAAAATAAGGAATTGGAATAATTGTGCTTTATACAAAAAAATCATAACCACCACAAAAAGGGTGGGCCTCATGGACTCTTGCTAATATGAAAGAAATGAATTTATCAGGTAAGTTCTTACATAAATTATGTTTTCTTTCATGTAATTAGCAAGAGTCCATGAGCTAGTGACGTATGGGATAATAAATACCCAAGATGTGGAACTTCCACGCAAGAGTCACTAGAGAGGGAGGGATAAAATAAAGACAGCCAATTCCGCTGAAAAAATAATCCACACCCCAAAATAAAGTTTAAATCTTATAATGAAAAAAACCTGAAATTATAAGCAGAAGAATCAAACTGAAACAGCTGCCTGAAGTACTTTCTACCAAAAACTGCTTCAGCAGAAGAAAACACATCAAAATGGTAGAATTTAGTAAAAGTATGCAAAGAAGACCAAGTGGCTGCTTTGCAAATCTGATCAACCGAAGCTTCATTCTTAAACGCCCAGGAAGTAGAAACTGACCTAGTAGAATGAGCTGTAATCCTTTGAGGCGGAGTTTTACCCGACTCGACATAAGCATGATGAATCCAAGATTTTAACCAAGATGCCAAAGAAATGGCAGAGGCCTTCTGACCTTTCCTGGAACCGGAAAAGATAACAAATAGACTAGAAGTCTTTCGGAAATCTTTAGTAGCTTCAACATAATATTTCAAAGCTCTAACTACATCCAAAGAATGCAACGATCTTTCCTTAGAATTCTTAGGATTAGGACACAATGAAGGAACCACAATTTCTCTACTAATGTTGTTAGAGTTCACAACTTTAGGTAAAAATTTAAATGAAGTTCGCAACACCGCCTTATCCTGATGAAAAATCAGAAAAGGAGATTCACAAGAAAGAGCAGATAACTCTGAAACTCTTCTAGCAGAAGAGATGGCCAAAAGGAACAGGACTTTCCAAGAAAACATAATTTATGTAAGAACTTACCTGATAAATTCATTTCTTTCATATTAACAAGAGTCCATGAGCTAGTGACGTATGGGATATACATTCCTACCAGGAGGGGCAAAGTTTCCCAAACCTTAAAATGCCTATAAATACACCCCTCACCACACCCACAAATCAGTTTAACGAATAGCCAAGAAGTGGGGTGATAAGAAAAAAAGTGCGAAGCATATAAAATAAGGAATTGGAATAATTGTGCTTTATACAAAAAAATCATAACCACCACAAAAAAGGGTGGGCCTCATGGACTCTTGTTAATATGAAAGAAATGAATTTATCAGGTAAGTTCTTACATAAATTACGTTTTCTTTCATGTAATTAACAAGAGTCCATGAGCTAGTGACGTATGGGATAATGACTACCCAAGATGTGGATCTTTCCACACAAGAGTCACTAGAGAGGGAGGGATAAAATAAAGACAGCCAATTCCTGCTGAAAAAAATCCACACCCAAAATAAAGTTTAACAAAAACATAAGCAGAAGATTCAAACTGAAACCGCTGCCTGAAGAACTTTTCTACCAAAAACTGCTTCAGAAGAAGAAAATACATCAAAATGGTAGAATTTAGTAAAAGTATGCAAAGAGGACCAAGATGCTGCTTTGCAGATCTGGTCAACCGAAGCTTCATTCCTAAACGCCCAGGAAGTAGATACTGACCTAGTAGAATGAGCTGTAATTCTTTGAGGCGGAATTTTACCCGACTCAACATAGGCAAGATGAATTAAAGATTTCAACCAAGATGCCAAAGAAATGGCAGAAGCTTTCTGGCCTTTTCTAGAACCGGAAAAGATAACAAATAGACTAGAAGTCTTACGGAAAGATTTCGTAGCTTCAACATAATATTTCAAAGCTCTAACAACATCCAAAGAATGCAATGATTTCTCCTTAGAATTCTTAGGATTAGGACATCATGAAGGAACCACAATTTTAATTGATATATCTTCGTGTAATCCCTGCACCATTGCTTCAGCATACAGAGCTGAAGAGGTCGCATGTGAAAACGAGCAAAGGGGATCGCGTCCGATGCAGCAGTCATAAGACCTAGAATTTCCATGCATAAGGCTACCGAAGGGAATGATTGAGACTGAAGGTTTCGACAGGCTGTAATCAATTTTAGACGTCTCTTGTCTGTTAAAGACAAAGTCATGGACACTGAATCTATCTGGAAACCCAGAAAGGTTACCCTTGTTTGAGGAATCAAAGAACTTTTTGGTAAATTGATCCTCCAACCATGATCTTGAAGAAACAACACAAGTCGATTCGTATGAGACTCTGCTAAATGTAAAGACGGAGCAAGTACCAAGATATCGTCCAAATAAGGAAATACCACAATACCCTGTTCTCTGATTACAGACAGAAGGGCACCGAGAATCTTTGTGAAAATTCTTGGAGCTGTAGCAAGGCCAAACGGTAGAGCCACAAATTGGTAATGCTTGTCTAGAAAAGAGAATCTCAGGAACTGATAATGATCTGGATGAATCGGAATATGCAGATATGCATCCTGTAAATCTATTGTGGACATATAATTCCCTTGCTGAACAAAAGGCAATATAGTCCTTACAGTTACCATCTTGAACGTTGGTATCCTTACATAACGATTCAATAATTTTAGATCCAGAACTGGTCTGAAGGAATTCTCCTTCTTTGGTACAATGAAGAGATTTGAATAAAACCCCATCCCCTGTTCCGGAACTGGAACTGGCATAATTACTCCAGCCAACTCTAGATCTGAAACACAATTCAGAAATGCTTGAGCTTTCACTGGATTTACTGAGACATGGGAAAGAAAAAATCTCTTTGCAGGAGGTCTCATCTTGAAACCAATTCTGTACCCTTCTGAAACAATGTTCTGAATCCAAAGATTGTGAACAGAATTGATCCAAATTTCTTTGAAAAAACGTAACCTGCCCCCTACCAGCTGAACTGGAATGAGGGCCGTACCTTCATGTGAACTTAGAAGCAGGCTTTGCCTTTCTGGCAGGCTTGGATTTATTCCAGACTGGAGATGGTTTCCAAACTGAAACTGCTCCTGAGGACGAAGGATCAGGCCTTTGTTCTTTGTTGAAACGAAAGGAACGAAAACGATTGTTAGCCCTGTTTTTACCTTTAGACTTTTTATCCTGTGGTAAAAAAGTTCCTTTCCCACCAGTAACAGTTGAAATAATAGAATCCAACTGAGAACCAAATAATTTGTTTCCCTGGAAAGAAATGGAAAGTAGAGTTGATTTAGAAGCCACATCAGCATTCCAAGTCTTAAGCCATAAAGCTCTTCTGGCTAAGATAGCCAGAGACATAAATCTAACATCAACTCTAATAATATCAAAAAATGGCATCACAGATGAAATTATTAGCATGCTGGAGAAGAATAATAATATCATGAGAATCACGATTTGTTACTTGTTGCGCTAGAGTTTCCAACCAAAAAGTTGAAGCTGCAGCAACATCAGCCAATGATATAGCAGGTATAAGAAGATTACCGGAACATAGATAAGCTTTCCTTAGAAAAGATTCAATTTTTCTATCTAAAGGATCCTTAAACGAGGTACCATCTGACGTAGGAATGGTAGTACGTTTAGCAAGGGTAGAAATAGCCCCATCAACTTTAGGGATTTTGTCCCAAAATTCTAACCTGTCAGGCGGAACAGGATATAATTTCTTAAAACGTTTAGTAGGAGTAAATGAATTACCCAATTTATCCCATTCCTTAGCAATTACTGCAGAAATAGCATTAGGAACAGGAAAGACTTCTGGAATAACCGCAGGAGCTTTAAAAACCTTATCCAAACGTATAGAATTAGTATCAAGAGGACTAGAATCCTCTATTTCTAAAGCAATTAGTACTTCTTTAAGTAAAGAGCGAATAAATTCCATCTTAAATAAATATGAAGATTTATCAGCATCAATCTCTGAGACAGAATCCTCTGAACCAGAAGAGTCCAAAGAATCAGAATGATGGTGTTCATTTAAAAATTCATCTGTAGAGAGAGAAGATTTAAAAGACTTTTTACGTTTACTAGAAGGAGAAATAACAGACAAAGCCTTCTTTATGGATTCAGAAACAAAATCTCTTATGTTATCAGGAACATTCTGCACCTTAGATGTCGAGGGAACTGCAACAGGCAATGGTACATCACTAAAGGAAATATTATCTGCTTTAACAAGTTTGTCATGACAATTATTACAAACAACAGCTGGAGGAATAGCTACCAAAAGTTTACAGCAGATACACTTAGCTTTGGTAGATCCAGCAGGCAGAGGTTTTCCTGTAGTATCTTCTGGCTCAGATGCAACGTGAGACATCTTGCAATATGTAAGAGAAAAAACAACATATAAAGCAAAATAGATCAAATTCCTTATAAGACAGTTTCAGGAATGGGAAAAAAAATGCCAAACATCAAGCTTCTAGCAACCAGAAGCAAATGAAAAATGAGACTGAAATAATGTGGAGACAAAAGCGACGCCCATATTTTTTAGCGCCAAATAAGACGCCCACATTATTTGGCGCCTAAAATGACGCCACATCCGGAACGCCGACATTTTTGGCGCAAAATAACGTCAAAAATGACGCAACTTCCGGCGACACGTATGACGCCGGAAACGGAAAAGAATTTTTGCGCCAAAAAAGTCCGCGCCAAGAATGACGCAATAAAATGAAGCATTTTCAGCCCCCGCGAGCCTAACAGCCCACAGGGAAAAAAGTCAAATTTTTGAGGTAAGAAAAATATGATAATTTAAAGCATAATCCCAAATATGAAACTGACTGTCTGGAAATAAGGAAAGTTGAACATTCTGAGTCAAGGCAAATAAATGTTTGAATACATATATTTAGAACTTTATAAATAAAGTGCCCAACCATAGCTTAGAGTGTCACAGAAAATAAGACTTACTTACCCCAGGACACTCATCTACATGTTTGTAGAAAGCCAAACCAGTACTGAAACGAGAATCAGTAGAGGAAATGGTAAATATAAGAGTATATCGTCGATCTGAAAAGGGAGGTAAGAGATGAATCTCTACGACCGATAACAGAGAACCTTATGAAATAGACCCCGTAGAAGGAGATCACTGCATTCAATAGGCAATACTCTCCACACATCCCTCTGACATTCACTGCACGCTGAGAGGAAAACCGGGCTCCAACTTGCTGCGGAGCGCATATCAACGTAGAATCTAGCACAAACTTACTTCACCACCTCCCTTGGAGGCAAAGTTTGTAAAAACTGATTTGTGGGTGTGGTGAGGGGTGTATTTATAGGCATTTTAAGGTTTGGGAAACTTTGCCCCTCCTGGTAGGAATGTATATCCCATACGTCACTAGCTCATGGACTCTTGTTAATTACATGAAAGAAACATAATTTATGTAAGAACTTACCTGATAAATTCATTTCTTTCATATTAACAAGAGTCCATGAGCTAGTGACGTATGGGATATACATTCCTACCAGGAGGGGCAAAGTTTCCCAAACCTTAAAATGCCTATAAATACACCCCTCACCACACCCACAAATCAGTTTAACGAATAGCCAAGAAGTGGGGTGATAAGAAAAAAAGTGCGAAGCATATAAAATAAGGAATTGGAATAATTGTGCTTTATACAAAAAAATCATAACCACCACAAAAAAGGGTGGGCCTCATGGACTCTTGTTAATATGAAAGAAATGAATTTATCAGGTAAGTTCTTACATAAATTATGTTTTCTTTCATGTAATTAACAAGAGTCCATGAGCTAGTGACGTATGGGATAATGACTACCCAAGATGTGGATCTTTCCACACAAGAGTCACTAGAGAGGGAGGGATAAAATAAAGACAGCCAATTCCTGCTGAAAATAATCCACACCCAAAATAAAGTTTAACAAAAAACATAAGCAGAAGATTCAAACTGAAACCGCTGCCTGAAGAACTTTTTCTACCAAAAACTGCTTCAGAAGAAGAAAATACATCAAAATGGTAGAATTTAGTAAAAGTATGCAAAGAGGACCAAGTTGCTGCTTTGCAGATCTGGTCAACCGAAGCTTCATTCCTAAACGCCCAGGAAGTAGATACTGACCTAGTAGAATGAGCTGTAATTCTTTGAGGCGGAATTTTACCCGACTCAACATAGGCAAGATGAATTAAAGATTTCAACCAAGATGCCAAAGAAATGGCAGAAGCTTTCTGGCCTTTCCTAGAACCGGAAAAGATAACAAATAGACTAGAAGTCTTACGGAAAGATTTCGTAGCTTCAACATAATATTTCAAAGCTCTAACAACATCCAAAGAATGCAATGATTTCTCCTTAGAATTCTTAGGATTAGGACATAATGAAGGAACCACAATTTCTCTACTAATGAAATTGATTTGTGGGTGTGGTGAGGGGTGTATTTATAGGCATTTTAAGGTTTGGGAAACTTTGCCCCTCCTGGTAGGAATGTATATCCCATACGTCACTAGCTCATGGACTCTTGTTAATTACATGAAAGAAAAGTAATTTAATGTCCAGAGAATGCATAGGTTCAAACGGAGGAGCTTGTAAAGCCCCCAGAACCAAATTCAAACTCCAAGGAGGAGAGATTGACTTAATGACAGGTTTGATACGAACCAAAGCCTGTACAAAACAATGAATATCAGGAAGATTAGCAATCTTTCTGTGAAACAACACAGAAAGAGCAGAAATTTGTCCTTTCAAAGAATTTGCAGACAAACCTTTATCCAGAGCATCCTGAAGAAATTGTAAAATTCTAGAAATTCTAAAAGAATGCCAGGAAAAATGATGAGAAGAGCACCAAGAAATGTAAGTCTTCCAGACTCGATAATATATCTTCCTAGACACAGATTTACGAGCCTGTAACATAGTATTAATTACAGAGTCAGAGAAACCTCTATGACTGAGAATCAAGCGTTCAATCTCCATACCTTCAAATTTAATGATTTGAGATCCTGATGGAAAAAAGGGCCTTGAGATAGAAGGTCTGGTCTTAACGGAAGAGTCCAAGGTTGGTAAGTAGCCATCCGAACAAGATCCGCATACCAAAACCTGTGAGGCCATGCTGGAGCCACTAGCAGAACAAACTAACGCTCCTTTAGAATCTTGGAGATCACTCTTGGAAGAAGAACCAGAGTCGGAAAGATATAAGCAGGATGATACTTCCAAGGAAGTGACAACGCATCCACTGCCTCCGCCTGAGGATCCCTGGATCTGGAAAAATACCTGGGAAGTTTCTTGTTTAGATGAGAAGCCATCAGATCTATTTCTGGAAGACCCCAGATTTGAACAATCTGAAGAAACACTTCTGGGTGAAGAGACCATTCGCCCAGATGTAACGTCTGGCGACTGAGATAATCCGCTTCCCAATTGGCTAGTACGAGATACTTCTTTCATAGCCAGAGGACTGTGAGTCCCCCCCTTGATGATTGACATATGCCACGGTCGTGACATTGTCCATCTGAAAACAAATGAACGATTCTCTCTTCAGAAGAGGCCACGACTGAAGAGCTCTGAAAATCGCAGTTCCAAAATGTTGATAGGTAATCTCGCCTTCTGAGATTCCCAAACCCCCTGCGCTGTCAGAGACCCCCATACAGCTCCCCAACCTGTCAGACCCGCATCTGTTGAGATCACAGTCCAGGTTGGAAGAACAAAAGAAGCCCCTTGAACTAAACGATGGTGATCTGTCCACCACGTTAGAGAGTGTCGTACAATCGGATTTAAAGATATTAACTGTGATATCTTTGTATAATCCCTGCACCACTGGTTCAGCATACAAAGCTGAAGAGGTCGCATGTGAAAACGAGCAAAGGGGATCGCGTCCGATGCAGCAGTCATAAGACCTAGAATTTCCATGCATAAGGCTACCGAAGGGAATGATTGAGACTGAAGGTTTCGACAAGCTGAAACCAATTTCAGACGTCTCTTGTCCGTCAGAGACAAAGTCATGGACACTGAATCTATTTGGAACCTAAAAAGGTTACCTTTGTCTGAGGAATCAATGAACTCTTTGGTAAATTGATCCTCCAACCATGTTCTTGAAGAAATGACACAAGTCGATTCGTATGAAATTCTGCTAAATGTGAAGACTGAGCAAGTACCAAGATATCGTCCAAATAAGGAAATACCACAATACCCTGTTCTCTGATTACAGATAGCAGGGCACCGAGAACCTTTGAAAAAATCCTTGGAGCTGTTGCTAGGCCGAACGGCAGAGCCACAAATTGGTAATGCTTGTCTAGAAAAGAGAATCTCAGAAACTGATAATGATCTGGATGAATCGGAATATGCAGATATGCCTCCTGTAAATCTATTGTGGACATATAATGCCCTTGCTGAACAAAAGGCAGAATAGTCCTTGTAGTTACCATTTTGAATGTTGGTATCCTTACATAAAGATTCAATATTTTTAAAACCAGAATTCTCCTTCTTTGGTACAATGAATAGATTAGAGTAAAACCCCAGACCCTGTTCCAGAACTGGAACTGGCACAATTACTCCAGCCAACTCTAGATCTGAAACACATTTCAGAAATGCTTGAGCTTTCACTGGATTTATTGGAATGCGAGAAAGAAAAAATCTTCTTGCAGGAGGCCTTACCTTGAAACCTATTCTGTACCCTTGTGAAACAATGTTCTGAATCCAAAGACTGTGAATCGAATTGATCCAAATTTCTTTGAAAAATTGTAATCTGCCCCCTACCAGCTGTGCTGGAATGAGGGCCGCACCTTCATGTGGACTTGGGAGCTGGCTTTTGCTTTCTAAAAGGCTTGGATTTATTCCAGACTGGAGATGGTTTCCAAACTGATACTGTTCCTTTAGGGGAAGGATCAGGCTTCTGTTCCTTATTCTGACGAAAGGAACGAAAACGATTAGCAGCCCTATATTTACCTTTAGATTTTTTATCCTGAGGTAAAAAAGTTCCTTTCCCCCCAGTAACAGTTGAAATAATAGAATCCAACTGGGAACCAAACAATTTATTACCTTGGAAAGAAAGGGAAAGCAAAGTTGACTTAGAAGACATATCTGCATTCCAAGTTTTAAGCCATAAAGCTCTTCTAGCTAAAATAGCTAAAGACATATACCTGACATCAACTCTAATGATATCAAAGATAGCATCACAAATAAAGTTATTAGCATGTTGAAGAAGTTTAACAATGCTATGAGTATTATGATCTGACACTTGTTGTGCCAAAGTCTCCAACCAAAACGTGGAAGCTGCCGCAACATCAGCCAAAGAAATAGCAGGTCTAAGAAGATTACCTGAACATAAATAAGCTTTCCTTAGAAAGGAATCAATTTTCCTATCTAAAGGATCCTTAAATGAAGTACTATCTGCCGTAGGAATAGTAGTACGTTTAGCGAGAGTAGAGATAGCCCCATCAACTTTAGGGATTTTGTCCCAAAACTCTAATCTATCAGATGGCACAGGATACAATTTCTTAAACCTTTTAGAAAATAAATAAATAATAAATAAATTACCCATATTATTCCACTCCCTAGAAATTACTTCAGAAATAGCATCAGGGACAGGAAAAACTTCCGGAATAACTGTAGGAGGTTTAAAAACCGAATTTAAACGCTTAGTAGATTTAGTATCAAGAGGACTAGATTCCTCCATCTCTAATGCGATTAAAACTTCTTTAACCCCTTAATGACCACAGCACTTTTCCATTTTCTGTCCGTTTGGGACCAAGGCTATTTTTACATTTTTGTGGTGTTTGTGTTTAGCTGTAATTTTCCTCTTACTCATTTACTGTACCCACACATATTATATACCGTTTTTCTTGCCATTAAATGGACTTTCAAAAATATACCATTATTTTCATCATATCTTATAATTTACTATAAAAAATATTATAAAATATGAGGAAAAAATGGAAAAAAACACACTTTTTCTAACTTTGACCCCCAAAATCTGTTACACATCTACAACCACCAAAAACACCCATGCTAAATAGTTTCTAAATTTTGTCCTGAGTTTAGAAATACCCAATGTTTACATGTTCTTTACTTTTTTTGCAAGTTATAGGGCTATAAGTACAAGTAGCACTTTGCCATTTCCAAACCACTTTTTTTCAAAATTAGCGCTAGTTACATTGGGACACTAATATCTTTCAGGAATCTCTGAATATCCATTGACATGTATATATTTTTTTTTAGAAGACATCCCAAAGTATTGATCTAGGCCCATTTTGGTATATTTCATGGCACCATTTCACCGCCGAATGCGATCAAATAAAAAAATTATTTTACTTTTTCACAAATTTTTTCACAAACTTTAGGTTTCTCACTGAAATTATTTACAAACAACTCATGAAATTATGGAATAAATGGTTGTAAATGCTTCTCTGGGATCCCCTTTGTTCATAAATAGCAGACATATATGGCTTTGGCTTTGCTTTTTGGTAATTAGAAGGCTGCTAAATGCCACTGCGCACCAACCGTGTATTATGCCCAGCAGTGAATGGGTTAATTAGGGAGCATGTAGGGAGCTTCTAGGGTTAATTTTAGCTCTAGTGTAGTGTAGTAGACAACCCCAAGTATTGATCTAGGCCCATTTTGGTATATTTCATGCCACCATTTCACCGCCAAAAGCAATCAAATAAAAAAAAATTGTTCACTTTTTCAAACTTTAGGTTTTTCACTAAAATTATTTACAAACAGCTTGTGCAATTATGGCACAAATGGTTTTAAATGCTTCTCTGGGATCCCCTTTGTTCATAAATAGCAGACATATATGGCTTTGGCGTTGCTTTTTGGTAATTATAAGGCCGCTAAATGCTGCTGCGCATCACATGTGTATTATGGCCAGCAGTGAAGGGGTTAATTAGGTAGTTTGTAGGAGCTTGCAGGGTTAATTTTAGCTTTAGTGTAGAGATCAGACTCCCACCTGACACATCCCACCCCCTGATCCCTCCCAAACAGCACTCTTCCCTCCCCCACCCCACAATTGTCCCCGCCATCTTAAGTACTGGCAGAAAGTCTGCCAGTACTAAAATAAAAGGTATAAAAAAAAAAAAAAAATTTTTTTTTTAAGCATATTTACATATGCTGCTATGTAGGGTCCCCCCTTAGCCCCCAACCGCCCTGATCCCCCCAAAATAGCTCCCTAAACCCTCCCCCTCTGCCTTATTGGGGCCATCTTGGGTACTGGCAGCTGTCTGCCAGTACCCAGTTTGCAAATAAAAATGTTTTATTTTTTATGTTTTACTTTTTGTTTCTGTAGTGTAGCTTCCCCCCCACAGTCCAATACCCCACCAGCCAAACCGATCACCAAAAAAACCATATTAACCCCTTTGATCCCCACTTCTAACATAAACATTTTCTGTAGGTAGTGGTTCCCACCCGCTCCCTCCCCGTGCACGCGCCCCCCCGGCCACCCCGTGCCCGCGCGCGCGTCCGTGCGCGTCCCCCCGGTCGTCCCCGCCCCCGATCCCGCCCCCCTCCGCATCACAAAGGCCATCGATGGCCGCCACCCACCTCCCATACCGGCTCCCACCCACCAACGAACGTAGCCGTTAATGTCCGGTGCAGAGAGGGCCACAGAGTGGCTCTCTCTGCACCGGATGGCTACAAATGGTTATTGCAGGATGCCTCGATATCGAGGCATCACTGCAATAACCGGAAAGCAGCTGGAAGCGAGCAGGATCGCTTCCAGCTGCTTTCCAAACCGAGGACGTGCAGGGTACGTCCTCAGGCGTTAACTGCCTTTTTTTTGAGGACGTACCCTGCACGTCCTCGGTCATTAAGGGGTTAAGTAACGAACGAATAAATTCCATTTTAAATAAATATGAAGATTTATCAGTGTCAATATCTGAGACAGAATCCTCTGAACCAGAAAAATCATCATCAGAAACAGACAAATCAGAATGATGATGTTCATTTAAAAATTCATCTGAAAAATGAGAAGTTTTAAAAGACCTTTTACGTTTACTGGAAGGAGGAATAACAGACATAGCCTTCCTAATAGATTTAGAAACAAAATCTCTTATATTAACAGGAACATCCTGAGTGTTAGATGTTGATGGAACAGCAACAGGTAATGGTATGTTACTAATGGAAATACTATCTGCATTAGCAAGCTTATCATGACATTCATCACAAACTACAGCCGGAGGGACAGATACCACAAGTTTACAGCAGATACACTTAACTTTGGTGGAACCAGCATCAGGCAGCGTTTTTCCAGAAGTAGCTTCTGATCCAGGGTCAATCTGAGACCTCTTGCAATATGTAAGAGAAAAAACAACATATAAAGCAAAATCTATCAAATTCCTTAAAAGGCAGTTTCAGGAATGGGAAAAAATGCCAATGAACAAGCCTCTAGCAACCAGAAGCAAATGAAAAATGAGACTTAAATAATGTGAGAAAAAAGGTGGAGACATAAATGACGCCCACATTTTTTGGCGCCAAGAATGACGCCACATCCGGTAACGCCGACATTTTTGGCGCAAAACGTCAAAAAAATGACGCAAACACAAACAACTTCCGGCGACAAGTATGACGCCGGAAATGACATAGAAAATTTTTTGCGCCAAAAAAGTTGGCGCCAAGAATGACGCAATAAAATGAAGCATTTTCAGCCCCCGCGAGCCTAACAGCCCACAGAGAAAAAAGTCAATTTTTAAGGTAAGAAAAAATGTTTTTAATTCATATGCATTATCCCAAATAACATAATTTATGTAAGAACTTACCTGATAAATTCATTTCTTTCATATTAGCAAGAGTCCATGAGCTAGTGACGTATGGGATATACATTCCTACCAGGAGGGGCAAAGTTTCCCAAACCTCAAAATGCCTATAAATACACCCCTCACCACACCCACAATTCAGTTTAACGAATAGCCAAGAAGTGGGGTGATAAAAAAGTGCGAAAGCATATAAAATAAGGAATTGGAATAATTGTGCTTTATACAAAATCATAACCACCACAAAAAAAGGGCGGGCCTCATGAACTCTTGCTAATATGAAAGAAATGAATTTATCAGGTAAGTTCTTACATAAATTATGTTTTCTTTCATGTAATTAGCAAGAGTCCATGAGCTAGTGACGTATGGGATAATGACTACCCAAGAAGTGGATCTTTCCACACAAGAGTCACTAGAGAGGGAGGGATAAAATAAAGACAGCCAATTCCTGCTGAAAATAATCCACACCCAAAATAAAGTTTAACGAAAAACATAAGCAGAAGATTCAAACTGAAACCGCTGCCTGAAGTACTTTTCTACCAAAAACTGCTTCAGAAGAAGAAAATACATCAAAATGGTAGAATTTAGTAAAAGTATGCAAAAAGGACCAAGTCGCTGCTTTGCAGATCTGGTCAACCGAAGCTTCATTCCTAAACGCCCAGGAAGTAGATACTGACCTAGTAGAATGAGCTGTAATTCTTTGAGGCGGAATTTTACCCGACTCAACATAGGCAAGATGAATTAAAGATTTCAACCAAGATGCCAAAGAAATGGCAGAAGCTTTCTGGCCTTTTCTAGAACCGGAAAAGATAACAAATAGACTAGAAGTCTTACGAAAAGATTTCGTAGCTGCAACATAATATTTCAAAGCTCTAACAACATCAAAAGAATGCAACGATTTCTCCTTAGAATTCTTAGGATTAGGACATAATGAAGGAACCACAATTTCTCTACTAATGTTGTTGGAATTCACAACTTTAGGTAAAAATTCAAAAGAAGTTCGCAACACCGCCTTATCCTGATGAAAAATCAGAAAAGGAGACTCACAAGAAAGAGCAGATAATTCAGAAACTCTTCTGGCAGAAGAGATGGCCAAAAGGAACAAAACTTTCCAAGAAAGTAATTTAATGTCCAATGAATGCATAGGTTCAAACGGAGGAGCTTGAAGAGCTCCCAGAACCAAATTCAAACTCCAAGGAGGAGAAATTGACTTAATGACAGGTTTTATACGAACCAAAGCTTGTACAAAACAATGAATATCAGGAAGAATCGCAATCTTTCTGTGAAAAAGAACAGAAAGAGCAGAGATTTGTCCTTTCAAAGAACTTGCGGACAAACCCTTATCTAAACCATCCTGAAGGAACTGTAAAATTCTCGGTATTCTAAAAGAATGCCAGGAAAAATGATGAGAAAGACACCAAGAAATATAAGTCTTCCAGACTCTATAATATATCTCTCGAGATACAGATTTACGAGCCTGTAACATAGTATTAATCACAGAGTCAGAGAAACCTCTTTGACCAAGAATCAAGCGTTCAATCTCCATACCTTTAAATTTAAGGATTTCAGATCCTGATGGAAAAAAGGACCTTGTGACAGAAGGTCTGGTCTTAACGGAAGAGTCCACGGTTGGCAAGAGGCCATCCGGACAAGATCCGCATACCAAAACCTGTGAGGCCATGCCGGAGCTACCAGCAGAACAAACGAGCATTCCTTCAGAATCTTGGAGATTACTCTTGGAAGAAGAACTAGAGGCGGAAAGATATAGGCAGGATGATACTTCCAAGGAAGTGATAATGCATCCACTGCCTCCGCCTGAGGATCCCGGGATCTGGACAGATACCTGGGAAGTTTCTTGTTTAGATGAGAAGCCATCAGATCTATTTCTGGAAGTTCCCACATTTGAACAATCTGAAGAAATACCTCTGGGTGAAGAGACCATTCGCCCGGATGCAACGTTTGGCGACTGAGATAATCCGCTTCCCAATTGTCTACACCTGGGATATGAACCGCAGAGATTAGACAGGAGCTGGATTCCGCCCAAACCAAAATTCGAGATACTTCTTTCATAGCCAGAGGACTGTGAGTCCCTCCTTGATGATTGATGTATGCCACAGTTGTGACATTGTCTGTCTGAAAACAAATTAACGATTCTCTCTTCAGAAGAGGCCAAAACTGAAGAGCTCTGAAAATTGCACAGAGTTCCAAAATATTGATCGGTAATCTCACCTCCTGAGATTCCCAAACTCCTTGTGCCGTCAGAGATCCCCACACAGCTCCCCAACCTGTGAGACTTGCATCTGTTGAAATTACAGTCCAGGTCGGAAGCACAAAAGAAGCCCCCTGAATTAAACGATGGTGATCTGTCCACCATGTTAGAGAGTGTCGAACAATCGGTTTTAAAGATATTAATTGAGATATCTTCGTGTAATCCTTGCACCATTGCTTCAGCATACAGAGCTGAAGAGGTCGCATGTGAAAACGAGCAAAGGGGATCGCGTCCGATGCAGCAGTCATAAGACCTAGAATTTCCATGCATAAGGCTACCGAAGGGAATGATTGTGACTGAAGGTTTCGACAAGCTGTAATCAACTTTAGACGTCTCTTGTCTGTTAAAGACAGAGTCATGGACACTGAATCCATCTGGAAACCCAGAAAGGTTACCCTTGTCTGAGGAATCAAAGAACTTTTTGGTAAATTGATCCTCCAACCATGATCTTGAAGAAACAACACAAGTCGATTCGTATGAGATTCTGCTAAATGTAAAGACTGAGCAAGTACCAAGATATCGTCCAAATAAGGAAATACCACAATACCCTGTTCTCTGATTACAGACAGCAGGGCACCGAGAACCTTTGTAAAAATTCTTGGAGCTGTAGCTAGGCCAAACGGCAGAGCCACAAACTGGTAATGCTTGTCCAGAAACGAGAATCTCAGGAACTGATAATGATCTGGATGAATCGGAATATGCAGATATGCATCCTGTAAATCTATTGTGGACATATAATTCCCTTGCTGAACAAAAGGTAAGATAGTCCTTACAGTTACCATCTTGAACGTTGGTATCCTTACATAACGATTCAATATTTTTAGATCCAGAACTGGTCTGAAAGAATTCTCCTTCTTTGGTACAATGAAGAGATTTGAATAAAACCCCATCCCCTGTTCCGGAACTGGAACTGGCATAATTACTCCAGTCAACTCTAGATCTGAAACACATTTCAGAAATGCTTGAGCTTTTACTGGATTTACTGGGACACGGGAAAGAAAAAATCTCTTTGCAGGAGGTCTCAACTTGAAACCAATTCTGTACCCTTCTGAAACAATGCTCTGAATCCAAAGATTGTGAACAGAATTGATCCAAATTTCCTTGAAAAAACGTAACCTGCCCCCTACCAGCTGAGCTGGAATGAGGGCCGCACCTTCATGTGGACTTAGAAGCAGGCTTTGCCTTTCTAGCTGGCTTGGATTTATTCCAAACTGGAGATGGTCTCCAAACTGAAACTGCTCCTGAGGATGAAGGATCAGGCTTTTGTTCTTTGTTGAAACGAAAGGAACGAAAACGATTATTAGCCCTGTTTTTACCTTTAGATTTTTTATCCTGTGGTAAAAAAGTTCCTTTCCCACCAGTAACAGTTGAAATAATGGAATCCAACTGAGAACCAAATAATTTGTTACCCTGGAAAGAAATGGAAAGTAAAGTTGATTTAGAAGCCATATCAGCATTCCAAGTTTTAAGCCATAAAGCTCTTCTAGCTAAAATAGCTAGAGACATAAACCTGACATCAACTCTGATAATATCAAAAATGGCAACACAGATAAAATTATTAGCATGTTGAAGAAGAATAATAATATCATGAGAATCACGATGTGTTACTTGTTGCGCTAAAGTTTCCAACCAAAAAGTTGAAGCTGCAGCAACATCAGCCAAAGATATAGCAGGTCTAAGAAGATTACCTGAACACAGATAAGCTTTTCTTAGAAAGGACTCAATTTTCCTATCTAGAGGATCCTTAAACAAAGTACCATCTGACGTAGGAATAGTAGTACGTTTAGCAAGGGTAGAAATAGCCCCATCAACTTTAGGGATCTTGTCCCAAAATTCTAATCTGTCAGACGGCACAGGATATAATTGCTTAAAACGTTTAGAAGGAGTAAATGAATTACCCAAATTATCCCATTCTTTGGAAATTACTGCAGAAATAGCATCAGGGACAGGAAAAACTTCTGGAATAACTACAGGAGATTTAAAAAACCTTATTTAAACGTTTAGATTTAGTATCAAGAGGACCAGAATCCTCTATTTCTAAAGCAATTAGGACTTCTTTAAGTAAAGAACGAATAAATTCCATTTTAAATAAATATGAAGATTTATCAGCATCAACCTCTGAGACAGAATCCTCTGAACCAGAGGAATCATCAGAATCAGAATGATGATGTTCAGTTAAAAATTCATCTGTAGGGAGAGAAGTTTTAAAAGATTTTTTACGTTTACTAGAAGGAGAAATAACAGACATAGCCTTCTTTATGGATTCAGAAACAAAATCTCTTATATTATCAGGAACATTCTGCACCTTAGATGTTGAAGGAACTGCAACAGGCAATGGTACTTTACTAAAGGAAATATTATCTGCTTTAACAAGTTTGTCATGACAATCAATACAAACAACAGCTGGAGGAATAGCTACCAAAAGTTTACAGCAGATACACTTAGCTTTGGTAGATTCAGCACTTGACAGCGATTTTCCTGTAGTATCTTCTGACTCAGATGCAACGTGAGACATCTTGCAATATGTAAGAGAAAAAACAACATATATATAAAGCAAAATTGATCAAATTCCTTAAATGACAGTTTCAGGAATGGGAAAAAATGCCAAAGAACAAGCTTCTAGCAACCAGAAGCAATAAAAAATGAGACTTAAATAATGTGGAGACAAAAGTGACGCCCATATTTTTTCGCGCCAAATAAGACGCCCACATTATTTGGCGCCTAAATGCTTTTTGGCGCCAAAAATGACGCCACATCCGGAACGCCGACATTTTTGGCGCAAAATAACGTCAAAAAATGACGCAACTTCCGGCGACACGTATGACGCCGGAAACGGAAATAGAATTTTTGCGCCAAAAAAGTCCGCGCCAAGAATGACGCAATAAAATGAAGCATTTTCAGCCCCCGCGAGCCTAACAGCCCACAGGGAAAAAGTCAAATTTTAAGGTAAGAAAAATGTTAAAATGCATTATCCCAAATATGAAACTGACTGTCTGAAAATAAGGAAAGTTGAACATTCTGAGTCAAGGCAAATAAATGTTTGAATACATATATTTAGAACTTTATAAACAAAGTGCCCAACCATAGCTAGGAGTGTCACAGAAAATAAGACTTACTTACCCCAGGACACTCATCTACATATAGTAGATAGCCAAACCAGTACTGAAACGAGAATCAGCAGAGGTAATGGTATATATAAGAGTATATCGTCGATCTGAAAAGGGAGGTAAGAGATGAATCTCTACGACCGATAACAGAGAACCTATGAAATAGACCCCTTAGAAGGAGATCACTGCATTCAAATAGGCAATACTCTCCTCACATCCCTCTGACATTCACTGCACGCTGAGAGGAAAACCGGGCTCCAACTTGCTGCGGAGCGCATATCAACGTAGAATCTAGCACAAACTTACTTCACCACCTCCATCGGAGGCAAAGTTTGTAAAACTGAATTGTGGGTGTGGTGAGGGGTGTATTTATAGGCATTTTGAGGTTTGGGAAACTTTGCCCCTCCTGGTAGGAATGTATATCCCATACGTCACTAGCTCATGGACTCTTGCTAATTACATGAAAGAAAATGAAACTGACTGTCTGAAATAAGGAATATTGAACATCCTGAATCAAGGCAAATAAATGTTTAAACACATATATTTAGAACTTTATATAAAAGTGCCCAACCATAGCTTAGAGTGTCACAAAATATAAGGCTTACTTACCCCAGGACACTCATCTACATATAGTAGAAAGCCAAACCAGTACTGAAACGAGAATCAGTAGAGGTAATGGTATATAAGAGTATATCGTCGATCTGAAAAGGGAGGTAAGAGATGAATCTCTACGACCGATAACAGAGAACCTATGAAATAGATCCCGTAGAAGGAGACCATTGAATTCAAATAGGCAATACTCTCTTCACATCCCTCTGACATTCACTGCAACACTGAGAGGAAAACCGGGCTCCAGCCTGCTGCGAAGCGCATATCAACGTAGAATCTAGCACAAACTTACTTCACCACCTCCATGGGAGGCAAAGTTTGTAAAACTGATTTGTGGGTGTGGTGAGGGGTGTATTTATAGGCATTTTGAGGTTTGGGAAACTTTGCCCCTCCTGGTAGGAATGTATATCCCATACGTCACTAGCTCATGGACTCTTGCTAATTACATGAAAGAAAGCATCAGCGTGCACTGGGACCTGTAAGAATTTGTCCATTTTGCACAACTTCTCTGGAATCAGCAAAGAATCACAATCATCAAGAGTAGCTAGCACCTACATAAGCAGGGCGCGGAGATGTTCTAGCTTAAATTTAAATGCCACGATATCAGGTTCTGCCTGCTTAGAAATTTTTCGTGAATCAGACAGACCCTCCCTCGCTGCCAACTCAGATTGATGTGAGGGAATAACAGATAAATTATCGTCAGCGCCTATTTGCTCATCCTCTGTATTTAAAACTGAGCAATCACGCTTTCAGGGAAATGCTGGCAGTTTGGATAAAAGAGCTGCTATAGAATTATCCATTACTGCTGTTAATTGCTGCATAGTAACAAGCATTGGCGCGCTAGATGTACTAGGTATCGCCTGCGCGGGCAAAACTGGTGTTGACACAGAAGGAGAGGATGATGAACTATCCCCACTACCTTCATTTGAAGATTCATTTTGGGCAACCTTATTAAATGTGACAGTACTGTCCTTACTTTGTTTGGACGCCATGGCACAATTTGCACATACATTTAAAGGGGGGACCACCTTGGCTTCCATACACACAGAACATATGCAATCTGAAGGTACAGACATGTTAGACAGATTTAGGCAGGCTATTAATGCAATAAAAACAAATTTAAACAAAAACGTTACTGTCTCTTTAAATAATAAAAAGAGCACACTTTATTTCTGAATGTTTGAAAAACTATCAAAGAAATATCCGATCTTTCTGAAATTTACACCCCAGTGTATTAATGCTTTGAAAGTATTGCACACCAAATTTCAAGTCTCTAAACCCTTAAATGAGCAACTACAGTCCCTGCCACAGACTTTGCTGCGGCTTTTACCTTCCTTATGGGTTATTCACCACAGAAATAAGCCTTCCTGAGTCCTTTTCTCAGCCACAGGACCCTCTCACGTGAAGCTGCATGCACTGCCTATGGAAAGTAACTGCGCAACTGAGGCGCGAAAATGAGGCCTCCTCCCACTGCATACCAGAGTGAAGGGGCCTTTCTGACTAGAGTAGGCATCTAAACAAGTGCCAGGCGCAAATAAACGTTCCCAAAAGTGTTTCAAAGTTCACAAAACACTCCAATTGTCATATAAATATGATAAAAACAAATCGATTTAGCCCACAATAGTGTCAACCAGCATAGAGCCCAATTTATAAGCCTTAATTCTGTTACTGAGTCTAAGAAAATGGCTTACCGGTCCCATAAGGGAAAAATGACAGTTTTCTAGCATTACTGGGTCTTGTTAGAAAAGAGACTGGTCATACCTGAAGCAGATAAGTCTGCAAACTGTTCCCCCCAACTGAAGTTCTCTGGTTTCAACAGTCCTGCGTGGGAACAGCAATGGATTTTAGTTACTGGTGCTAAAATCATACTCCTCTTTTAACAGAAATCTTCATCACTTTCTGTTGTAGAGTAAATAGTACAAACCGGCACTATTTTAAAATAACAAACTCTTGATAGAAGAAATAAAACTACAACCAACACCACATACTCTTTACCATCCCCGTGGAGATGCTACTTGTTCAGAGCGGCAAAGAGAATGACAGGGGGGGGGGGGGGGGCGGAGCCAGAGGGGGGCCTATATGGACAGCTTTTGCTTTGTGCTCTCTTTGCCATTTCCTGTAGGGGAAGAGAATATCCCACAAGGATGAAGCCGTGGACCGGACACACCAATGTAGGAGAAAACTGGACAATCTGTTATTAGAAGAAATAACCAAAATGGCCATGAAGGGTAAGGATATAGTACTGGGGGACTTTAATTTGCAAGATATAGACTGGTAGATTCCTTCTGCTAGATCAGTTAGAAGCAGGTATATTCTTGAATCTCTGCTAGGGGTATCACTTGAGCAATTAGTTAAGGAACCAACTTGTAAGGAAGCTATATTAGATCTAATACTTACAAACAGTGATACAGTTTCAGATGTGTCTGTAGGTGGGAACTTAGGATCCAGTGATCATCAATCTTTTTGGTTTAGTATTCATGTGCAGGAACTGTCCACCCAGACTAAAACAAAAGTTTTAGACTTTAGGAAGGCAGATTTTTCATTAATGGGAGAATACCAAAAAAACTATTTAAAAGGGAAAACTCTTATTACAGAGGTTCAACTGCACAATGTATTAGACATGTCTGTAAAAGTAAAAGAAAGCGGAAACCAATTTGGTTTTCCAAAGAAGTAAGCACATGCTGTAAAGACAAAAAAGATAGCTTATAAAAATTACAGACACACACAATCAGATGAAAATATGGAGACTCCAACAAAAAAAGACAAAGCAGTTAATTAGGAAGGTTAAAGCCAATGCAGAAGAGAAGATAGCACAGTCAGTAAAACATGGGGACAAAACATTCTTTAGATATATCAGTGAAAGAAGAAAAGGTAGGAATAGTAAAATTGAAATCAGTTGACAGAATAATAGGAGATAAGCAAATTGCAGACTGTCTCAATGATTACTTCTGTTCAGTTTTCACAAAAGATTGTGAAGATAGAATGTCTACATTAAGGGATGCTATGAAAAATAGAAACAAGCGTAACGCTAATCTTTTTACAGAGGATGAGGTTTTGTTAGTCCTGATAATATTCATCCAAGGGTTTTCAAAGAACTTCGATCAGTGCTAACTGTCCCATTAACTGATCTGCTTAATCAGTTACTATTAACAGGAACTATCCCAGATGATTGGAGAATAGCAGATGGAATACCTCTTCATAAAAAGGGCAGTAGAGAGGAATCTGGTAACTACAGGCCAGTTAGTTTAACTTCAGTAATAGGGAAATTAATGGAAAGCCTCTGTTTTGTTTAACATATTTATCTGTGATAACAGCAAAGGGCTACAGGGGAAAGTATGTCTGTTTGCAGATGATACAAAAATTTGCAACAAAGTGGATGTTCCAGGGGGGGGGGGGGGTAGACAAAATGAGAAGGGATATACAACAATTGGAGGATTGGACAAATGACTGGGATCTAAAGTTTAACACAGCAAAGTGTAAAATAATGCATTTAGGGAAGAAAAATCCAAATGTTAATTACAGACTCAATGACACTTTACTGACTGTTACAGATGAACAGGATTTGGGATTTCAGATTATTTAAAACTGGTATTGGTAGAGGTATTTGCAGCAGAAATAGTAAGGTTCTTATGCCACTTTATAGATAATTAGTTAGGCCTCATCTTGAGTATTGTGTACAGTTCTGGAGGCCATACTTTCTGAAGAATATTAACAAACTTGAATCTGTGCAAAGGAGGGCTACCAAAATGGTACATGGTCTAAAAATAAAACTTACCAGTATAGGCTCAATGACCTAAATATGTATAGCTTAGAGGAGAGAAGGGAAAGAGGTGATATGATAGCAACTTTCAAGTACGTTAAAGGGCTTAGTAAAACTGAGGCTGTGGGTATTTTACATAAAATGGACAAGGGGTCATGATCTCAATCTGAAGGGTAGTTTATTCAGGAGTAATTTGAGGAAGCAAGTGATTGATTTATGGAAAAAAATTTCCTCAAGAGGTAGTAATGACAAACACTGTCGGGGACTTTAAAAATGCCTGGGATAAGCATAAGGCTATCCTACGAACTAGATAAGTTTATACTGTTAGGCAATATTGAGCAGACTTGCTGGGCCTATGGCTCTTATCTGCCGTCAATATCTATGTTTCTATGTACGAAAGGAACGAAAATTACTCTGACGCCCTTTCTGCTTATTCTTCTTATCCTGAGGAAGAAAAGATCCCTTTCCTCCTGTGATATCTGAAATAATTTCAGCCAAACCAGGCCCAAACAAGGTCTTACCCTTGTAGGGAAAAGCGAATAACAGACTTAGAAGAAACATCCGCAGACCAGAATTTTAACCAAAGGGCTCTGCGAGCTAGAATTTCAAAACCAGACATTTTTGCTCCCAGTTTAATGACCTGTAAGAAGCATCCAAAAGGAATTGGCTAACTTAAGAGCCGTACTCCTGTCCTGGATCTGCTCAAGAGGAGTATCTGTCTGAATAGAATCAGACAAGGCACCAAACCAGTAAGCTGCAGCGCTGGTAACAGAAGCAATACACACCGCAGGCTGCCATTGAAGATCATGGTTAACATACATTTTCTTTAATAATGCCTCCAATTTCTTATCCATTTGAACCTTAAAAGAACAACTATCCTCTATGGGAATAGTGGTCCTCTTAGCCAAAGTGGAAATAGCTCCTTCCACCTAAATACCTCCACCGCAGAGGGAACATCAAAATACTTGTTCAGCTTACTAGACTTCTTAGGGTTAACAACGATAGTAGTATCTGAGTCATCCAAGGTAGGCAAAACCTCCTTAAAGGGACAGTACACTGTAAAATTGTTTTTATATGAATGTTTTTTTAATGAATTGTTATACCAGTTGCAGAGTAAAAAATATATGAAAAATTTAATTTTCCGGTTTGTGTATATGAAGTAGCTGGTTTTGTGCTTTTAAACCACAGCCTATTACAATCGGTTGAGCGTCAGGTAATATCAGATCTCATTATGTTATAACTTATGTACACAAACTTGCTTCCTTATCTTATATTTGTCTAGAAAACCAAAGCTCAAAACTAAGAGAAAACAATGGAAAATTATTATGTTATTACTTAACTATCATGCCCCCCACTGAGAGTGTAATCTCTTCTACTGGCTGTGTTTACTTAGGCTATTCAATAGAATATACTCCAGTATAGAAACTTTCAGTATAGGTTGGGATACCACAGGCTAAATCAGCTATTTCAAATGCCAAAATAGGGGTAAATGAGCTACTTGTAAACAATTTAAAACACTCCAGCAGGTAAAATGAATCATTGGAAACAATTTAAAGGGGAGAACATTTTTGGGTGAACTGTATAAGTAACAAGCAGAGGTGTTCGACCTTAAAACTGAAGGATACAACTTCAGCATCAGCAGAAAGAATTATACTGCCTTATCCCGAGATTTCACCCTCAGATGCACCCAAAGAATCTTCATCCTCAGACTTCTGAGAGGAAATACTTTAATTAGCCACTTTAGGATCAGAAACCTTAGTTACTGTTTCTTTAAATTTCCTTTTGCGTTTTCCCTGCAGCATGGGAAAAGCAGGCAGCACCTCATACCGCAGAAGATACCTGGGCAGCAATATCTTGCAAAGTAACCCCAGACGGAGCATGAGAGGAAACGCAGGGCACTGCATGTGCAGATGAATAGGATTGGGACGCTTGAGGAGACAGCTGCGGCGCATCTGAAACAGGAGGCTCCTAAACAGCATCCGCTTTAGCTAATGATGGGTCAGGGTCAAAAGGTCTTTCTATAAGCTAAAGTTCTTTTAATACATGAACAAAAAGGTACTGAAGGTACTGGGGGTACCACATGGGCATCAAAACATAAGCTACAGGTAAAATCCTGCCCATCCTCTTGATCAATAATACAAAAAAAAAGAAGCAAAAATAAAAAAAAATTAACTTTTTTTTTTTTTTAAATCTTTTAACAAAGGATATAATACAGACAAAAAAACGTTAATAAATAAATGTTCCTTTCAAATTTACCAAATCAAGAAAACATACCCCAGGCAACACTCTACACCTCAGCAGAATTACTGAGGTGCCCTACCTCTCCTGCAACCCGCAGCAAACTGAGGAAAATTCAAAGAATCAGAACCTCCCCAAAAGGGGCGGTCCTACAGCTGACAAAAGCCTTTTTTTTTTTCTTTTTTTTTTTTATCATCTTTATTTAAGACAGAAAGAAAAAACATTAAGGTTGCATACATAAACACAAAGTCACATAGACATAGAAGCATACAAAAATGTGAGAATATACATATCCCATATCCGTATAGCATGTTGATAGAACACAAATTTGTGAATAAAAAGAGTACAAGGTTCCAAACTGTACGAATAAAATGCAATCAATATTCGTACCATGAACATCATAATATGTAAATGTAGAAAATAAAGTATAGTCTTCCTGTGTCTTCCTTATAATATTATTTATAATGCAGTGAATTAGGTTATATTATGTATAAATAATATTGTGAAGATTAAATCATTGAGCTTAAAACTTGTCATATTTCAAAAAAAGTGCTAGAGATTATTTCTTTGTTTTCCTTTTTTATTTTCCCCCAGCCTAGTAGGTTTGTGGGGAAGGGAGGGAGGAAAGAAGGGGAAGGGAGAGAAGAAAAAAAAGGGAGAGCCTTGAGGAATACGAGAGAGTGGAAGTCCCCGTTTTAATTTTTACTGATCTTTGCCCAAACTTCCCAAGCTTGGCAGTGGAGCAGTGTCTTATTGTTGGAGGTAAAAAACAATTTATGTAAGAACTTACCTGATAAATTCATTTCTTTCATATGAGCAAGAGTCCATGAGCTAGTGACGTATGGGATATACATTCCTACCAGGAGGGGCAAAGTTTCCCAAACCTCAAAATGCCTATAAATACACCCCTCACCACACCCACAAATCAGTTTAACGAATAGCCAAGAAGTGGGGTGATAAGAAAAAAGTGCGAAAGCATAAAAAATAAGGAATTGGAATAATTGTGCTTTATACAAAAAAATCATAACCACCACAAAAAGGGTGGGCCTCATGGACTCTTGCTAATATGAAAGAAATGAATTTATCAGGTAAGTTCTTACATAAATTATGTTTTCTTTCATGTAATTAGCAAGAGTCCATGAGCTAGTGACGTATTGGGATAATGAATACCCAAGATGTGTTCCACGCAAGAGTCACTAGAGAGGGAGGGATAAAATAAAGACAGCCAATTCCGCTGAAAAAAAATCCACACCCAAAACAAAGTTTAAATCTTATAATGAAAAAAACTGACATTATAAGCAGAAGAATCAAACTGAAACAGCTGCCTGAAGTACTTTTCTACCAAAGACTGCTTCAGAAGAAGAAAACACATCAAAATGATAGAATCTAGTAAAAGTATGCAAAGAAGACCAAATTGCTGCTTTGCAAATCTGATCAACCGAAGCTTCATTCCTAAATGCCCAGGAAGTAGAGACTGACCTAGTCGAATGAGCTGTAATCCTTTGAGGCGGAGTTCTACCCGACTCAACATAAGCATGATGAATCAAAGACTTTAACCAAGATGCCAAAGAAATGGCAGAAGCCTTCTGACCTTTCCAAGAACCAGAAAAGATAACAAATAGACTAGAAGTCTTGCGGAAATCTTTAGTAGCTTCAACATAATATTTCAAAGCTCTAACTACATCCAAATAATGCAACGATCTTTCCTTAGAGTTGTTAGGATTAGGACACAATGAAGGAACCACAATTTCTCTACTAATGTTGTTAAAATTCACAACCTTAGGTAAAAATGTAAATTAAGTTCGCAACACCGCCTTATCCTGATGAAAAATCAGAAAAGGAGACTCACAAGAAAGAGCAGATAATTCAGAAACTCTTCTAGCAGAAGAGATGGCCAAAAGAAACAAAACTTTCCAAGAAAGTAATTTAATATCCAGCGAATGCATAGGTTCAAACGAAGGAGCTTGAAGAGCCCCCAGAACCAAATTCAAACTCCAAGGAGGAGAAATTGACTTAACAGGTTTTATACGAACCAAAGCCTGTACAAAACAATGAATATCAGGAAGACTAGCAATCTTTCTGTGAAAAAGAACAGAAAGAGCAGAGATTTGTCCTTTCAAGGAACTTGCAGACAAACCTTTATCCAAACCATCCTGAAGAAACTGTAAAATTATAGGAATTCTAAAAGAATGCCAAGAAAAATGATGAGAAGAACACCAAGAAATGTAAGTCTTCCAGACTCAATAATATATCTTCCTAGATACAGATTTACGAGCCTGTAACATAGTATTAATTACGGAGTCAGAGAAACCTCTATGACTGAGAATCATGCGTTCAATCTCCAAGATCCACATACCAAAACCTGTGAGGCCATGCTGGAGCCACCAGCAGAACAAACGAACGTTCCTTTAGAATCTTGGAAATCAATCTTGGAAGAAGAACTAGAGGCGGAAAGATATAGGCAGGATGATACTTCCACGGAAGTGACAATGCATCCACTGCTTCCGCCTGAGGATCCCTGGATCTGGACAGATATCTGGGAAGCTTCTTGTTTAGATGAGAAGCCATCAGATCTATTTCCGGGAAGTCACCACATTTGAATAATCTGAAGAAATACCTCTGGGTGAAGAGACCATTCGCCCGGATGTAACGTTTGGCGACTGAGATAATCCGCTTCCCAATTGTCTATACCTGGGATATGAACCGCAGAAATTAGACAGGAGCTGGATTCCGCCCATACAAGTATTCAAGATACTTCTTTCATAGCCAGAGGACTGTGAGTCCCTCCTTGATGATTGACATATGCCACGATTGTGACATTGTCCTTCTGAAAACAAATGAACGACTCTCTCTTTAGAAGAGGCCACGACTGAAGAGCTCTGAAAATTGCACTGAGTTCCAAAATGTTGATTGGTAATCTCGCCTCCTGAGATTCCCAAACCCCTTGTGCTGTCAGAGACCCCCATACAGCTCCCCAACCTGTCAGACTTGCATCTGTTGAGATCACAGTCCAGGTCGGAAGAACAAAAGAAGCCCCCTGAACTAAACGATAGTGGTCTGTCCACCACGTCAGAGAGTGTCGTACAATCGGTTTTAAAGATATTAATTGTGATATCTTTGTATAATCCCTGCACCACTGGTTCAGCATACAGAGCTGAAGAGGTCGCATGTGAAAACGAGTAAAGGGGATCGCGTCCGATGCAGCAGTCATAAGACCTAGAATTTCCATGCATAAGGCTACCGAAGGGAATGATTGAGACTGAAGGTTTCGACAAGCTGAAACCAATTTCAGACGTCTCTTGTCCGTCAGAGACAGAGTCATGGACACTGAATCTATCTGGAAACCTAAAAAGGTTACCGTTGTCTGAGGAATCAACGAACTCTTTGGTAAATTGATCCTCCAACCATGTTCTCGAAGAAATGATACAAGTCGATTCGTATGAGATTCTGCTAAATGTGAAGACTGAGCAAGTACCAAGATATTGTCCAAATAAGGAAATACCACAATACCCTCTTCTCTGATTACAGATAGAAGGGCACCGAGAACCTTTGTAAAAATCCTTGGAGCTGTTGCTAGGCCAAACGGCAGAGCCACAAACTGGTAATGCTTGTCAAGGAAAGAGAATCTCAGAAACTGATAGTGATCTGGATGAATCGGAATATGCAGATATGCATCTTGTAAATCTATTGTGGACATATAATGCCCTTGCTGAACAAAAGGCAGAATAGTCCTTATAGTTACCATTTTGAATGTTGGTATCCTTACATAACGATTCAATATTTTTAAATCCAGAACTGGTCTGAAGGAATTCTCCTTCTTTGGAACAATGAAGAGATTTGAGTAAAACCCCAACCCCTGTTCCAGAACAGGAACTGGCATGATTACTCCAGCCAACTCTAGATCTGAAACACATTTCAGAAATGCTTGAGTCTTCACTGGATTTAATGGGACACGGGAAAGAAAAAATCTTCTTGCAGGAGGCCTTATCTTGAAGCCTATTCTGTACCCTTGCGAAACAATGTTCTGAATCCAAAGACTGTGAATCGAATTGATCCAAATTTCTTTGAAAAATCGTAATCTGCCCCCTACTAGCTGGGCTGGAATGAGGGCCGCACCCTCATGTGGACTTGGGAGCTGGCTTCGGCTTTCTAAAAGGCTTGGATTTATTCCAGACTGGAGATGGTTTCCAAACGGATACCGCTCCTGTAGGGGAAGGATCAGGCTTTTGTTCCTTATTGTGACGAAAGGAACAAAAACGATTAGCAGACCTAAATTTACCTTTAGATTTTTTATCCTGTGGTAAAAAAGTTCCTTTCCCCCCAGTAACAGTTGAAATAATAGAATCCAACTGTGAACCAAACAATTTATTACCCTGGAAAGAAAGGGAAAGCAAAGTTGACTTAGAAGACATATCAGCATTCCAAGTTTTAAGCCATAAAGCTCTTCTAGCTAAAATAGCTAAAGACATATACCTGACATCAACCCTAATGATATCAAAGATGGCATCACAAATAAAATTATTAGCATGTTGAAGAAGATTAACAATGCTATGAGTATTATGATCTGATACTTGTTGTGCTAAGGCTTCCAACCAAAAAGTTGAAGCTGCAGCAACATCCGCCAAAGATATAGCAGATCTAAGAAGATTACCTGAACATAAGTAAGCTTTTCTTAGAAAGGATTCAATTTTCCTATCTAAAGGATCCTTAAAGGAAGTACTATCTGCCGTAGGAATAGTAGTACGTTTAGCAAGAGTAGAGATAGCCCCATCAACCTTAGGGATTTTGTCCCAAAACTCTAATCTGTCAGATGGCACAGGATATAATTGCTTAAACCGTTTAGAAGGAGTAAATGAATTACCCAAATTATTCCATTCCCTGGAAATTACTTCAGAAATAGCATCAGGGATGGGAAAAACCTCTGGAATAACTACAGGAGGTTTAAAAACCGTATTCAAACGTTTAGATTTAGTATCAAGAGGACCAGATTCCTTTATTTCTAATGCAATTAAGACTTCTTTAAGCAAAGAACGAATAAATTCCATTTTAAATAAATATGAAGATTTATCCGTATCAACCTCTGAAACAGAATCCTCTGAACCAGAAGAATCATTATCAGAATCAGAATGATGATGTTCATTTAAAAATTCATCTGAAAAATGAGAAGTTTTAAAAGACCTTTTACGTTTACTAGAAGGAGGAATAACAGACATAGCCTTCTTAATAGATTTAGAAACAAAATCTCTTATGTTAACAGAAACATCCTGAACATTAGATGTTGATGGAACAGCAACAGGTAATGGAACATTACTAAAGGAAATATTATCTGCATTAACAAGTTTGTCATGACATTCATTACAAACAACAGCTGGAGGAACAGTTACCACAAGTTTACAACAAATACACTTAACTTTGGTAGATCCAGCATCAGGCAGCAATTTTCCAGAAGTATCTTCTGATTCAGGGTCAATCTGAGACATCTTGCAATATGTAATAGAAAAAACAACATATAAAGCAAAATTGATCAAATTCCTTAAAAGACAGTTTCAGGAATGGGTAAAAATGCCAATGAACAAGCTTCTAGCAACCAGAAGCAAATAAACAGTGAGACTTAAATAATGTGGAGACGATAATGACGCCCATATTTTTTAGCGCCAAAAAAAGACGCCCACATTATTTGTTGCCTAAATGCTTTAAGCGCCAAAAATTACGCCACATCCGGTGACGCCGACATTTTTGGCGCAAAAACGTCAAAAAAAAAAAACGCAACTTCCGGCGACAAGTATGACGCCGAAAATGACAAAGAAAATTTTTGCGCCAAAAAAGTCTGCGCCAAGAATGACGCAATAAAATGAAGCATTTTCAGCCCCCGCGAGCCTAACAGCCCACAGGAAAAAAAGTCAAATTTTAAGGTAAGAAAAATTGTTTATTCAAATGCATTATCCCAAATAATGAAACTGACTGTCTGAAATAAGGAATGTTGAACATCCTGAATCAAGGCAAATAAATGTTTAAACACATATATTTAGAACTTTATATAAAAGTGCCCAACCATAGCTTAGAGTGTAACAAAAATAAGACTTACT
This sequence comes from Bombina bombina, assembly GCF_027579735.1. Taxonomy (NCBI): domain Eukaryota; kingdom Metazoa; phylum Chordata; class Amphibia; order Anura; family Bombinatoridae; genus Bombina; species Bombina bombina. The sequence goes on along the minus strand of NC_069504.1, from coordinate 460,357,802 downwards.
TACCCCAGGACACTCATCTACATGTAGTAGAAAGCCAAACCAGTACTGAAACGAGAATCAGTAGAGGTAATGGGATATATAAGAGTATATCGTCGATCTGAAAAGGGAGGTAAGAGATGAATCTCTACGACCGATAACAGAGAACCTATGAAATAGACCCCGTAGAAGGAGATCATTGAATTCAAATAGGCAATACTCTCTTCACATCCCTCTGACATTCACTGCGAAAACCGGGCTCCAGCCTGCTGCAAAGCGCATATCAACGAAGAATCTAGCACAAACTTACTTCACCACCTCCATGGGAGGCAAAGTTTGTAAAACTGATTTGTGGGTGTGGTGAGGGGTGTATTTATAGGCATTTTGAGGTTTGGGAAACTTTGCCCCTCCTGGTAGGAATGTATATCCCATACGTCACTAGCTCATGGACTCTTGCTAATTACATGAAAGAAATGGGGCACTCCATAGTTTCCAAGTAAGTCATGGTTCTAGAAATATCATTCCAGGTGGGGATTGCGGCTTGCTTCCACAAACGGGCTTTACTGCCATCAGCAGGTAGATACTAATCAAGCTATTGGGGGTAAGAGTAGACCCAATGGATAGGTGAAACAACACTGTTTGTGGATTGGTCCACAAGTTGGGATCAAGATCAAAACATCTTCTAGAGAGCATCTCCCACAAGGGGAGCAGCAATGAACATTCCCACCACACATGGGCCGGTGAACCAACTGTTCCGCAGCCTCTACAACATAGAGGTGAATTCAAGGGGGAGATTTTGAAGAGCCTCAGAGGTGTAAGATGCCATTGAATGCAAACTTTAAGATATCATTCTAGTAGAGTAACACAGTGGAGGGCTTTCTTGGTTATTAAGATAGCCATTGACCAATCCTCCTGAGAGGCTTGAAATCTGAGGGATCTATCCCAGGAGATAATATGGGCCAATTTATAGTAGACATTTGGATTAAGAAGATCCTGGTAGGAGATTGACAACGCTCTAGGTATCCTTCTGGCCATATCTCAACGTTTCTCCCAGTTAGTATGGGCTCGCATTGGAATTTCAGTGAACCCCCTGTGGAGTTATAAAATTCTTACAGCATCTCTTATTGATCCTCTTTTGCGAGAATCACACATATACATTTGTTGCTAAACACTCATTTAGTGACAGCCCTAGACTATACGACACCTCCAAGCTCTTAGGAGACTCCTAAGTCTCCAAAACACAAATTGCAATATCTGGGATGGGTTATATGTGGACCGAAAGTTTGCAAGTGAGATAAGTTGACCATTCGGGAAAAGGTCCCCCCACAGTGGTGATACCATGTGATTGCCATAGCTGTGGATGTGAGTCTCGCAGTGCCTTAAGAAGGCCTGGCAGGGATTGACTAGGCGAAGGATGGGGGCAATTTGGGGAAGAGATCAGGTTTTATCCCAAAAGCGTAAAGCAGAGAGAACAATGTAATTTCTAATATAAAATGATACCCTAATATGTTTAGGAATCCAGAGGAGATCCGAAAGGGAGAGTGAATTTGGCAAAGTAGCCTGTTCTAAACCCCACCATTTGCAATCCGAGGAATCAGAACTTCAGGGAAGAATGTGGGCAAGTCTAGAGGCTTCATGGTACAGAGCCAGGTTGGGGGCGCCTGCATCCCCACTTAGTATTGGCTGCTGCATGATTCTGGTAGACACTCAAGGGTGTCTTTTTCTCCAAATGAATTACATAGCATTTGAAATTTTCCAATAAAGGATTTAGGTATGGGTATTGGCAAGGTTCTAAAAAGGTAAGTTAATTTAGATAGTAAGGTCATCTTAAAAGCGTCTGCAGAGCCAGGAAATACATGGGACATTCCAACGATCTACACATTTCTGGAAGGAACTTAAAAGTGGGTAGAAGTTGGTTTCAACTATAGTGAATATTTTCCAAGATAGGAAAACCCCTAAGTGCTTTAGTTTTTGCTGCGACCAGTTAAACGCATAATGCTTTGTAAGGTCGGTATACTCCCTGTCTGATATATTGATAGTAAAAGCATCCGTTTTGTTTACGTTCAATTTGTAGTAACTGATCGTTCCAAAGGTGTGGAGAAGCTTAAAGAGAGCTGGAAGAGATGGGGTAGAGCTTCCCAGGAAGACGGTGAGGTCATCAGCAAATAAGGCAGTTTTCTGGGGTATACCCGCTATGACCACACCAACTATATCATCGGCGGATTGAATTGCCTCGGCCAGTGGCTCCATTATTAACACGAATATCAGGGGTGAAAAGGGACATCCCTGTCTCGTTCCATTGGTGATAGGGAAGGAGGGGGAAAGGAAACCGAGCCCCCTGATCGTTGCCGACGGAGAGGAGTATAATGCTCTGACACAGGATGGAAAGTATGGTGGAAAACCAAATTTATGTAACCCTTCGAAGAGATAAAGCCAGTTTACCTGGTCAAATGCCTTTTCGGCATCTAAGGCCAGAGTTGTTCATGGGATGTTTCAGTGTTTAGCTTCTAAGAATTATTTAAAATGCGTCTGGTATTATCAGGCCCCTCCCTTCCAGGGGTAAATCCTACTTGGTCCCAAGTCTATCAATGAGGGGAGAATATGGTTGAGTCTGGTGGCTAAAATATTGGCTAGAAGTTTCATGTCTATATTGATTAGCGATATAGGTCTGAAGTTCGCACATGCATTTGGGTCTTTGCCAGGTTTTGGCATGGCTACAATGGTCGCTTCCAAGAACTCAGAAGGAAGAGAACCAGTTTGTCTAGCTAGCGTAAATACTCTAGTGAGCAGTGGTAAGAGGGAAAGGCAAAATTTCTTATAGAAGAAAACAGGCTTAAAAACAAACAATAAACCCCCCCAATAAAAGTACATAATCCATTACTAAAAACGGATCCTCATTGAGCCATCAATAAAATAACTCCTCACACTAACGGTGCCTGCAAAAACTGTCATAAAAACCTGCACCCTGACCGGAATAATAAAAAACGTCCCCCTGCAGTTTTTCAGCTGAATAAGTGCCAATTTTTTCCCTGCTTACATAGAAAAATAAAACTGGCATTTACCTTAACATTTATCTGTCCGGCAGTAGGACAGCTCACCTGGTTTGAGAGGATGCTATCCCTCACATGTGGAAATACAGAAATACAGAAAGACTGAGTAAACTTACTCAGGCTATCTAAATAGGGCAGCAAAAGGTTTTGGGGAAATTGAGTGAGGATTGTACCCCACAAGTTCCCCATTGCTTAAAAGCCACCACTGCCCTACTGAAGAGACTGACATGAGCTAAGGCTAGAACCTTTAGCAAGATCAGAGCAAACCTAATCTGCTTTTAAAATAAATATTGATTGTAGATCAGACACCACAGGCAAAGAGAATGACTGGAAGTTATGGGTAAGGGAAGTGACATAGCCGCTTTGCTGTAGTGCTCTTTGCCTCCTCCTGCTGGCGAGGAGTGCTATTCCCACTAGTTATTGATGATTCCATGGACTCACCATATCTTAGGAAAGAAGCATGATTTATATTAATTGACTGATTAAATCATGATTTAAATCAAATCCACCCTGCAAACAATACAAAATAAATGATGAATACAAGATAAATGACATAAGTGTTACTTACCTATTAATAAGCAGCTCACAGAACTTATAATGACCTTTGTCAGCAGCAATAGTTAAAGCAGTATCTCTTGATGAAGGCACTGGAGGAGCATTTACATCAGCTCCTTTATCTAAGAGAACTCTTCCAACCTCTGCATAACCTCCTGATGCAGCTTCCATTAAAGGAGTTAGACCTGTCTGTTATGGAAAACTCAAAATTAGAAATATATTGGTAGCATACTATAGTTCAGTATAGGTAAGAAAGTTATTTGATTCCAATGTGTATTTTGAAAGTATTATAATTAGTCAAATGAACTGTTATTTTGCTCAAATATCTCAAACCTTTATTTATATTCACATGCTTCATTGAAACTGTTCTTATTCTAGCATTCTTCAGTAATAATCTTATCAATAACCTCAGCTAATTTATAGTCTTAATATTATAACATCTACATTATACCCACACCTCTCTTCAGAAAGACACATATCATAAACCCCTTTTTCCACATGCACTAAACTATGTCTGTATTAAAATGACAGGGAGGGCCATGGACTCGTCGTATCGTAGAAGAAATCAATTTATCAGGTAAGCATAAATTTCCTTTTCTTCTACAAGATACGACGAGTCCAAGGATTTCATCCTTACTTGTGGGATACAATACCAAAGCTACAGGACGCGGATGAAAGGGAGAGACAAGACAGAGACCTAAACGGAAGGCACCACTGCTTGAAGAACTTTCCTCCCAAAAACAGCCTCAGAAGAAGCAAAAGTATCAAATTTGGAAAATTTGGAAAAAGTATGAAGGGACGACCAAGTCGCAGCCTTACAAATCTGTTCAACAGATGCATCGTTTTAAAGGCCCATGTGGAAGCCACAGCCCTAGAAGAATGAGACGTAATTCTTTCAGGAGGCTGCTGTCCAGCAGTCTCATATGCCAGGCGGATGATACACCTCAGCCAAAAAGAAAGAGAGGTAGCCGTAGCTTTCTGACCCCTATGCTTTCCAGAATAAACAATTAATAATGAAGATGATTGACGGAAATCCTTAGTTGCCTGTAAGTATAACTTTAAGGCACGGACCACGTCCAGGTTATGTAACAGACGCTCCTTCTTAGAAGAAGGATTAGGACACAAGGAAGGAACAACAATTTCCTGATTAATATTCTTATTCGAAACAACCTTAGGAAGAAAACCAGGTTTGGTATGTAAAACCACCTTATCAGAATGAAATATGAGATAAGGCGAATCACACTGTAACGCTGAAAGCTCAGAAACAACTTTTCGAGCAGAAGAAATAGCAACCAAAAACAGAACTTTCCAAGGTAACAGTTTAATATCTATGGAATGCATAGGTTCAAACGGAACCCCTTGAAGAACTCGAAGAACTAAATTCAAACTCCAGGGAGGAGTAATAGTTCTAAATACAGGCTTAATTCTAGATAGAGCCTGACAAAAAGACTGAACATCTGGCACATCTGCCAAACGCTTGTGAAGCAAAATTGATAAAGCAGAAATTTGTCCTTTTAAGACACTTGCTGATAACCCTTTCTCCAATCCTCCTTGGAGAAAAGACAAAATCCTGGGAATCCTAACTTTACTCCACAAGTAACCCTTGGATTCACACCAATAAAGATATTTACGCCATATCTTATGATAGATCTTTTTAGTGACAGGCTTTCTAGCCTGTATTAAAGTATTGATGACTGAATCAGAGAATCCTCGCTTAGATAAAATCAAGTGTTCAATCTCCACGCAGTCAGCTGCAGAGAAATTAGATTTGGATGTTGGAAAGGACCGTGAATGAGAAGGTCCTGACTCATAGGAAGTCCAACTGAAGACACGCCTGAAGCGCATTGAAAATTGCTCTCAGTTCCAGAATATTGATTGGAAGTAGAGACTCCACCTGAGTCCAAACACCCTGAGCCTTCAGGGAATTCCAAACTGCAACCCAGCCCAGAAGGCTGGCGTCCGTTGTCACTATCACCCACGAGGGTCTGCGGAAACAAGTCCCCTGGGACAGATGATCCGGCGACAACCACCAAAGAAGAGAGTCTCTGGTCTCTTGATCTAGATTTATCTGAGGAGATAAATCCGCATAATCCCCATTCCACTGTCCGAGCATGCACACTTGCAGTGGTCTGAGATGAAAGCGAGCAAACGGAATGATGTCCATTGCCGCTACCATTAATCCAATTACCTCCATACACTGAGCCACTGATGGCCGAGGAATGGACTGAAGTGCTCGGCAAATATTTAGAATCTTTGATTTTCTGACCTCCGTCAGAAATACTTTCATGTCTACTGAGTCTATCAGAGTTCCCAGGAAGGGGACCCTTGTCTGTGGAACTAGTGAACTCTTCTCTATGTTCACCTTCCAACCGTGAGTTCTCAGGAAAGACAACACTGTGTCCGTGTGAGATTTTGTCAATTGATAAGTTGACGCCTGGATCAGAATATCGTCCAGATAAGGCACCACTGCTGTGCCTCGCGGTTAGAGAACCGCCAGAAGAGACCCTAGAAATTTTGTGAAGATTCTGGGTGCTGTGGCCAAGCCGAAAGGAAGAGCCACAAACTTATGTTTGTCCAGGAAGGTAAACCTTAGAAACTGATGATGATCCTTGTGGATAGGAATATGAAGATAAGCATCCTTCAAGTCCACGTTAGTCATATATTGACTCCTGGAGCATTGGTAAGATTGTTCGTATAGTCTCCATCTTGAACGATGGGACTCTGAGAAACTTGATTAGACACTTGAGATCTAAAATGGGTCTGAAAGTTCCCTCTTTTTTGGCAACCACGAAAAGATTTGAGTAAAACCCCTGTCCCAATTTTGGAATGGGACAAATTACTCCCATGGTAGAAAGGTCTTTTACACAGCGTAAGAACGCCTCTCTTTATCTGGTCTACAGATAATCTTGAAAGATGAAATCTCCCTCTTGGGAGAAAATCCTTGAATTCCAGTTGATACCCATGGGACACTATTTCCAGCGCCCAGGGGTCCTGAACATCTCTTGTCCAAGCCTGGGCAAAGAAAGAATGTCTGCCCCTACTAGAACCGGTCCCGGATCAGGGGCCGCCCCTTCATGTTGTCTTTGTAGCAGCCGCGGGTTTCTTGTATTGTTTACCTTTATTCCAGTTCTGGTTGGGTCTCCAGACTGACTTAGATTGTGTAAAATTCCCTTCCTGCTTTGTGGAGGAAGAGGAAGCAGAGGGTCCACCTTTAAAATTCCAAAGGAACAAAACTTATTTTGTTTACCCCTCATCTTAACAGACTTATCCTGAGGTAGGGCATGGCCTTTACCTACTGTAATGTCAGAAATGATTTCCTTCAATTCAGGCCCGAAAAGGGTCTTACCTTTAAAGGAATAGCTTAAAGCTTAGTTTTTGATGACACATCAGCAGACCAAGATACGCACTAGAATAGCAAATCCTGCATTTTTCGCCGCTAATTTAGCAATTTGAAAATCGGCATCAGTAATAAAAGAATTAGCTAGCTTGAGAGCCTTAATTCTATCCAAAATGTCATCTAGCGGAGTCTCAACCTTCAGAGACTCTTCCAGAGCCTCAAACCAAAAAGCTGCTGCAGTAGTTACTGGAACAATGCAAGCCGTAGGTTGTAAAAGAAAACCCTGATTAATAAATAATTTATTTAGAAGACCCTCTAATATTTCATCCATAGGGTCTTTGAAAGCACAACTGTCCTCAATGGGTATAGTTGTACGCTTAGCCGAGGTAGATATAGCTCCCTCTACCTTAGGGACCGTTTGCCATGAGTCCCGAATGGTGTCTGACACGGGAAACATTTTCTTAAAATTAGGAGTGGGAGAAAACGGTATACCTGGTCTATCCCATTCTTTTTTTATAATTTGCAAAATTCTTTTAGGAAGCAGAAAAACATCAGTGTAAGTAGGCACCTCTAGATATTTGTCCATCTAACACAATTTCTCTGGTGGTATCACAATAGGGTCACAATCATTCAGAGTCGCTAAAACCTCCCGAAGTAACAGCCGAAGGTGTTCAAGCTTAAATTTAAAGGACATAACGTCTGAATCTGTCTGAGGAAACACATTCCCTGAGTCTGAAAGCTCTCCCTCAGACAGCAATTCCCTTACCCCCAACTCAGAACACTGTGAGGGTACATGGGAAATAGCCAATAAAGCATCAGAGGATTCAGTATACACATTAATACCTGACCTACTGCGTTTACCCTGTAACACTGGTAATTTAGATAATACTTCTGTAAGGGTAGTTGACATAACTGCAGCCATCTCCTGCAGAGTTAAGGAATTAGACGCACTAGAGGTACTTGGTGTCGCTTGTGTGGGCGTTAAAGGTTGTGACACTTGGGGACAATTGGATAGCATATCCTGATCTCTTCAGACTGAGAATCATCCTTAGGCACACTTTCTTGACCTAAAATATGGTCTTTACAATGTAAGACCCTTTCAGTACAAGAGGTACACAATGTAAGAGGGGGTTCCACAATAGCTTCTAAACACATAGAACAATGAGATTCCTCAATGTCAGACATGTTGAACAGACTAGTAATAACCACAGAAGTCGTTTAAACACTTTATTTATTGCTTTAAATAAACTTTTGAAAAACGTGTACTGCGCATTTAAGAGATAAAAAGCTCACAATTTTTCCAAAACTGCTTCAAGAACGTTAAATTTGCTTAAAAAATTAACTGAAACTTATTAATGGCTCCAAAAATTATTGCACCCCAGGAGTAAGGGGAGAAATGAACCTCTAAAGTTAACTTAAATCATAAGAATGTCAATTTTCACAAAAATACCCCCTGCACCTCGCCACAGCCTACCTGCCCCCAGGGTACTTCGAAATGACTAGCCAACACTCCAGACCAGAAAATCACTGTCCAGGAGCAACCGGAGTTACCGCTTGCTGCTTCTCAGCCAGAAGGAAATGCGCATCTGAGCGCGCGAAAACAAGCCCCGCCCCTCATAGCCGATGCCGGAGTAGGCCTAAAACAACCGCATGGAGAAGCGGTTTAGCAATAAAACTAAGTGGAACATAAAAACCACAAACACATCCCAGCAAGCCATACCGGTTATTTGATGTAATAAAAAAAATTATCAACAGTTTTTGCCTCTCCCAGAGTGTCATATAATGCCCATAATAATGTGTCAACAGCAAAATAAACATAGGTCTCCAGTAACACCCCTCTGTATAACAGGTCTACTACTTACCCCATTCCCTTACAGGGAAATAAATGCCAGCCAGTTCTGATATATCAAGTCTAATCAGAAATAAAGCGCTGCACATACCTCAATGCTGCTTGTAGCATGAAACCGTTCTCCACCCTGATGTCTCTTGTGTTACCTTCAGAAGTCTTGTGGGAACTAACATGGATCTTAGTTACAGCTGCTAAGATCATCAACCTCAGGGCAGAAATCGTCTTCCATATCCCCCTGAGGAAAATAGTACTCACCGGTACCATTTAAAATAAAAAAACTTCTTGATTAAAGAAAATATAATTTATGCTTACCTGATAAATTTATTTCTCTTGTGGTGTATCCAGTCCACGGATCATCCATTACTTGTGGGATATTCTCATTCCCAACAGGAAGTTGCAAGAGGACACCCACAGCAGAGCTGTTATATAGCTCCTCCCCTAACTGCCATATCCAGTCAATCGACCGAAAACAAGCTGAGAAAGGAGAAACCATAGGGTGCAGTGGTGACTAGTTTAAATTTAAAAATTACCTGCCTTAAAATTACAGGGCGGGCCGTGGACTGGATACACCACAAGAGAAATAAATTTATCAGGTAAGCATAAATTATGTTTTCTCTTGTAAGGTGTATCCAGTCCACGGATCATCCATTACTTGTGGGATACCAATACCAAAGCTAAAGATACACGGATGAAGGGAGGGACAAGGCAGGTACTTAAACGGAAGGTACCACTGCCTGTAAAACCTTTCTCCCAAAAATAGCCTCCGAAGAAGCAAAAGTATCAAATTTGTAGAATTTTGAAAAAGTATGAAGCGAAGACCAAGTCGCCGCCTTGCAAATCTGTTCAAAAGAAGCCTCATTTTTAAAGGCCCAGCAGTCTCATAGGCTAAGCAGATTATGCTTCTTAGCCAAAAAGAAAGAGAGGTTGCCGAAGCCTTTTGACCTCTCCTCTGTCCAGAGTAGACAACAAACAAAGCAGATGTTTGACGAAAATCTTTAGTAGCTTGTAAGTAAAACTTTAAAGCACGAACCACGTCAAGATTGTGTAAAAGACGTTCCTTCTTTGAAGAAGGATTAGGACACAAGGATGGAACAACAATCTCATGATTGATATTCTTGTTAGATACCACCTTAGGTAAAAACCCAGGTTTGGTACGCAGGACTACCTTATCCGTATGGAAGATCAAATAAGGAGAATCACATTGTAAAGCAGATAACTCAGAGACTCTACGAGCCAAGGAAATAGCTACCAAAAAAAGAACTCTCCAAACTAAAAGTTTGATATCTATGGAATGATGAGGTTCAAACGTAACTCCTTGAAGAACCTTAAGAACCAAACTTAAGCTCCATGGCGGAGCAACAGGTTTAAACACAGGCTTGATTCTAACTAAAGCCTGACAAAATGCCTGAACGTCTGGAACATCCGCCAGACGCTTGTGCAAAAGAATAGACAGGGCAGAAATCTGTCCCTTTAAAGAACTAGCTGATAATCCTTTTTCCAAGCCTTCTTGAAGAAAGGATAATATCCTGGGAATCCTGACCTTACTCCATGAGTAACCCTTGGATTCACACCAATAAAGATATTTACTCCATATCTTATGGTAGATTTTCCTGATGACAGGCTTTCGTGCCTGTATTAAGGTATCAATGACTGACTTGCAGAAGCCACGCTTTGATAAAAACAAGCGTTCAATCTCCAGGCAGTCAGTCTCAGAGAAATTAGATTTGGATGGTTGAAAGGACCCTGAAGTAGAAGGTCCTGTCTCAGAGGCAGAGTCCATGGTGGAAAGGATAACATGTCCACCAGATCTGCATACCAAGTCCTGCGTGGCCACGCAGGCGCTATCAATATCACCGATGCTCTCTCCTGCTTGATCTTGGCAATCAGACGAGGGAGCAGAGGAAACGGTGGAAACACATAAGCCAGGCTGAAAGACCAAGGCGCTGCTAGAGCATCTATCAGCGTCACCTTGGGATCCCTGGACCTGGATCCGTAACAAGGAAGCTTGGCGTTCTGGCGAGACGCCATGAGATCCAGTTCTGGTTTGCCCCAATGATGAATCAATTGTGCAAACACCTCCGGATGGAATTCCCACTCTCCCGGATGAAAAGTCTGACGACTTAGAAAATCCGCCTCCCAGTTCTCGCCACCTATCAGCTATCCATATCCCAGGTGTAAAGAGTGAGTCTCTGCCCAGCGAATTATCTTTGAGACTTCTAACATTGCTAGGGAACTCCTTGTTCCCCCTTGATGGTTGATGTAAGCCACAGTCGTGATGTTGTCCGACTGAAATCTGATGAACCTCAGAGTTGCTGAGGCCAAGCCTGAAGAGCATTGAATATCGCTCTTATTTCAAGAATATTTATTGGAAGGAGTGTCTCCTCCTGAGTCCACGATCCCTGAGCCTTCAGGGAGTTCCAGACTGCACCCCAACCTAGAAGGCTGGCATCTGTCGTTACAATTGTCCAATCTGGCCTGCGAAAGGTCATACCTTTGGACAGATGGACCCGAGATAGCCACCAGAGAAGAGAATCCCTGGTCTCTTGATCCAGATTTAGTAGAGGGGACAAATCTGTGTAATCCCCCATTCCACTGGCTGAGCATGCAGAGCTGCAGCGGTCTGAGATGTAGGCGTGCAAACGGCACTATGTCCATTGCCGCTACCATTAAGCCGATTACTTCCATGCACTGAGCCACCGAAGGGCGCGGAATGGAATGAAGAACACGGCAGGAATTTAGAAGTTTTGATAACCTGGACTGCGTCAGGTAAATTTTCATTTCTACAGAATCTATCAGAGTCCCTAGGAAGGAAACTCTTGTGAGGGGTGATAGAGAACTCTTTTCCTCGTTCACTTTCAACCCATGCGACCTCAGAAATACCAACACTATGTCCGTATGAGACTTGGCAATTTGGAAGTTTGACGCCTGAATCAGGATGTCGTCTAAATAAGGGGCCACTGCTATGCCCCGCGGCCTTAGAACCGCCAGAAGCGACCCCAGAACCTTTCTTGGGGCTGTAGCAGAAAATTCTTGGGGCTGTAGCTAACCCAAAGGGAAGAGCTACAAACTGGTAATGCCTGTCTAGAAAGGCAAACCTGAGAAACCGATGATGATCTTTGTGTATCGGAATGTGAAGATAAGCAACCTTTAAATCCACTGTAGTCATATATTGACCCTCCTGGATCATAGGTAGGATGGTACGAATAGTCTCCATCTTGAATGATGGAACTCTGAGGAATTTGTTTAAGATCTTTAGATACAAAATTGGTCTGAAGGTTCCCTCTTTTTTGGGAACCACAAACAGATTTGAGTAAAATCCCTGTCCCTGTTCCTCCTTTGGAACTGGATGGATCACTCCCATAATTAGGAGGTCTTGTACACAGTGTAAGAATGCCTCTCTCTTTATCTGGTTTGCAGATAATTGTGAAAGGTGAAATCTCCCTTTTGGAGGGAAAGCTTTGAAGTCCAGAAGATATCCCTGGGATATAAGAAAAAACTAACTATATTTCACCACTTCTCTCTTACCACCTCCATGCTTGTTGAGAATTGCAAGAGAATGACTGAATATGGCAGCTATATAACAGCTCTGCTGTGGGTGTCCTCTTGCAACTTCCTGTTGGGAATGAGAATATCCCACAAGTAATGGATGATCCGTGGACTGGATACACCTTACAAGAGAAACTAAAACACCTCACTTTACCTCTTTCTAGTATAACACAGGCAAAGAGCATGACTGGGGGTGGAGGGGAAGGGAGGAGCTATACATACAGCTCTGCTGTGGTGCTCTTTGCCACTTCCTGTTAGCAGGAGGATAATATCCCACAAGTAAGGATGAAATCCGTGGACTCGTCGTATCTTGTAGAAGAAAACTAATAGATCTTATTTTATGTGAGATGTATGGGATAGTATTGTGCAGTGTACATTGTATTATATCAACATTATTTGTATTTTGGTGTACTATATTTAATTTGATGACATTCTTGAAATTCTATCATTTTCTTCAGAGTTTGTGTGCATAGTCCTTTTGTTACATAAATGTTTTGCTGTTAAATATTAGACAGATTTATTTCATAGTACTTATTAGGATATTACAAGTGCAGGTTCTATTTAACTAGAAAACTTTTATTTATCCCTTGCCACAACAGTCTGCCCAATATATTGACCCAATGGCAGCATCAAAGCTATACCACACACCCTGTCTACAGAAAGCAAAGCACGTTCAAGGCACTGCTGCTTCAAGGCACAGTAAACACCTTGAGATTTGTATGTACAATGTTAAATCATGCACAATGAAACAACTTAGCAATATTATTTCATTCTTTATTTTGCCCCCTTTTCAATTGAAAATGAGCAATTCCTCATTCCCAGAACTTTAACTGTACCCTGCTAACTTCTGAAGGCTATCTCTGCAATAGATCGGTCTCTAATTGGATTGATCAGATAACTGCAAAACAATGCACTCTATTCTAAAAAACGAAATTTATGCTTACCTGATATATTTATTTATTTCTTGACACTTTACACTATTGGGATTATCACTCCTGCCCAGCAGGAGGAGGCAAAGAGCACCACAGAAAAGCTATTAAATATCACCTAACTTCCCTTCAACCCCAGTCATTCGACCAAAGTAAAAGGAGAGAAAGGAAGTAACAAGGTGCAGAGGTGCCTGAGGTTTATAATACGAAAAAAACCTGTCTAAACAGGGCGGGCCGTGGACTTATTTATTTATTTATTATCGGTTATTTGTAGAGCGCCAACAGATTCCGCAGCGCTATAAACAAAGGGGGAGTACAACAAAACAATTATATGGTAGAGGGCCCTGCCAAGAGTTGCACTGTTGTAGTCAGCTCTTAAGAAGGTGATCCACAAACAGCTGGACTATTAGGCTTACATGCTAAGAGGGTTCAGGGGATTGCAGTGGAGGAGAGGAACTGGTATTAGGAAAGGTTAGCGTAGGTTGTATGCGTCCCTGAACAGTAGAGTCTTTAGGGAGCACTTGAAGCTTTTAAAACTAGAAGAGAGTCTTATGGAGCGAGGCAGAGAGTTCCACAAGATGGGAGCCAGTCTGAAGAAGTCCTGTAAACGGGAGTGTGATGAGGTGACGAGAGGAGGAGAGTAGGAGGTCATGAGCAGAGCGAAGGGGACGGGAGGGAGAGTATCTGGAGACAAGGTCTGAGATGTAGGGGGGAGCAGTGCAGTTGAGGGCTTTGTATGTCAGAGTGAGGGTTTTGTGTTTGATCCTAGAGGCAAGAGGAAGCCAGTGAAGGGATTGGCAGAGAGGCGCAGCAGATGAAGAGCGACGTGTAAGGAAGATGAGTCTGGCAGAGGCATTCATTATGGATTGTAAAGGAGCTAGGCGGCAGGTGGGGAGACCAGAGAGGACAGAGTTGCAGTAATCAAGGCGGGAAAGAATGAGAGAGTGGATTAAAATCTTAGTTGTGTCTTGTGTAAGGAAGTGTCTAATTTTAGAGATGTTTTTAAGGTGAGACTCATCGTGTCTGTCAAGCAATAAATAAATCAGGTAAGCATAAATTTCGATTTCTTTCTAATGACACAGTGAGTCCACGGATCAAATTACTATTGGGAATCAATACCCAAGCTAGAGGACACAGATAAGGGAGGGATAAGACAGGGAACCTAAACAGAAGGCACCACTGCTTGAAGAACCTTTCTTTCTCCCAAAAGAAGCCTCAGCCGAGGCAAAAGTATCGAATTAATAGAATTTTGAAAAAGTGTGTAGAGAGGACTAAGTTGCAGCCTTGCAAATCTTTTCCACAAAAGTTTCATTTTTGAATGCCCAGGAAGAGGATACAGCCATCGAAGAATGAGCTGTGACCCTCTCAGGAGGCTGCTGTCCAGCAGTTTCATAGGCCAAGCGAACTACTCTTCAGTCACAAAGAAAGAAGTAGCCATAGCTTTCTGCCCCTTAAGTTTCCCAGAGAAAACTACAGAGCAGAAGACTGGCAAAAATCCTTAGTCGTCTGTAGATAGAATTTCAACGCACGCACCACGTCTAGGTTGTGCAGCAGACGTTTCTTATGAGAAGATGGGTTAGGACACAAAGGAGGAACAACTATCTCCTGATTAATGTTCCAATCCGAAACCACCTTATCCGAATTAAAAATAAGGTAAAGAGATTCAAACTGCAACTCCGAGAGCTCTGAGACTCTACGAGTAGAAGAAACAACAACAAGAAACAAAACCTTCCAAGGTAACAACTTAATATCTAAGGAATGCATAGGCTCAAACTGAGCCTGCTGAAGAACTTTAAGAACAAGGTTAAGTCTCCAGGGAGGCGTAACAGGTTTGAACACAGGCCTGATTCTGACCAAAACCTGACAGAACAATTACACATCTGGTACATCCGCCCAACGTTTATGTTACAAAATAGACAAGGCAGATATTTGACCCTTCAAGGTACTTGCTGATAAACCCTTTTCCAAACCCTCTTGGAGAAAGGACATAATTCTAGGAATCCGAACTCTACTCCAAGAGTAGCCTCTGGATTCATACCAATACAGATATTTACGCCATATCTTGTAGTAAATCTTCCTGGTAACAGGCTTATGAGTCTGAATCATGGTCTTAGATAAACTTAAGCATTCAATCTCCAAGCAGTGAGCTTCAGACAAACGAGATTTGAATGAAGGAAGGGCGCTTGAAGTAGAAGGTCCTTCCTCAGAGGGAGACTCCAAGATGGGAGAGAGGACATCTCCACTAGGTCTGCATACCAGATCCTGAGAGGACACGCCGTTGCATTGAGGATCACCGACGCCCTCTTCTGTTTAATTTGAGCAATGACCCAAGGAAGGAGAACGAACGGAGGAAATAGGTATGCTAGACAGAAATTTCAAGGGACCACCAGAGCATCTATCCGTACAGACTGAGGATCCCTCGACCCGTACCTCAGGAGCTTGGCATTCTGACGAGATGCCATGAGATCCAGGTCCGGCTGCCCCCATTTGAGAATCAAGCTGGAAAACACCTCCGGATGGAGCTCCCACTTTCCCGGGTGAAATGTCTGTCTGCACAGAAAATCAGCTTCCCAATTGTCCACTCCTGGAATGTGGATCGCAGATAGACAGCAGTTGTGGGTCTCTGCCCACCGAATAATCTTGGCTACCTCTGTCATGGCCAAGGAACTCCAAGTTCCTTTCTGATGGTTGATGTAAGCCACTGAGGTTATGTTGTCCGACTGGAACCTGATAAACCCGGGCTGATGCTAATTGAGGCCAGACCAGAAAAGCATTGAAAATTGCCCTCATGGGCGGAGCCAGCTCTGAGCCTGAAGGGTCGCAAATTGCCACTGCTCTGGCTGTTTACTATTAAAATATGCTTATTTGGCCTTTATGCTCAGTTTACTTAATACTCATAAGGTGTTTAATAGCTTGCTGATCCTAACTAAGAAGTGTGGTGACCGAGGGGAAACCGGGAGTTAAGGTATCTTGTCTATTTTGTCGGTGGTTCTAAGCGAGGCCTTCTAGGAGCAGCCATCTTCTAACTACGTGGGGAGGACAACTTGCAAAAGCATTCCTAAGATCATCATGGCATTCGCTTACTACCTTTTGGATGATATTAGGGCCCTCCTGCAGCAATATCAGCTCCGCTTTACAGAGTCTCTGCAATCTGTTATAGACTTACCTACTCCAGAAGCTCCGGAACGACATGGGGGAAAGTCGGATGATACGCTTTCCTGCGAGCTAGTGCAATACAATAACGCATCACAGACTGAGATCCAGCTCTTAACAAAGGAGATAGGTGACTTGTTTGCAGTCTGATCTATGCGAGGAACAAATTGGCGATCAGCAGTCTAATGACTGGGAGCAGGCTTCGCGGACCCCCAAGCTGTTATCAGAGGGGAGAAAATATTCCGCTGATCTAGGAATGAAGACAGAGGTGGTGCAAATTTCCTTCCAGCGGATACTGCCCTATTCGATCCATGCAACCTGGTACAAGACTCTTCTGATATTTGCTGAAACTTTTTACCCTATACTCAAGGTATCGTTCTGGAAAACAGGCATCAGATAGAAAAAGGAGGTGCCCCCAACTATGTCTGGCGGTTGGTGGTAAAGTTTATTTGAAGAGAACCTTTTTGTTTTTCTTATCTCCCTCACATGGGGTCTCGTATTGAACATAGTGAACAAAGGCTTTTACTGGATACCTACGCTGTTTGTTTTGAAGTTAAGCAGGTGAACAAGTTAAATCATATAAAATTTATTATGGTTCATAGAGCTGAAGTCTGGGACAATACAAACCTTGAAATACAGTCAGACATTCACAGTGGACGTATTATGGAACCAAATATTAGGGCACTCTTGGATATAACTGCTGTTTAGTCACGTCTTTATAAAGTTTAGGAATTGATCTAGCTTTGCTGAACAGCTGAGCTTATGACCTATGAGACGTTTTTGTATTAGTGAACGCTTACAGTATGTCTCTATGTATCAACTGTTTGTAGTTATATAGTCACCTGCTTTTTTGTAGTTTTATGATGTATAGGTGCCATTGTCCCCTATTCAAATAGTCACGGCTTTACTGTTAAATATTCTTTCAGCTTTATTTTATTAGTAGATGTTACTAAGACAGTAATGCATAACACTCACTGATATTAATGATTAGGATTACTCATGTCTTACCACAATTCCTATTAGTATATAGCTCAACTTAGTTAAAGTAAAACATTTTGTTATTGGTCTGTAAACATTGTTTTTACATTATCTGACATTTTATTGGACCACTTACTTTTATTTTGGGGCAAACCAAGGAAGCCATTCCCATTTTTTTTTACTATCTTGACTGCTGTGACTTATTTATCTATAACAAAAGTGTTGCCAGCGGCCGAGGCAGCTTCCTAATACTTACTATGTCCAGCAGTATAGTTAGTTGTTTTATAGTATATTCTTGTCTTGGTCTATATCCCATAATGATGATGCTCCATAATTGACACTTAACCCATACAGCTTGTGTTTTTTTTATTAGGTATCCAACTTAACGCATGTGATGCTTGACCTAATTCTTTGTACTAATATTCCATTATACGCATAAATAATATTAGTAGTCCTGAGATCTTGATGTATGACATAGCCTGCACCGTTCTTGATAGGGTGTGGTGGCCATTAATCTGTGGTGACATATAGTTTCCTCTACCTGTGGCTGATGTGGGCTGGTCCTGCTTGGCTGCTATTACTCACTATATAATTGTATATTACGTTTTGATTGTGCTACATACACCATGATAGTCTTGTAGGCACAGAAATAGGCTCCACTACACCAGATATTTAATTAGTCTAATATGTAACCAGTTTGCTCTTGTTCTCCCCTTGTTCACCCATATGTTCATGATTAAAGCCTGTTTACTTAGTACTTGCTATCTACCACACTCATTTAACCACCTACCCCCCCCCTCCACTCATAATGAGCCTCTTAGTTTAAGAGGACTAATTACGTGGTTTTTCTTGCCTATACCACAATTCTTACCACTCTTAATACCCTCCAAAATAGTTTCCCAATCCTTGGTGGATCGGTAGTGCCCTTATTTAACCTTTTAGCCCTTGGATTTTATGAGTCACAGTATCTTGTTTGTAATATATCCATCTCTAACAATAAATAAAAATGAGGATAATAGAGTTACTGAGTACAATCTATATCTAGTTGCTCCTTGAGTAGGTGAATATCTGTAAAACTGTCGAGAAATATTATTGTTTGCCTTATTTACTTTTCCGTTTGTACATCTATATGAACCTATAGTCTTATATGTATACAATTTACTGCGATATACAAGTTGATATCTATGTAAACTTATTTGTACTGCATTATACTTGTAATATAAGCTAATCCTCAAAAATAATAAAAAAAAAAAAAAAAAAAAAAAAAAAAGAAAATTGCCCTCAGCTCTAGGATGTTTATGGGGAGAACAGATTCCTCCCGAGTCCATGCCCCCTGAGCCTTTAGAGAGCCCCAGA
Organism: Bombina bombina; assembly: GCF_027579735.1. Taxonomy (NCBI): domain Eukaryota; kingdom Metazoa; phylum Chordata; class Amphibia; order Anura; family Bombinatoridae; genus Bombina; species Bombina bombina. The sequence goes on along the minus strand of NC_069504.1, from coordinate 460,339,073 downwards.
CAGCTCCCCAAACCAGCAGGCTGGCGTCCGTTGTCACAATTACCCAGGAGGGTCTGCGAAAGCAGGTTTCCTGGGAAGAATTATCTCAAGACAGCTACCAAGGAAGAGAATCTCTTGTTGCCTGATCCAGAAGAATTCGCTGAGACAGGTCTGCATAATCCCCATTCCATTGCATTGCATGAGCATGCATAACTGCAGAGGCCTGAGGTGGAAATGGGCAAACTGAATGATGTCCATGGTGGCTACCATCAAACCGATCACCTCCATGCATTGAGCCACTGAAAGCCGATGAGAGGACTGAAGGATCAGACAAGAGTCGAAGATCTTTGATTTTCTAACCTCTGTCAGAAATATTTTCATTGATAGTTAATCTATTATGGTTCCCAGGAAAACTACCTTTGTAGCTGGAATTAGGCAACTCTTTACCAAATTCACCTTCCATCCGTGAGAACGCAGAAAGGAGAACATCTCCGTGTGAGAGTTTGCTTGTTGAAAGGATGGCGCCTGAACCAGAATGTAGACCAGCTAAGGCACCAAAGCAATGCCCCGTAAACGGAGTACCGCTAACAGGGATCCCAGAACCTTTGAAAAAATTCAAGGAGCTGTGGCAAGGCAGATTGGAAGAGCCACAAACTGGAAGTGTTTATCCAGAAGAGCAAACCTCAGAAACTTGTGATGATCCTTGTGGATAGGAACATGCAAGTACGCATCCTTTAAATCTACTGTTGGCATGAATTGACCCTCTTGAACCAAGGGAAGAATGAAACAAATAGTTCCATCTTGAAGGACGGTACTCTGAGGAATTTGTTTAGACTCTTGAGATCTAAAATTGGTCTGAAAGTTCCCTCTTTTTTGGGAACCACGAACAAATTGGAGTAAAATCCCAGACCCTGTTCCTGCATTGGAACAGGAACTATCATTCCCAGAGCGGAAAGGTCTCGAACACAGTGTAAGAACACCTCTCTTTTTATCTGGTCTACAGATAATCTTGAGAGCAGAAACCTGCCCCTGGGAGGAAAAGTCTTGAACTCCAGATTGTATCCTTGGGACACGATGTCCACCGCCCAGGGATCTGGAACATCCCGAACCCATGCCTGAACGGAGGAGAGTCTGCCCCCCACAAGATCTGGGTCCTGGATCGGGGGCAGACCCTTCATGCCGACTCAATCATTAACAGGCTTCTTAGATTGCTTCCCCTTGTTCCAGGACAGGTTGGTCCTCCAGGAAGGTTTGGATTGATCTTGCATGGCAGAGGAAGGATTACCTTCAAAGTTTCGAAAGGAACAAAAATTACTCTGATGTCCCTTCTGTTTATTCCTTTTATCCTGAGGGAGGAAATAACACTTTACCCACGTAATGTCAGACATAATTTCAGCCAAGCCCGGCCCAAACAAGGTCTTACCCTTGTAAGGAATAGCCAAAAGCTTCAATGAAATATCTGCAGACCAGGATTTCAACCATAAGGCTCTGCATGCCAGAATGGCAAAACCAGAAATCTTTGCTTCCAGCTTGATAACCTGTAGGGAAGCTTCCGTAATAAAATAAATGGCCAACTTAAGGGCCTTGATCCTGTCCTCGATCTCTTCAAGGGGAGTGTCTGTCTGAATAGAATCAGACAACGCATCAAACCAGTATGCCGCCGAACTAGTGACTGTAGCAATACACACCGCAGGTTGCCATTGTAAACCCTGGTGAACATGCATCTTTTTGAGCAACCCCTCAAACTTCTTACCCATAGGTTTCTAAAATGAACAACTATCCTCTATGGTAATAGTGGTTCTCTTAGCCGAAGTGGAAATTGCCCCTTCCACCTTTGGAACCGTCTGCCAAGACTAATTGATAGAGTCAGCTATTGGAAACATCTTCTTAAAAATTGTGGATGGAGAAAAAGGGATACCCGGTCTTTCCCATTCCCTAGCAATCTCTGTAGCCCGATCTGGTACAGGGAAAACCTCCACCATGAAAGGTACATCAAAATACTTGTTTAGCTTGCTAGACTTCTTAGGACTGACTTCGACAGTAGTGTAGCAGTCGTCCAAGGTAGCTAAAACCTCCTTAAGTAACAAACAGAGGTGTTCCAGCTTAAATATGAATGATACCACTTCAGCATCAGAAGAAGGAATTACACTGTCTGAGTCTTCCCACTCGGAGGCTACCGAAGTATCCTCCTCAGATTTTTGGGAAGGATCCTTCGGAATAACTACTGTGTCAGAAACCTTACTCACTGAATCCATAGATTTCCTCTTGCGCTTTCCCTGCAGCATGGGAAAAGCAGACAGCAGATACCGCAGAAGACATGAGGGTAGCGATGTCTTGCAACGTAACTCCAGGCGGAGTTTGAGAGGAAGCGCAGGGCACTACATGTTTGGACGATAACATTTGGGACACTTGAGGAGAAAGCTGCCGTATATCTTGAACATTGTCAGGAGACCCCGGAACAGCATCCACCTTAGACAATGTTGGCTCAGAATCAAAAAGTCTATCCCTGTAATTCAATGTTCTCTCAATACACGAGGAAAAGAAAGGGATTGGTGGTTCCACGTTAGCATCAAAACAAAGTGCAAGTAACATTTTGCAGGGACTCCTGGTCCATCTTTACCCGGAATTGTACAAATTAGAAATAAAAAGTTATATTTTAATCTGAAATTCACACAAAAAACTGTCCCTTTAAATATAAAATGAAACTGCTTTATTTTTAATGCAAAAACATGAAAAAGTTGTTCTCAAACACTACACCCTCAGCTTAGGCGCCTATTTGCTCTGCTGAATACCGGAGATAATAGTGTTAGATGAATTCCGGACTCAATCCAGAATGCTGCATCCAATGTCCGGCGACCGTAGCACACAAACTGCAAGCCGCAACACAGGAAGTGAAGAGAAAGGGCATGCAACAGAAACCTTGCCGCCTCAGCTAGCTCCGCCCATCGTAGGTGTAACAAAACTAACCTCCCGGCCGGCATGATTATTCACTGAAGTAAAACCGCCGGGAGCAAGTAAAAATACACCACCTCTAGACCGGAACATATTAACTGAGCCTATGTCTCCTTGTCCCCAGTGCCTGCAAACACTGCCTTACATTAGCCACTCAACTCAATAAGAGCAATGAATTTGGTGTCCCATCCAAATGAAGTATTAAAGTGCCATCTATTTCCTTACTCTGTTCAGAAAATAGAAAATAGCACTTACCTCAATGAAATCTGCCAGGGCAGCTCACTAGGTATGAGAAGCATGCTCCCTCAATGGATCTGTGCGGAAAAAAGACAAAGACTGAGTAATCTTACTTAGGCTTTCAATGTTAGGGCAGCATAAACTACTTGGGAGGCACAGTGAGGATTATACCCCACAAGTTCCCAATTGCTTAAAAACCACCACTGCTCTACTGAAGAGACCGACATGGACTACGGCTACACCCCAGGAAAAAGAAGAAAAAACTTGCACTGCTGAAAAATAATAAAAAAGTAGGCAAAGAGAATGACTGGGGTTGAAGGGAAGGGAGGTGATATTTAACAGCTTTGCTGTGGTGCTCTTTGCCTCCTCCTGCTGGCCAGTAGTGATATTCCCAATAGTAATTATAGATGATCCGTGGACTCACTGTGTCATTAGAAAGAAATATAGCATGGGGTAGCCTTGTTGTCTGTAGAAAAAAGCCCAGATTAAGCACTCCAAATAAGGCAAATGGTGGGTGGAGTTTGGCTATTGACAAATAATTGCAGTTAAAAGAATGTTAATGTGTTAAAAACGCTAAGCCTTGGCCAATGCTATTCTATAACAACACAACAAATATATTGTAATTACAAGATGTTTGTGGTCACTTTCAGTGGCTGTTGTACTTACCTGGGTTGAGCTGAACAGCCACACATGAAAAAAACTTTGTTTTTTTTTATTATTATGTTTAATGCCTCTGTATAATAGATCTCCAGTTAAATGCAGTAAAATAAAAGAAAAGCAATAACAACAAAAATAAATTAATAAAACAACTTACCTTTGCTCTGTGCTCAACATTTGCTTTTCTATCCAGTAAAAGGCTCACAACTTCCGCTCTACCTTGAAAACAAGCTAAGGTAAGAGCTGTATTTCTATTAGTTTCAATTTGAGCATTGATGTCAGAACCCATATCAAGCAGCAGTTTAACAGCAGGAACATGTCCATTCATTGCAGCCAACATTAGTGGAGAAATTCCTAATTTACTGCCTGTTCTGTAAAGAAATTTGTTTTTATTAATCAAAAAGTCATAAATCAACTGCACAGACTAGTTTTTCTCACACTTCAAGTATCACAAACGGACCAGATTTCCATACTTAAGTTGTATAGTAGCTAAATCACTGTGACTGACTAACCCATGCTTATATGCAAATACATATTTTTCCTATAAATTACTTGTGGGCTTTATTTTTTAGGGGAGTCACTTTTTGTTTTCAAAATGCCCCTTTTTGTATTTTATATTTAAAACAAATGAGGTTATGAACTTGATTGACGCCAAAAAATTGCATGAACACTACCTTTAAAAGGGACATGAAACCCATTTTTTTTTCTTCCATGATTTAGAAAGAGCATGCAGTTAAACAACTTTCCAATTAACTTCTATTTTCTGCAGCAGTGGAGAGTGTGTTTGGAGATTTCTGTGTACTGACTGGCTCGATCCTTTGAAGCAAAAGACAGAAAGGATTCTAAAATAACACATTGTGCTGCTGAGAGGAGTGCATAGAACAGACCTGGGAAGGAGGACAAAAACTTCTACCATATTGAGGCGGCATTGAAGCGGCTTCCAGAATTGCTGTGGGACGGATTGCCTTAAAGGGACGCATATACTTACCTCATAGGATTGAGGTTGTTTTTAGTAAGTAGGCACTTATCTTTTGTGTGTGGATATCATAGGAATAAGATCCTACGCCATACAATTAGGAACTCACCTTTTGCGTATATTTCACATTTTGGGCAATTAATTTTAAATACTGACCAATTATTTTTCTGCTTTTAAGTGTGGAAACAAGGGGGAAAAAGTATTCTGGGACCAATTTGTGACCTTTAAAGGAATTTACATTTGATCCAATCAGGATCTGGGTGTGCATTTTTACATTTTTAGGTTTTATTTTATTGTATTTAACGTCACCTGATATTTGGGTTTACCTATACTTAATATCTGTGCAGCATTATGTGATAGTTATTCATACTACACATCCTCTGTTAAATATGTATATATATATATATATATATATATATATATATATATATATATATATATATATATATATATATATCTATACATACATATCTTTTACATGAACAGTGCGCCTTGATACCAATCTTCTCACATATATATATATACACATACATATACACACACACATATATATATACATACATATATATATATATATATACATATATATATATATATACACACACACACACACACGAATATATACACACAGGGCCGGCGCTTGCATACAGGCAAGTTAGGCAAATGCCTTAGGGCGCTTCAGCAGGTGGGCGCAAACTTGGAGCAGCAAGTGACTATGCTACAGCAGCATCATTGCATTTTTTTTCTTTTTCATTAAACTGCTGTGCACTTTTTATTTATGGGCAATGTACCTTCCATACGCCCCTCCCCACACACACACACACGCTGGCTCTCTCATTACTTCAACCATGCTGCTACACAGTCCTGAGTTCAGCCCCGGTCACATTCCTCATAATCACACTGCATAAGGAAGAGACCTGAGAGAAAGGGGGAGGAGCGTGATGAACAAGCAGCCAGCAGTAACACGGAGCAGCAGAAGCTTTCAACAGGTAGGCTAGGCTGGTAGCAAAAAGATCTTGGTTCTTGCTGAACTGTTTTAATGATCAATCATGTGTAGATTGTTCAGCAGAGGGGGAGCAAAAGTAACTTGCATTAACTCTATGACTGCCAGGCAGGACTGCATGTCATTCTGTTACTGTACTGTCTTGTTCAAAGATTAGCTGCACTGTGCACAAGTGACAAGGTGGAATAAGGTAACAGATATTACCTACCTTAAGTTTTAAATAATTTGACAATCATGTCCATATTTTATGAAATGTCAGTTCTGTTAGCTCTTTAAATAGTTCATAACCACATGCTTGTTAAAAATGCAGAGAGGAATGTGTTGCATGTTGTTTTGCATTTGAAAAACTCATTAATAAAACTTAAACATTGTTTTTTTAAGGCAAATCAGCCATATCTGGCTCCTGGAAAGTGTTTCTTGCTCCTCATTATGACTATTGGCTATTACATTTTAAATGCATTTGTTAGCCCCCTCTTAAGGCATTAGTGGACAGGAGACATGCTGGTGTCTGATATATGGACCCCAGCAGATATTCAGATTCCTTATTCTACTCTCCTGTCTAACCCCTACTAAGCCACTGGAGGGTATTTTTTTCTAATACCCCATGCCCACCAAATAAACACCTGACTCTCTTGTCTGGATCTGCTTTGATCCTATATTTTCCCCACTCCCAAATAGTATTTCAGTAAGAACTACAAAGTCAAAATCTGTATCTGACATGAAAGTCACTAGGCTGCTAGAGTGGTACTAAGATTGAATCCACTCTGGCAGACAAGGGGTTATACATGATGTTTATATAAACCTCATTCCTTTAGTTTAGTTGGTTTGGTATTTCATCATCAGCCTCAATTAAACATGAGTTTTCAGCATAAATAGTAAACAATTCCCTATATGTCAGATAATATCATAGAAGGTTTTATTAAAAGGATGTTTACAAGTGGAGATATATGTGTAGTGCTGAAA